>NC_047055.1:107268014-107588014 GCF_011762595.2 Tursiops truncatus | reverse complement strand
AAGGTATAAACAAGGTTGGACAATTGAAAGGACTCACACTAAGGCTAAGAAAGGCTTACTCACCTAAGGCTTTAAGAAATGTAAAGGATGCGGGCTTCCCTGGTGGCACAGTGGTTGAGAGTCCACCTGCCGATGCAGGGGACACGGGTTCGTGCCCCGGTCCGGGAAGATCCCACATGCCGCGGAGCGGCTAGGCCCATAAGCCATGGCCACTGAGCCAGCACGTCCGGAGCCTGTGCTCCGCAACGAGAGAGGCCACGACAGTGAGAGGCCCACATAACGCAAAAAAAAAAAAAAAAAAAGAAAAGAAAGAAAGAAATGTAAAGGATGCAGCAGGACAAAGGAAGTGCGGGCAATCATAGAGAGGGCTGAGTCTTTCAGGTGCGACTCCCAAATGCCCTTTCTCAATTGCACAGGGTGCGCTTTATCTTTTGATTATAAACGACTAAGATATGTGTGCAGTACCTTGGCCTCAGCGGAACTGAAGCATAAATTTACTCAAGAGTCTTCTATACCGTGCTGGTCATATAGCTAAAACCAGGCTGTGTAACTCGTTGACAAAAATTATAAAGAAATGGATGGGGATGATAATTTGGCAAAGTGATTACTTTCGGGGGTTTGAAAATGTGATAGATGGGCAGCACAGTGATTGTATGTATAGGGTTTTATTCCACTGCTCTGGTGGCTAGTACGTGGTTGTTAAATAATTCTCAATTCTGTTATGTATGTCTGAAACATTTCATAATGAAAAGGGTCAGGTGCAAAACTTTTCCTAATGTTGTATAAAAATAAGCTTATAAGAAGCCCCTTCACACTGTCAACTGCAGGAGCCTAAGTAATCTCTTCATGGATACAAAACTCATGTGACTCAATGTATTTATCTCAATAAGTCAACAAATTCACCTTTCTGAAGGGTTTTACGTCCAGAATGTTGATTAATCAGACAGTTGTGAAAAAGTAAAAACGAGAAATTATGTTCCAAGCACCACTGCATTTGTAATTACAATGTTTATTCTCGTAAACACTGTATTTTTATTACTGTATGGTTTGGACAAACATAAAGCCTTTCATAGAGGCCTAAAGATTAGAAAGATAAGTACAATACTCCATCTTTTCTCCTCTCACAAAGGTATGCTGGAGGTCAGATCTTTCTTCTAAGTCAGTGGTTTTCAACGGGCCACGACTTTGTTCCCCAGGTGACATTTGGCAATATCTGGAGATATTTTTGGTTGTTGGTTGTCACACCTGGGGAGGTGCTTCTGGTATGTAGTGGGTAGAGCCAGGGATGCTGCTTAACCTCCCGCGGTGCACAGGACAGCCCTGCAGCAAAGGATTATCTGGCTCAAAATGTCTTGAGTGTCAAGGTTGAGAAACTCTAAGCTAGAAATTTTTCTTGCTTATTTTAACATTTTCCTGATTAGTAATACTTATTTATTGTAGAAAATCTGAAAGATACAAAAAGTACAAAAAAGAGATAAATTGCCCATAATCTCATCCTTCAGAAATAACCACTATTTAACATTTTATTGCAGTGACTCTCAAATCTGTCTGTGTCTATGGAGCTTTGAAAAAACCTGGGGCTTCAATCTCAGATATTCTGGTTCTAGTCTTTTCTGTGTGTTTATATTCTTTTATGTAATCTACTTTAATCCCTTACCAATATTTTCTGAGCATTTTCCTATGCCAGGGGTTGACAAACTATAGCTGCAGGCCAAGTCCAACCTGCCACCTGTTTCTGTACAGCCTGCCAGGTGAGAATGGGTTTTAAATTTTAAATGGCTGACAAAAGTCAAGAGAAGAAGAATATTTTATGACACATGAAAATTATATGAAATTTAAATTACAGTGTCCTTACATAAACTTTTATCAGAATACATCCATATGCCCTTTCATTTATGTAATGTCTGTGGTTGATTTCACATTACCATGGCAGAGTTGAGGAGTCGTGCCCGTCTCTTAGGGTCCTGAAAAGCCTAAAATATGTACTCTACAGCTGTACAGAAAAAGTTTGCCGACCTCTGTCCTATGCCATTAGGTGCTTCCATTGTTCTTTCCTGGACTTACAGCATTCTATCCCCTCTTGTTCACCAGTTATTATAAATGATTCTTTGAAAAATATCCTAATTGACTAACCCATACATAAGTATATGATTATTTCTGTAAGAAAATTTCCTAGAGGAAATCACTTGGGTAAAGGCTTTTGTTCATATAGCCAAATTTGTATCCTGAAAGTTAATACCAGCTTCCTCTCCAGATCAGAAATGTATTTGAATGTCTGTTTCCTCATTCCCTTGTTATCAGTGGGTGCTTTGCATTTTTGTCTCTGCCAACCTGACAAGTAGGTTTTTTTGTTTTTTATTTATTTATTTTTGGCTGCGTTGGCTCTTTGTTGTTATGCGCGGGCTTTCTCTAGTTGCAGGCTACTCTTCCTTGTGGTATCCGTGTCCCCTGCATTAGCAGGCGGATTCTTAACCACTGCGCCACCAGGGAAGCCCTGACAAGTAGGGTTTTTTTTTTTTTCGGTACGCGGGCCTCTCACTGTTGTGGCCTCTCCGGTTGCGGAGCACAGGCTCCGGACGCGCAGGCTCAGCGGCCATGGCTCACGGGCCCAGCCGCTCCGCGGCACGTGGGATCTTCCCGGACTGGGGCACGAACCCGTGTCCCCTGCATCGGCAGGCCGACTCTCAACCACTGCGCCACCAGGGAAGCCCTGACAAGTAGTTTTAACTTGCATCCCTTTGTTTACTGATGAAGCTGGACATTTTTTCTCCTGCGTGCTTATTGGCCATTTGTGTTTATTTCTAACCCTTTTTGTCTTTTGCCCATTCTCTATTCTGGCTTTTGTTATTTTCTTGTTGCCTTGTAAGAATTTTTTTTTCTTTCAAAATTAAAGATAATTACAATTTTCCCGACATGTATGCTTTTCATTTACCCCCTAATGGTACATTTAAAAAATGGCTTCAATATATGGTTAAAATGTAACACTTTAAAAATATTTATTACTTTTGGTAATAAATATAATAATAAAATATTTTCTTACTTTATTTGTTGTATGTTTACTGTGGGTGGATATAAACTAAGCATGTGATAAGAGGTGAAAGGGCATTGGAGGCTGAGAGGATGGCAATGGATGGAAAGACATGCATTTATTCTTTTCTCTAAGTGACAGCTTATCCAGTATTTGAAGATAGTTGTTAAATTCTTCAAATTTATTTTTTTTCCAAGTTAAACATCTCAATTCCCTCAAATTCCATAACAGGCCAGAGTTTTCAGACTTCCAGTTTGGAAAAGGGAAGGAATAAGGGTGATTGTGAGGGATGCAGGAACCAAATTATAACCAGCTGTGTGTTCTGTTGACAAGGAGTTTGAACTTTATCGTTTAACTGTGATTCTTGGACTACCTGCCACAGAATTATCTGGGGATTGTGATGATATGAATCTTAAAATGCAGATTTCTAGGCTGTAGCCCAGATCTACCTGTGGAGGTTCAGGTGACAAGGTCTCAGGACCATGAGATTCACAAAGGCAATTAGCCAAACATGAACAAGTCATCCAAATACCAGCCTTGTTTTACTCATAAGGAAGAAGAATGTAGAGCAGTGGTCCTCAACTGTGTCTGCATGTTGGAATGGGCACCACTTGGGGAGATTTACAAACGCGGATGCTTGGGTCCCACCCCTGGTGATTTGGCTTTGATTGGTCTGGAATGTCACCTGGAAAGTGGGATATTAAAAATCTAATGTTCATCAGTGTTGCTGCTACAGACTCATTAGCGGTTCTCTTAAGTGCCGGCCCTGGACCTGCAGCGTCAGCGTCACCTGGGGACTTGTTAGGAATGCAAATTCTAACCACACAGACCTGCTGAGTCAGAAACCCTGGGGCTGGACTCAGCAATCTGTGTTTAACAAGCCCTCCAGGTGGTTCTGATATATGCTAAAGTTTGAAAACCCCCTGATTAAGGAAGTCACTTCGTGGTCCCTTACTTTTTTAGAACCTACCTGCCGTTGATATCTGGAGCCTTTGGCAACGTGGCCACGTGAGTTGGAGGGCACTTGGGAACTGGGAAAAACTGCACACCCTTTGCTAAGCTCCTCTGGTCTGGCCTGTGGTTGCTTGCCTGTGTCCGAGCACTGATGGAGTGCCATCTTGTATATGCTGTAGTTACATGTAATTAAGTCGTTTAAGGGTTTTAGCTTTATAATTGTGACTTGACTTTTACTGGGAGGATTTAAAGTTTTTACAGGCTGACACAAAATTAAATTTAAGGAAGAACTTTCCATTGGCCCTGGAAGGATTGCTGGAGACAGAAAGGTCCTCCCCCTTTCCTTCTCCACCGGATCATTCCTTTTAGCCTGTAAATGTGCTGCACACTGTTTTCTTCAAGTCTTTCCTATCTTTCTCTTTCCTTTCAGTCAAACTTCTCCACAGCATAGTCTACACTTACCTACTGGGTGTAGAGGCAACTCAGATGCTCCCAGTAGAGAGGGCTGTGCAAAGCTGCCATTGTATCAAGGGCTTTGGTAAAACAAAGCCAAGTTGGGGGTAGGGGTTGTCAGATGGCAGGGGTGAACTGTTAGCAGAATAGCCAAGCAGAACACCTTAGATTCCAAATAGGCAGGAAAACGTCTGTGAGAGCAGTCTGAATTATTATCTGTAAATAAACCAAGGAGCATGAAAAGCGGCAGTCCCTAAGAATTTCCTGGCACGGGTACTTCCTGTTGAAGTGTTCAGGCTTGCCTGCCGGAGACATTCACTTACCTTTAAGGCATGGTGCACTGCCTTCAGTTTTGAAAAATCTGACTTGCACCTATCACACTACTGAACATTAAGATCTACCTTCTAACTACCAGATCCGCGAGACATTTTTCGATCCTTGTGTTACCTTGAGCTCTCCAATTACATTTGACAGTCTTGATCACTCATTTATTCTGGCAATATTTCTCTTGGCTTCAGTGACACCTCCGTTTTTCCTAGCTTACCCTTTCCCTACCTTTCTCATGATTCCACCCCTTTTAGCTGTAGCGTAGGAGGGGAGGAATTCAGGCAGGCCAAATTTTATTCAGGATTCCTTGTAACATTGAAAATATACCTTTCAAAACTGAATTTAATAATGTCCAAATTCTTATTAGGCTCTTATTATGTGTACAACACTGTAAGGAAATAAACAGCTTTCACTCTGCCACATTTCACTCCTTCAGTACGTATAGTGAGTGTGTGTGTGTGTGTGTGTGTGTGTGTGTGTGTGTGTGTGTAGTAATGCATGTACATCCTCTGCCTCTTTCACAGTAGGCTTGACACCTACTTATCTTTCAAAACCTTATATAACCTTTCTGACTTTTCATAGACTTTGGAGTTGGAAGGGACCTTTGAAATCATCTGGATTTAGTTCAACTTCACGCAAGAGTCCTTTCTGCAATTATTCTAATAAGTGATCTTCCAGACTCGACTGAACCTCATTCTTAACAAGGCAGCCTGCTCAACGTTTGAGCAATTCTAAATGCTGGGTTTGATTCACTGTAACTTCCGTGGAATCTTGCTCTGACCTCTAAAAAAATATAGAATAAATTTATTCTTTTCTCTAAGTGACAGCTTATCCACTATTTGAAGATAGTTGTTAAATTCTTCAAATTTATTTTTTTTCCAAGTTAAACATCTCAATTCCCTCAAATTCCATAACAGGCCAGAGTTTTCAGACTTCCAGCTCTCCTGGATCCTTTCCAATAGGCCACGTCCTGATAAGCTGGCTCTAGTGCTCCAGTCATTGTCTGACCATACCAGAGTATTCTCTTTCTTGAATTCAAATTCTGTTAGCTTTACGAGCAGTTCCACCACCCTGTTGGCTTCTGTGCCAGTTGTCAATTTATTGCCTCTCAGCTCTAAAGCCATCCTTCCTTGCCCTGCTTTTTAAAAATAAATAATGTACTTCTATCTTTTAGAGCAGTTTTAGGTTTACAGAATAACTGAAGAGAAAGTACAGAGAATTCCCATATATTCCCTACCTGCTACTCCACCCAGACAGTTTCCCCTGTTATTACTGCATTAGTGTGGTACATTTGTTACAGTTGATGAACCAATACACTAGTAACCACTGTCCATAGTTTACATTAGGGTTCACTCCTTCTTTTGCACGTTTCTATGGGTTTTGACAAATGCATAATGTCACGTGACCAACATTGCAGTATCACGCAAAATAGTTCGCTCCCCTAAAAATCCCCTGTGTGCTACCTATTCATCCCTTTCCCCTTCTCTCCTCCTGCTGGGACCCTAACAATGCACTGATCTTTTTATTGTCTCTATAGTTTTGCTGTTTCCAGAAAGTTGCATGGTTGAAATTTTACCATATGTAGGCTTTTCAGTCTGGCTTCTTTCACTTACTGGCATGCGTTCAAGTTCTTCCTTGTCTTTCTGTGGCTTGAGAGCTCACTTTTTTTAAACCACTAAATAACATTCCATTGTATAGATGTACCTCAGTTTGTTTATCCATTTACCTACTGAAGGACATCTTGGTTGCTTCCAAACTTTGGAATATCGGTGTGCAGCTTTCTGTGTGGACATAACTTTTCAACTCATTTGGGTAAATATTGGTGAGTTCATTTGCCAACTCGTATGATAAGACGATGTTTAACTTTGTAAGAAGCTGCCAACCTGTCTTCCAGTGTGGCTGTACCATTTTGCATGCCCACCAGCAGTGAATGAGAATTCCCGTTGCTCCACATCTTCATCAGCATTTGGTGTTGTCCCTGTGTTTGATTTTAGCCATTCTAATAGGTGTGTATGGTGGTACCTCGTTGTTTTCATTTGCAATTCCCTAATGACATATGATGTTAAGCGTCCTTTCAGGTGCTTGTTTGCCATTTATATATCTTCTTTGGTGAGGTTTTTATTTAGATCTTTTGCTCACTTTGCGTTGTTTTTCCTACTGTTGAGTTTTAATAGTTCTTTGTATATTTTAGACATATGTCCTTATCAGATATATGTTTTACAAATATATTCTCCCAATCTGTAGCTTTGTCTTTTCATTCTCTTAACAGTGTCTTCTACAGAGCAGAAGTTTTAAATTTTAATAAAGTTCAACTTATCAGTTTTTTCTTTCATGGATTGTGCTTTTGGTGGTGTATCTAACAACTCATTGCCAAACCCAAGGTCACTTGGATTTTATCCTATGTTATCTTATAGAAGTTTTATAGTTTTCCATTTTAATTTTTGTGAAAGATGTAACGTTTGTGTCTAGGTTCTTTTTCTTTTCTGCATGTAGCTGTCCAGTTGTTCTCGCACCATTTGTTGGACTCTCCTTTCTCCATTCTCCATTGAATTGTGTTTGCTCCTTTGTTAAAGATTGGTTGACTGTACTTGTATGGGTCTATTTCTGGGTTCCCTATTCTGACTCATTGAGTCTATTTATCTATTCTTTGCCAATACCACAGTGTCTTGATTACCGTAGCATTATAGTAAGTCTTGAAATCGGGTAGTCAGTCTTCCAACTTTATTCTTTTTCTTCAATAAAAGGCAAAAAGGTCTTTTGCCTTTCCACGTAAACTTTTGAATCACTTTGTCAATATCCACTGAGTAATTTGCCTGAGTTTTGATAGAGATTGCATTGAATCTTTAAATCAAGTTGAGAAGAACTGATAACCATATTCAGTCTTCCTATTTATAAACGTGGAATATCTGTTTATTTAGATCTTTGATTTCTTTCGTCACTTTTGTAGTTTTCCTCATATATAGTGTATATTTTGTTAGATTTCTAAGGGTTTTTTTTGATGTTAATGTAAATGATGTGTTTTGAATTTCAAATTCCAGTTGTTCTTTGCTGATGTATAGGAAAGCAATTGACTTTTTTTTTTTTTTTTTTTTTTAGCAATTGACTTTTGAATGTTACCTTGTCTCCTGTACCTTGTTATAATTGCTTGTTGGTTCCAGGAGTTCTTCTTGTTCAGTTCTTCAGAGTTTTCTACAGAGACATTCCTAGCATCTGAGCACAAAGACAGTTTGCTCTCTTCCTTCCCAATGTGTATAACTTTGCTTTCCTTTGGTTCCTTATTGCGTTAGCTAGGACTTCCTATAATGATGTTGAATAGGAGTGGTTGGGGGATGCCTGCGTTTTGATACTGGAGCTTGATCCTGTTGTAGGGGAGCAAAATTTGCCGCTGCAAAATGTCTCTTTGGCATACAGATTATTTCAGCTGAAAACAGTCAAGACTCAGGAAGAAGTTTTCACCTTTCCCTAACAGCCTAAAGAGTATAGATAGAAGACCTGTTCCAGGAAGGGAGCTATCACCACAGGTAGCTACAGTATAATATGAACTAAGTGTGGCAGACAGGGAAGAACCTAGCAAAGTCTGTAAAAATTCCTCTCTGTGTCGCATTACCTCTGTATGGCCCAGCAAACATTTGTTTACCAAACATTTGCTTTTTCATCTCCATGTCAATTGCCTTCCTCCCCTTTGAGGTCCCAGACCACTACCCCCAACATCCACTTTTTGTCTTTAGCCGAAGATGGTATTTAAGGTGAGGGCTTCTGCCGTTTTTGGTGAGTTACTCAGTTCTCCTGGGTCTCTCCGCTGTATACATATTAACACACTTTTATTTGATTTTCTCCTGTTAATCTGTCTCATGTCAATTTAATTCTTAGACCAGCCAGAAGAACCTAGACAGATAGAGGGATTTTTTTCCTTCTCAACACCAAACATTTCTTTTGCCAATGTTAAGCCTTGTTAGTAGAGGGTACTACAGGGATAGTGCAAGTCATAGCAGAGAAAGTGCTTCTCTTGATCTTTTCAAGGTGCTTTAGCTTTGGCTCTCATGACATGGCTGCTAGCGGTGTATGAGAGACCCAGTTGTACTCACCATTCGTTTCTCGACAGTACCAAGGAGGATGGTTTCTTGCTCATCATAGTGGACTACTGGCTGTGAACCAGCTCCGCCTATGGCATCCCAGTGATCTTCTCTACCATCCAGTGGGCTACAGTCAAACCCTCTCCAATGGGATTAAAATCTCAGTCTTGGTTTGGAATGGGGGATTTCCAAGTCTGTTCCTTCCTTGGATAACCTCCCTCAGTCTTAGGGGGATTAGCTGCTCCCAACATTCGCTATTCCTGTGTTCTTGAGTTTTCTTTGCCCCATTAGTAGTTAACCAACTTTTACTAGTTAACAGTTCTTTTTTAAAATTAATTAGTTTATTTTTGGCTGCATTGAGTCTTCGTGGCTGCGTGTGGGCTTTCTCTATTGCAGTGAGTGGGGGCTACACTTTGTTGTGGTGTGCAGGCTTCTCATTGCGGTGGCTTCTCTTGTTGTGGAGCATGGGCTCTAGGCATGTGGGCTTCAGTAGTTGTGGCACGTGGGCTCAGTAGTTGTGGCTCGCGGGATCTAGAGCGCAGGCTCAGTAGTTGTGGTGCACGGGCTTAGTTGCTCCGAGGCATGCGGGATCTTCCTGGACCAGGGCTCAAACCCGTGTCCCCTGCATTGTCAGGCAGCTTCTTAACCACTGCACCACCAGGGAAGTACCAGTTAACAATTCTTTTTTTTTTTTTTAGAAATTTCATGTAATGTCTGAAACACTTATATTAACATATTTCCATACAAATAACCCAAAGAAAGTTTAGTATTAGTTTTTTTGTTTGTTTGTACTGCAGGTTCTTATCAGTCATCAATTTTATACACAACAGTGTATACATGTGAATCCCAATCGCCCAATTCAGCACACCACCATCCCCACCCCACTGAGGATTTCCCCCCCTTGGTGTTCATACGTTTGTTCTCTACATCTTTGTCTCAACTTTTGCCGTGCAAACCGGTTCATCTGTACCATTTTTTCTAGGTTCCACATACATGCGTTAATATACAATATTTGTTTTTCTCTTTCTGACTTACTTCACTCTGTATGACAGTCTATAGATCCATCCACGTCTCAACAAATGACTCAATTTCGTTCCTTTTTATGGTGGAGTAATAGTCCATTGTATATAGGTACCACAACTTCTTTATCCATTCGTCTGTCGATGGGCATTTAGGTTGCTTCCATGACCTGGCTATTGTAAATAGTGCTTCGGTGAACAATGGGGTGCATGTGTCTTTTTGAATTACAGTTTTCTCTGGGTATATGTCCAGTAGTGGAATTGCTGGATCATATGGTAATTCTGTTTTTAGTTTTTTAAGGAACCTCCACACTGTTCTCCATAGTGGCTATATCAGTTTACATTCCCACCAACAGTGCAAGAGGGTTCCCTTTTCTCCACACCCTCTGCAGCATTTGTTGTTTGTAGATTTTCTGATGATGCCCATTCTAACTGGTGTGAGGTGATACCTCATTGTAGTTTTGATTTGCATTTCTCTAATAATTAGTGATGTTGAGCATCTTTTCATGTGCTCCTTGGCCATCAGTATATCTTCTTTGGAGAAATGTCTATTTAGGTCTTCTGCCCAGTTTTGGATTGGGTTGTTTGTTTCTTTAATATTGAGCTAAATGAGCTGTTTATATATTTTGGAGATTAATCCTTTGTCCGTTGATTCATTTGCAAATATTTTCTCCCATTCTGAGGGTCGTCTTTTCGTCTTGTTTATGGTTCCCTTTGCTGTGCAAAAGCTTTGAAGTTTCATTAGGTCCCATTTGTTTATTTTTGTTTTTATTTCCATTACTCTAGGAGGTGGTTCAAAAAAGACCTTGCTGTAATTTATGTCAACGACTGTTCTTCCTATGTTTTCCTCTAAGAGTTTTATAGTGTCTGGTCTTACATTTAGGTCTTGAATCCATTTTGAGTTTATTTTTCTGTATGGCGTTAGGGAGTATTCTAACTTCATTCTTTTACATGTAGCTGTCCAGTTTTCCCAGCACCACTTATTGAAGAGACTGTCTTTTCTCCATTGTATATCCTTGCCTCCTTTGTCATAGATCAGTTGACCATAGGTGTGTGGTTTTATCTCTGGGCTTTCTATCTTGTTCCATTGATCTATGTTTCTGTTTTTGTGCCAGTACCATATTGTCTTGATTACTGTAGCTTTGTAGTATAGTCTGAAGTCAGGGAGTCTGATTCCTCCAGCTCCGTTTTTTTCCCTCAAGACTGCTTTGGCTATCTGGGATCTTTTGTGTCTCCATACAAATTTTAAGATGATTTGTCCTAGTTCTGTAAAAAATGCCATTGGTAATTTGATAGGGATTGCATTCAATCTGTAGATTGCTTTGGGTAGTATAATTATGTTCACAGTATTGATTCTTCCAATCCAAGAACATGGTATATCTCTCCATCTGTTGGTATCATCTTTAATTTCTTTCATCAGTGTCTTATAGTTTTCTGCATACTGGTCTTCTGTCTCCCTAGGTAGGTTTATTCCTAGGTATTTTATTCTTTTTGTTGCAATGGTAAATGGGAGTTTTTCCATAATTTCGCTTTCAGATTTTTCATCATTAGTGTATCGTAATGGAAGAGATTTCTCTGCATTAATTTTGTATCCTGCTACTTTACCAAATTCATTGATTAGCTCTAGTAGTTTGCTGGTGGCATTTTTAGGATTCTCTATGTGTAGTATCATGTCATCTGCAAACAGTGACAGTTTTACTTCTTCTTTTCCAATTTGTATTCCTTTTATTTCTTTTTCTTTTCTGATTGCCATAGCTAAGACTTCCAAAACTATGTTGACTAATAGTCGTGAGAGTGGACATCCTTGTCTTGTTCCTGATCTTAGAGGAAATGCTTTCAGTTTTTTACCGTTGAGAATGATGTTTGCTGTGGGTTTGTCGTATATGGCCTTTATTATGTTGAGGTAGATTCCCTCTATGCCCACTTTCTGGAGAGTTTTTGTCATAAATGGGTGTTGAATTTTGTCAACAGCTTTTTCTGCATCTATTGAGATGATCATATAGTTTTTATTCTTCAATTTGTTAATATGGTGTATCACATTGATTGATTTGCGTATATTGAAGAATCCTTGCATCCCTGGGATAAATCCCACTTGTTCGTGGTGTATGATCCTTTTAATGTGTTGTTGGATTCTGTTTGCTAGTATTTTGTTGAGGATTTTTGCATCTATGTTCATCATTGATATTGGTCTGTAATTTTCTTTTTTTGTAGTATCTTTGTCTGGTTTTGGTATCAGGGTGATGGTGGCCTCATAGAATGAGTTTGGGAGTGTTCCTTCCTCTGCAGATTGTTGAAAGAGTTTGAGAAGGATGGCTGTTAGCTCTTCTCTAAATGTTTGATAGAATTCACCAGTGAAGCCATCTGGTCCTGGACTTTTGTTTCTTGGAAGATTTTTCATCACAGTTTCAATTTCATTACTTGTGATTGGACTGTTCATATTTTCTATTTCTTCCTGGTTCAGTCTTGGAAGGTTATAGCTTTCTAAGAATTTATCCATTTCTTCCAGGTTGTCCATTTATTGGCATAGAGTTGCTTGTAGTAGTCTCTTAAGGTGCTTTGTATTTCTGCAATGTCTGTTGTCACTTCTCCTTTTTCATTTCTAATTTTATTGATTTGAGTCCTCTCCCTCTATTTCCTGATGAGTCTGGCTAATGGCTTATCAATTTTGTTTATCTTCTCAAAGAACCAGCTTTTAGTTTTATTGATCTTTGGTATTGTTTTCTTTGTTTCTATTTCATTTATTTCTGCTCTGATCTTTATGATTTCTTTCCTTCTGCTAACTTTGGGTTTTGTTTTTTCTTCTTTCTCTAGTTCCTTTAGGTGTAAGGTTAGATTGTTTAGTTGAGATTTTTCTTGTTTCTTTAGGTAGGCTTATATAGCTATAAACTTCCCTCTTAGAACTGCTTTTGCTGCCTCCCATAGGTTTTGGATCGTCGTGTTTTCATTGTCATTTGTCTCTAGGTATTTTTTGATTTCCTCTTTGATTTCTATAGTGATCTCTTGGTTATTTAGTAACGTATTGTTCAGCCTCCATGTGTTTGTGTTTTTTACGTTTTTTTCCCTGTAATTCATTTCTAATCTCGTAGTGTTGTGGTCAGAGAAGATGCTGGATATGATTTCAATTTTCTTAAATTTACTGAGGCTTGATTTGTGACCCCAGATGTGATCTATCCTGGAGAATGTTCCGTGCGCACTTGAGAAGAAAGTGTAATGTGCTGTTTTGGGATGGAATGTCCTATAAATATCAATTAAATCTATCTGGTCTGTTGTGTCATTTAAAGCTTCTGTTTCCTTATTTATTTCATTTTGGATGATCTGTCCATTGGTGTAGTGAGGTGTTAAAGTCCCCCACTATGATTGTGTTACTGTCGATTTCCTCTTTTATAGCTGTTAGCAGTTGCCTTATGTATTGAGGAGCTCCTATGTTGGGTGCATGTATATTTATAATTGTTATATCTTCTTCTTGGGTTGATCCCTTGCTCATTATGTAGTGTCCTTCTTTATGTCTTGTAATAGTCTTTATTTTGAAGTCTATTTTATCTGATATGAGTATTGCTATTCCAGCTTTCTTTTGATTTCCATTTGCTTGGAATATCTTTTTCCATCCCCTCAGTTTCAGTCTGTATGTGTCCCTAGGTCTGAAGTGGGTCTCTTGTAGACAGCATGTATATGGGTCTTGTTTTTGTATCCATTCAGCAAGCCTGTGTCTTTTGGTTGGAGCATTTAATTCATTCACGTTTAAGGTAATTATCAGTATGTATGTTCCTATGACCATTTTCTTAATTGTTTTGGGTTGGTTTTTGTAGGGCCTTTTCTTCTCTTGTGTTTCCCACTTAGAGAAGTTCCTTTAGCATTTGTTGTAGAGCTGGTTTGGTGGTGCTGTATTCTCTTAGCTTTTGCTTGTCTCTAAAGCTTTTGATTTCTCCATTGAATCTGAATGAGATCCTTGCTGGGTAGAGTAATCTTGGCTGTAGTTTCTTCCCTTTCATCACTTTAAGTATATCATGCCACTCCCTTCTGGTTTGTAGCGTTTCTGCTGAGAAATCAGCTGTTAACCTTATGGGAGTTCCCTTGTATGTTATTTGTCATTTTTCCCTTGCTGCTTTCAATAATTTTTCTTTGTCTTTACTTTTTGCCTATTTGATTACTATGTGTCTTGGCATGTTTCTCCTTGGATTTATCCTGTATGGGACTCTGCGCTTCCTGGACTTGGGTGGCTATTTCCTTTCCCATGTTAGGGAAGTTTTTGACTATAATCTCTTCAATTATTTTCTCGGGTCCTTTCTCTCTTCTCCTTCTAGGACCCCTATAATGCGAATGTTGTTGCGTTTAATGTTGTCCCAGAAGTGTCTTAGGCTGTCTTCATTTCTTTTCATTCTTTTTTCTTTAGTCTGTTCCACAGCAGTGAATTCCACCATTTTGTCTTCCAAGTCACTTATCCGTCCTTCTGCCTCAGTTTTTCTGCTATTGATTCCTTCTAGTGTAGTTTTCATTTCAGTTATTGTATTGTTCCTCTCTGTTTGTTTGTTCTTTAATTCTTCTAGGTCTTTGTTAAACATTTCTTGCATCTTCTCGATCTTTGCCTCCGTTCTTATTCCGACCGAGGTCCTGGATCATCTTCACTATCATTATTCTGAATTCTTTTTCTGGAATGTTGCCTATCTCCATTTCATTTCGTTGTTTTTCTGGGATTTTATCTTCTTCCTTCATCTGGTGGATACCCTCTGCCTTTTCATCTTGTCTGTCTTTCTGTGAATGTGGTTTTTGTTCCACAGGCTGCAGGATTTTTGTTTTTCTTGCTTCTGCTGTCTGCCCTCTGGTGGTTGAGGCTATCTAAGAGGCTTGATGGGAGGCTCTGGTGGTGGGTAGACAACAGTTCTTTATATTGAATTTTCGTTGTTCAAATTACTGACTTGGTTTGTGTCACCTGACTAGAATGACAGATTCTTTTACATTTTTGGTTAACTTAAACCTTCAGGTAATCTCCCAACTGAAATTCTGTGATTGGGTTTGAGGGGAGGGGGCATAGAGTGTAGGAAAGGGCACCTGGCTATGTGGGCAGGCACAGCAGTTTCTGGCTCTGTGAGGGGCTCAGGTGTCATGGCTGACTAGGTGGGTGAGATGTGAGCAGGACTAACTGGCATATGGAGCAAATGGGACCCAGCATTCTTGGGAACTCCTTCCTCAGGATTCTATTCCGGAGATGTGGCTAGAAGGGGAGGTTGGTTGCACCATCTGAGATGTGGGGGGCTTGAAATAACAAGGAGGAAGTGCCTGCTTGATTACTGTCCAAAAGAAAATGGACTGTATTAGCAAGTCCAGATGGGGTCAGGGCCGCTGGCTAAATCCTGAGAGGCACCCACAGCAGCTATGATATTCCGTCTGCTTCTGCCCATATGCAGCTGGTTACGTTGTTGATGGCCACAAAAGAGATGCTCCACAGCCCCGAAGGATTTTATCCTTCTAATGAGCAGACAAGCTGCAGATATTTATATGATACTGTTTAAACATTATAAGATGCAACATTTCAGGAAATGGTTTGCAGAAACTATACATATTGATAGTTAATGTAAATAATTTTTATCACGGGTTTGTTTTCCTTGGTGTGTACACTCTCTCGTCCCTGGGGATACGGATGAGCAAAGTGTTTTGTTACACTGCCTTGCTCCTGCTGGCAGTGACACAGGTGCAGAACTGCGGGCATGATGAATGAAATGCCAACTGCATCACTGCGGCCTGTGCTCAGCTCAAATTGCCGTCAGTAGAGGAAATAGAATTCATTAGTTTTCTTTCAGAGCACACACAAACACATGGGTCTGAAAGAATGTATGATGGCAGCAAGGAGAAATGGGCAAAGCCCAACCTTTTTTTCCTCCTGAGCAGCTCTGGCAACAGATGAAACAATGAGCCTTTGGATGCACTGTCTTTGTCAGTAGATGTTTGAGAATGTGGTATCCCTGTGGCAAAATGCTCTGTGGATAACTGATCACATTTTTTTTACAATCTCTCAGACCTATTGAGAAAATAATATTGATTTGTTACAGAATCCAAAATTCTTCAAATGCTCAAAGAAAATATAACCAAATGCTCAACAATTTTAAAGGATTCAGATAAAAATAACATGCATGAATATTACTTTCATGACTTATGTGGTGAGTTATCTAGGGTGGTGAGTTGAGAGCCTTTATTTCATATCTATTTTCATTTTGGCACTGGCTGAGCTAATGCCATTTGACGCTAAGTGTGGGGCTCTGGCATGATGACAGAGCACCACATTTGGAGAAAAAGAGACTCTCTTGAAAAAAATTAATCCTCTCAGGGTTTCTGAGACGGTTGGGGACTAGGAGCAAGCTTAACCCAAGTTCTGGCTTTGTGTTTTCCAAACTAGACTGATCTTGGAGATTTTGACTAGAATTCTGTGCTGGGACCCAGGAATCTGTATTTGTAACAGGTACCCAAGTTGCAAATTTGGAAAATATCATTCTTGTGTATATATTCAAAAGTGAAGTTTATTTCTCAATGCAGTTTGATGCCCTTGTCCAGCCAGATGTAAGTTGGCATGATTCACCTACATAAATATATTTTTTAAGGTTTGGGAACACTGGTCTCAGCATTCGGGAGAAAACACGAGAAACAACAACAACAAAAACCACTCCCTGTATTGAATTGAGCAGCTGAAAGGCAAACACTTGGGCTTTTCTTCCCAATTATGCTGTTTGGGCTGGTAGACTGTTGGGGATGAAATGTATTCAGATAGAAAAATCATTCTTGGAACTTCCCTGGTGGCGCAGTGGTTAAGAATCCGCCTGCCGATGCAGGGGACACGGGTTCGAGCCCTGGTCCGGGAAGATCCCACATGCTTCGGAGCAACGAAGCCCATGTGCCCCAACTACTGAGCCTGTGCTCTAGAGCCTGCAAGCCACAGCTACTAAGCCCACGTGCCACAACTACTGAAGCCCGCGAACCTAGAGCCTGTGCTCTGCCACAAGAGCAGCCACCGCAATGAGAAGCCCACACACTGCAATGAAGAGTAGCCCTCACTTGCTGCAACTAGAGAAAGCCCACGCACAGCAACAAAGCCCGAATGCAACCAAAAAAAAAAAAAAAAAATTCTTGCTCCTTCCTGATCTATACTTCTTTTTTTTCCCTTTAAAATGTAACATTTATTGCCTTTTTCTAATTACAAAAAATAATTCATCCTCAATGCCAAAACTCCCAAAGAAAACAGAAAACAAAAATCTATAATTTCATCACCTAGAGATAACTTTGCTATATGTTTTCTAAAGACGCAATGATACGTGCTTCTTGAGGCTTATAATTACATCATGACCACTTTGTGAGAAAAAGTAATTGTAAGTTAAAACAGGAATGTTAAAGATAACCTATAGAGAGTAGAATTTCACTCCTGCTACATTTTCATATTTGAAGAAATGCTGATAAATCCAACTGCCCTTAGAATTCTAAGAGAATCCGTATTTTTAGAATTTATAAATACTGTCTTCTATTCTAAAGTTGTCATACCTTAGATATGTTTTTTTATTCTCTAAAGAGTTTTTTCTTAACCTTTGCATATCTATCATTCATTCATTCATACATTGTATAATTGTTGAATATTTATTACGGAGATGCAGCATTTAAAGACTGTTAAGGTACATTCCTCCAGTGAGCTTATTTTCTGGGTTAGGGGAAAGAAATAAATAAACAAATTAAGACATTTTCACATTCTTTGGATTGGGTGATCAAGGAAAGTTACTGTGAAAAGGTGACATCAGAGTTGATACCCAAGAAATTAAAAGTATCCCAGCCTTGGGAAAATGAGAGGGTGTGTTTCCCTACAACCTCTACAGAATGTGTTACAGAATGGTGTTGGTTTAATTTGGTTTGGTTGATTTGCTAGGTGAGAGATAGTGTAGATTTAATTTACTTTTCTTTCAGTTTGAGTGGAGTTAAACATCTTGTCATATATTTTAGGGCCATTGTAATATAATCTTTTGCTCATTTTTTTCACATTGAGTTTTTGGTCTCTTTTTCCCTCGATTTTCAAAAAACTTTATATAACAAGGGCTTATTTCTCATTCATACTACTTGTCTATCAAGGGTTGGAATTCAACTCCACATTGTCCTTAATTTCAAAGTGTACAGTATGATATTGTTAACTATGGGCATGGTGTTATACAGCAGATCTCTAGAACTTACTCATTTTATATAGCTGAAACTTTATACCCTTTGAGTAGAAACTCTCCATTTACCCCTCTCCACAGCCCCTGGCAACCACCATTCTACTCTCTGTTTTTATGAGTTTGACTTTTTAAGCTTTCACATATAAGTGAGATCATATAGTATGTGTTTTTCTGTGTCTGGTTTATGTCACTTATCATAATGTCTTACAGGATCAGCCATGTTGCTATAAATGGTAAGATTTCTTTCTTTTTAAAGGCTGAGCAATATTCCATTGTATTATTCATATATGTATCACATTTGCTTTAGCCATTCATCTGTTGACAGACACTTAAGTTGTTTCCATGTCTTGGCTACTGTGAATAATGCTGCAATGAATATAAGAGTGCAGATATCTCTCCAAGATACTGATTTAATTTCCTTTGGATATATACTCCGAAGTGGGGACTTCCCTGGTGGTCCAGTGGTTAAGACTCCGTGCTTCCACTGCAGGGAACTGAGATCCCACATGTCATGTGGCGTGAATTTAAAAAAAAAGTGGGATTGCTGGATCATATGGTAGTTACAATTTTTTTTTAATCACAAATAAGGTCTTTTATTTGTCACCATTAAAAGTCTGATTTTTAAACAGATTCTTGGACTGGTGGCTCATATCCATCAGCTCATTCAACTTTAGGACCTGTCTCATCCCCAGTAGCTTTTCCAGAACTACTACCTTCACCATGTAGCTCCATGAGTTTTCCCAGTTCAAACTTGGGCTTCTTCAGCATTTTTACTTTTCTAACAAAGACATCATGGAGTGGATAAATAGATTGGCAGGCCTTTTCTATGTCTTTTCCAATGCTGTCTGGAATCAATTTATTGACCACCTCTTTCAAGTCATTTGTCTGCACCTCTCGGGTCAGGATTTCCATCATCTTCTTGCACATCTGGCGGACCTGCTGGTGCTGGGCATAAGAGGCCTTCTGAATCTGATTGTTGCGCTTTTTAGTAAAACCCACGCAGAATAGACGAAGCAAATAACCATCGATAGTCTTGACATCAACGTGAGCTTCAATCGTGGTCTGCCATTTTTTGACCATGGAGCACATTTTGTCACGGGTAAGATCCATGCCATGGAAGTTAGTCAGGCAGTTTTTTTCCCTGAACATCCTCAGTAATAAGCTTAAATTTTCTAAATGCAGCTTCATCATTCTGCAGATCAGCAGGGCTCACTGCAAACACATGACCCTTGAGGCCATCAGATGCGATTTTGGTTCCTTGAGTTCTCGTGACTAGTGTTTTCCCAATATTTCTTATATTGAACATAGCTGGTGCTTTCACATCATACCAATCTTTCTTAGATAATGGGTCAACTACTTTCTTCTTGGCTCCCTTTTTACCGCCTTTCGTAAGGCGCTTGTTCTTACCACCCCGTAGTTACAATTTTAAGTTTTTGAGGAACCTCCATACTGTTTTCAGTAGTGGCTGTATCAATTTACATCCTGACCAGCAGTGTACAAGGGTTCTTTTTTTCTCCAAATCCTTGCCAACACTTGTTATCTTTTGTCTTTTTTGATAATAGCTATTTTAACAGGTGTGAAGTGACATACCATTGTGGTTTTGATTTGAATTTCCCTGATGATTAGTGATGGTAAGCATCTTTTCACAAACCTCTTAGATTTTTGTATGTCTTCTTTGGAGAAATATCTATTCAAGTGTTTTATACATTTAAAAAATTGGATTATTTGATTTTTTTGCTATTGAGTTGTAGGAGCTCCTTACATATTTTGGATACTCACCTCTTATCAGATACATGGTTTGCAAATATTTTCTGCAATTCTGTAGGTTTCTTTTTCACTCAGTTGATTATTTCTTTTTCTGCGCAGAAGCTTTTTTAGTTTGATGTAGTCTCACTTGTCTTTTTTTGCTTTTCTTGCCTGTGCTTTTGGTGTTATATCCAAGAAATCAATGCCAAGGCCAACGTCATGAAGCTTTTCCCCTGTGTTTTCTTCTAGGAATTTAACAGTTTCAGGTCTTATGTTTGTCTTTAATCCATTTTGAGTCGATTTTTGTATATGTTGTAAGATCGGGTTGAATCTCATTCTTTTACATGTGGATGTCCAGTTTCCCCCATGCCTTTTTTTTTTTTTTGGAAGAGATTGTCTTTTCCCCATGGTGTAGTCCTGGCACCTTTGTTGAAGATCACTTGACTGCATATACGTGGATTTATTTTTGGACTATATGTCTGTCTTTATGGCAGTGCCATACTGTTTTAATTACTATAATTTTATATGTTTTGAAATCAGAAAGTGTGAAGTTTCCAGCTTTGTTCTTCTATCTCAATATTGTTTTGGCTATTTGGAGTCCTTTGTAGTTTCATCTGAATTTTAGGATTGTTTTTTCTGTCACTGGGATTTTGATAGAGATTATATTGAATCTCTAGATTGCTTTGGGTCATATAGGCATTTTAACAATATTAAGTCTCCTCATCCAAGAACATGGGATGTCTTTCCATTTAGTTGTGTCTTCTTTAATTTATTTCATCAGTGTTTTGTAGTTTTCAGTGCACGAGTCTTTTAGTTAATTCCTAAGTATTTTATAATTTTGATGCTATTTTAAATGGGATTGTTTTCTTAATTTTCTTTTTAGATAGTTCACTGTTAGTGTATAGAAATGCAATTGATTTTTGTATCTTGCAACTTGACTGAATTCATTTATTAGTTCAGTTTGTGTGTGTGTGTGTGTGTGTGTGTGTGTGTGTAATTTTTAGGGTTTTCTACATATAAAATCTTGTCATCTGCAAACACATGTAATTTTACTTCTTCCTTTATGATTGTAGTATTCCAGTACTATTTGGAATAGAAGTAGAAAGAGTGAGCATCCTTGCCTTGTTCCAGATCTTAGAGGAAAAACTTTCAGTTTTTCACTGTTAAGTATGATGTTAGCTGTGGGCTTTTCATATATGGCATTTATTATGTTGAGGTAATTTCCTTCTATTTCTAGTTGAGAGTTTATATCATGAAAGAGTATTGAATTTTGTCAAATGCTTTCTTTGCATCTATCGATATGATCATGTGATTTTTATCCTTCATTCTATTAATGTGGTGTAGGTCTGTTCAGATTTTCTGTTTCTTCATAATTCAGTCATGAAGAGGTTGTATTTTTCTATGAATTTATCCATTTTTTCTAAGTTATCCAATTTGTTAGTGTATAATTTTTCCTAGTAGTCACTTATGATCTTTTAATTTCTGTGGCATTAGTTGTAATGTCTTCTCTTTTGTTTATGATTTTATTTATTTGAGTCTTCTTTTTTTTCTTAGTTAATTTAGCTATAGTTTTGTCAATTTTGGGAATCTTTTTGAAAACCAACTCTTAGTTTTGTTGATTTTTTTTCTGTTCTCTATTTTGTTTATTTGTACTCTTTATCATTTCTTTCCTTCTGATAACATTGGGTTTAATTTGTTTTTATTTTTCTGGTTCTTTGAGGTGTAAAGTTAGATTGTTTGCGATCTTTCTTTTATAATGTAAGCATTTTTCACTCTAAATGTCCCTCTTAGTACTGTTTTTGCTACATCCTATAGGTTTTGGTATGTTGTATTTTTGTTTTTGTTTGCCTCAAGGTCTTTTCTAATTTCCCTTTTGATTTCTCCTTTGACTCATTGGTTGTTCAAGATTGTGCTGTTTAATTCCCACATGCTTGTGAATTTTTAAATTTTCCTTCTACTGTTGATGGCCAGTTTCATTCCATTGTGGTCAGAAAAGAACTTAGTATGATTTCAGTATTCTTGAATTTGTTAAAACTTGGTTTTTGACCTAACATGCTTTGTATCCTGGAGAGTGTTCCATGTGCACTTGTGAAGAGTATATATTCTGCTGCTGTTGGAATGAACGTTATGTATATGTCTATTAGGTTCATTTCAAATTTAATGTTGCTGTATTTCTCTATTTGTTAATTGATCTTCTCTCTGGATGTTCTATTTTTTATTGATAGTGGGGTCTTGAGCTTTCATATTGCTGTTTAACATCTTTTCATTTCAACTTGGAAGAACTCCCTTTAGCATTTCTTGTTAGGCTAGTCTAGTGGTAATGAACTCTCAGCTTTTATCTGTCTGGGAATGTCTTTATCTCTCCTTCATTTCTGAAGGATAGTTCTGCTGGATATAGGGTTCTTGGCTGACAGGTTTTTTTTTCCTTTCAGCAGTTTGTATATATCATTTGACTGTCTTCTGGCCTGCAGGGCTTCTGTTGAGAAGTTTTCTCATAGTCTTATGGGAGTTACATGTATGTGACAAGTCACTTTTGTCTTGCTACTTTTGAAATTCTCTCTTTGAGTTTTGACAGTTTGATCGTAATTTGTCTCATTGTGGATTATCTGAGTTCCTCTTAGTTGTGGTCATTGGACTTCTTGGGTTTGGCTATCTATTTCCTTCCCCTGCTTTGCAAAGTGTTCAGCCATTATTTTTTCAAATCAGCTTCTGGTCCTCTCTCTCTTCTCCCTCTGGGACTCTCATAATGTATATATTGGTGTATATGATGGTGTCTCATAAGTCCCTTAAGCTGTCTTCACTCTTTTTCATTCTCTTTTCTTTTTACTTCTTTCACTGGATAATTTCTACTGGCCTATCTTTGAGATTGCTGATCCTTTATTTCTGCTTGATCTAGTCTGCTTTTGAACCCCTCTACTGAACTTTTCAGTTCAGTTATTGTATTCTTTAGCTTGAAAATTTCTGTTTGGTACTTTTCAATGTTTTCTATTTCTTTGATTCTCACTTTGTTCATGCCTTATTTTCCTGACTTCTTAGAGCATCTTTATGATGGTTGTTTTGAATTCTGTCCGATAAATCATATATCTCTGTTTCATTCGTGTTAGTTTCTAGAAATTTATCTTGTTCCTTTGTTTGGGAAATCATTTCCTGTTCCTTCATTTTCTTTGACTCTTTGTGTTGGTATTTGTGCATTAGAGAAAACAGCCACCTCTCCCAGTCTTCCTGGACTTACCTTTATGGGAGGAGACCCTCACCAATCATCCCAGCTAGAGGTTCTGGGGGCCTGTCAAACCTTTATGCTAGTCCAAACCACCATCTTCGATCTTAGTGATCCCCATGTGTTTAGAATATGTTGGGTCCCATCAGTGTTCCAAGACAGGTGAGGCAGAAGGCAGTCTGTTGGGCAGCCCCTGGAAAATTAGTCCTTTGGATGTACTGTCCAGCCTTTTCCCTTTCCAGAGAGAAGCTGAAATCTTTTTTTTTTTTTTTTTCTGCTTCCTCTGTACTGAGCTGGGCGGAAGGCCTATGACGACTGGTGGTATACTAGATCAAACTGCGGTGTTTGGTCTCACTGGACCCCAGGCATCTAGTGTATGCCAGGTCCTGTCAGTACTCTGCAACACATAGACAGAAACCAGCCCCTTAGGGAGCCCCTGAAAAAGTTGGATTATTGGAGGTGTGGTCTGACTCTTTCCCTCGACAGAGAGAAACTAGGAGCTGGGAGTTTCCTTTGATCATATGACCCTGGCCAAGAGTAGGGGTCATAGTTAAATGGTCTCTCATGTTTTCCTGCTGGCTTCATTGTGGCTGGTTTTGCATTTGCCTGGAATGCAGGAGCCTCTCAGCCAGTTTCTGGATTTCTCACAAAGGGTGTTTGTTCATGTACTGTTGTTGAATCAGTATGTCTGTTGGTAGAGGGAAAGTCCAGGGCTTCCTTTTCCACCATGTTGCTGATGTTTCCCCCGAACATTCTCCCTCCAATTTTAAGAGTTCTTTATATATTAGCGATACCAGTTCCTGTCTGTGATTTGCATTACAAATCTGTTCTCCTAGTGTATCATTTGTTTTACTTTGCTTATGATGTTTCTTTGCCATGAAAATTTTAAATAAAATTAGCAACTTTTTTCTTTCATTGCACCTAGGTTTTTGAGTAATAATTTGAAAGGCTTTCCCAACCCTCAGATTATAGAGGAATTCGTGCATATTTTTCTCTAATATTTGTTTCTTTTTTGTCTAATATTTAATCTAGTATTTCATTTTTAACTTTCAGATATCTGATTCATCTGGAGTTTATTTTTGTGTAAGGTATGAGGTATAGATCTAGTTTTTATCTTTTTCCAAATGGCTGCCCAGTTGTTCCAGCACCATTTAATAAAAAGTTTGTCTTTGACTAGTTAAATGAGGTACCATCTTCATCATGTACTATATTTCCATATATACTCAGGTCTGTTTCTGCACTTTCTGTCCTATAAACTGGTCTGTCTATTCAAGCAATGGTATTACAATTACAGAGCCTTTACAGTCTGTTTTAATATCTGGTAGGCCTAGTCCTCCCTTACAGCTTTTCCATTTCAGAGTAAACACTACACTAATCCACATGGATCCTCTTTCATTATTTTGCAACTAGTGTGCACTTTGTCATTCTGAGAATGATTTTAGTTCAGTCTCAGGTCCTTTATTGTCCTCTTCTCCTGCACAGTTTTTCTGGGTCATCCTAGCTTTTGCTAATGCTGGAGGAGGGAGCTTGGAAGATAGCTCTACAAGAGATAGGTATTTATTTTTCCGCTTGCAGATAATTTGATTTTTTTTGGGGGTATTTTTTATCTTCCAGTTATGATGAGAGTATGGAACTTTTGTGGTTTTTTATTTTCTTCTTGTTGATCTATATAGTTTTTTGGGGAATATGCCACACACAAAAAAATCTTGTTTAGGTAGTTACCATTCCCTCACTGTATTGCTATTTTTTTAAAACAGAAACTTCAGCTTACATCAGAAATACTGTTGTTCTCATAGAAAAGCTCCTTTCAATATTCTAAAGTGCTTTAACTTTTTTCTACCCTGGTCAGAGCAATACCTGGTAGGAAGACAGAGGAGTAGAAAATAAGGATCTAAGACCAATACAAAAGCTATTACAGTTTCCCAGAAATGCATTAATTTGTCAAAATTGAGTAATAGTAGTAAGTTTTTCCTATAATAGTATTAGCATTTTCTAGCAGGCCTTTTAATAATACCAATTTTTTATATACTTTCAAAGAGCTTTGATGTCAATTGAATTATTTACTTATGATTTAGGTATTGGTTCTTATAGGCTTTCTGGCTATCACTTAGTATGAAGACAAAGTATGTAATTCAGGCAATATTAATCTATTCTTAGAGGGTTGTTTGCAGCCCCCGTAAACATTGGCTAGAAATGATTTACCCTGCCTTATTACCACTGTGCCTTTCACATGTATTTTTAAATGAGAAAAGTAGTTGCTTGAACTATATAATGTCTGGGGGAAAGTGACTTAATATTACCTGTTGTTGTTGGGAGTTTGAAAATAATAGAAGATATTGGCATCCTAGTCCGTTAAAGTTGTACTTCACTGTCATTGAAAACAGTATTTTGGGGGGACATTACTCTGATAATTTTGCTTACTGGAATTTCATTTGAAAGGCTAATTGCTTTCCTAAAGGATTAGTGTGATAAGACTATATCCTTGATGTGATAAACTTGCAACTTTTTAAAAACCTTATTAACCTTTTTTTTTCAGTAAAAGATGAAATATTTATTCAGTCAAGAGAGAAACCAGAGTATCATCTTAACTATTTTTAAGTTAATAGTTCAGTAGTGTTAAGTATATTCACATTGTTGTGAAAGAGATCTCAAGAACTTTTTCATCTTTCAAATCTGAAATTCTATACCCATTAAAGGACAACTCCTTCTTTCCCCCTTCTCCCAGCCCCTGGTAACCACCACCCTACTTTATATTTTTATGAATTTCACTACTTCAGATACCTCACATAAGTAGAATTATACAGTATTTTATCTTTCTGTGACTGGTTTATTTCATTTAGCATAATGTAAAAACTTCTAACTTTTTTATTTCCATTATTCTGGGAGATGGATCGAAAAAGATATTGCTGCAATTTATGTCAGAGAGTGTTCTGCCTATGTTTTTCTCTAGGAGTTTTATAGTGTCCGGTCTCACATTTAGGTCTTTAATCCATTTTGAGCTTATATTTGTATATGGTGTTAAAGAATGATCTAAGAACTTATAACTTTAAGAAAAGTTTATGTTGTCTAATCTTATAAACTATAGGGCAGAGTAGACGGCTATGCTACATTGATTAATAACGTGAGGGTAAGCCCATAAATTGTGTGCTAACAGTCTAATTCTGGTTAAGATTGGAATGACCAAAAGTTATTTCCAATTTACCAACTTTCGTATCTATTTCACAAATAGAGATACCCCATCATAATTAATATTAAAAGCTAATGAATAAATGGAAGAGCTACATTCTAAAATTGTTTGGGAGGAGAAGTAATGGAGAGTTATAAAAGGATATGAATCATGTTTTAATTAAAATATGTTAAAATACTACTGTATATATACAACTATAGGATGAGAGATTATTTGCTTCTAGGAATTCTGACAGTTTGCAGATATTCTTGACTCAGATTCTTCTGATTTTTTATTTATGCATTAATCGTGGATTTTATGGGCCCACTAGGGTTATAGAAAAGTTACTTCTGTACAGAGCCGTATGAGATTCATTTGAATTCATTAATCCCATTCCCAGATGTGTTTAAGTCAGTGAGGTCAGTTTAGTGTTGAGGGATTTACATGTCATATATATGCTTGTTCTAGAAGCCAGATATAAACTTTGAAATAGTTACATAACTTGGAGAAATAGAAATGTGAAATATATATATCTAAGATAAATGGATTTTGTGGTTTAACAAACTCTGTCATGAGGAAATTCAATACCTGAAATCTGTTTAAAATATCTGCTTAGTATCTTCATCTTCAAAAGCTCCTCTCTCCTTTTACATTTAAAAGGAAGGGTGTAGGGGCTTCCCTGGTGGCGCAGTGGTTAAGAATCTGCCTGCCAATGCAGGGGACATGGGTTCGATCCCTGGTCCAGAAAGATCCCACATGCCGTGGAGCAGCTGAGCCCGTGTGTGACAAGTACTGAAGCCCGCGTGCCTAGAGCCTGTGCTCCACAACAAGAGAAGCCACCACAATGAGAAGCCCCCGCTCCCACTCACTGCAACTAGAGAAAGCCCACGCACAGCAACAAAGACCCAGCGCAACCAAAAAAAAAGAGAAGGGTGTGGAGGAGGAGGAGAATAACAAGTTGGAGAATGATTTTTTTCCTTGGCCTATTAGGGAAATATGTGATTTCTCAGACAAAGAATACATTATTTTTTTCAGATATCTAGGTATATCAGTCACTTGTAAGCTAAGTAAAAACTCTCAATGATTACATATGATTGGGTATATATATATGTATATATGTGTGTGTGTGTGTATACACACACACACAGTAGCACGATTGCACAAAAGGTTTCTCTTTTCCTGTGTAATTATTAGGCACTACTGTTAGTTACATGTGAGTCAATATTCCCAATGAATGGTTTTAAGTAACCAATTTTATGAATATTGAGCATGCAATCAGTTAGTGCTTCATAATAGATAATTTAAGAATGTTAAGATGAAATTAAATTTGGGAATAATATTAAAGAGAAATAAGTGGGGACCACTTTAAAAGCATTAAAATAATAGCTTAATGTATACAAGGAAATAAAAGACAAGATTGATAATTTCAGTAGCAAACTAGAATCTTTAGAAAAGAACTAAATGGAAATACTAAAAATGAGAAATACAATAACTGATATTGATAATTCAGTAGATGAATTTTCTAGCAGATTAGATGCTATGAAATAGAGAATTAGTTAACAGGAACGTAAGTCAGAAGAAAATATCCAAATTGAAACATGAAGAGATAAAGGAATAGAAAATGCATAAAGAGCATAAGAGATACAGATTCAGTGAAAATTTCTTACAATCCAGGATCCCTATATCAAGTTAAAATATCCTTCAAAAATGTAGGTAAAATAAGGACATTTTCAGAAAAACAAATACCAAAGGTGTTTGATACCAGCAGACCCACACAAAAGGAAATACCGAATGGTATTCTTTGAGTGAAAGGGAAATAATCCCAGAAAGAAGGTTCCAAATGCAGCGAGGAATTAAGAGTGATGAAAAAGGTAAAGATGTGTGTGGAAAAATCTAAATGAATATATGTATAAAAGCATTATAATAATGTATCATGAGGTTTAAAATACATGTGACATTATATAACATAGATTATGTTATAATCTATAGGCTAACCAGTAAAGCAACATGAAAGAATGTACAACTACCAAACTAACAGAGGAGAAAAGTAACAGAAAAAAACCCTAATTCTATTTGAATGAAAGCAAGAAAAAAGGAAAAAATAGAGGAATTCAGACATGGTGAGACAAATAGAGATCAAATAGTGTAATGGTATATATACACCCAAATATATCAGCAGCTACTTTAAATGTAAAGGCCTAAACTCTCCAATTAAAGTAAAACATTCTCAGACTGAAAAAAAGAACAGAACCCAACTATCCATTGCTTACAAGAGATACACCCCAAATACAAAGGTATAGAAAGGTTGAAAGTGAAAGAATGAAAAAGTACACTGTGAAAACACTAATGGCCCTTTCTGCACATGCACATCACAAAAACTGGTATAACTATAATAATGTCAGACAAAGTAGACTTTAAGGGGAAAGAGTGTTACCTGGAGATATAGAGGGATATTGCATAATGATAAAAGGTCCAATTAGCAAGGAAGAGAAAAAAAAAACCTAAATCTGTATTGACCTAATAACATATATTCAAAATACATAAAGCAAAAATTGACAGAATAAGGAGAACTAGATAAATCCACAATAACAATGGGAGATTTAAAAAAATTTTAATGAAGACTTTACTTTTTTAGAGCAGTTTTAGGTTCATAGCAAAATTGAGGGGAAGGTACAGAGATTTCCCTTATACTCCGTGCCCCCACACATGTATAATCTCCCCCATTATCAACATCTGTTGTTTCACAACTGCCTCAGGAACTTCCCAGGTGTAATCTGAAACCAGGCCCCTTACATGGAGGGCAAGGAGAGACTGAAGAAAGAGGCAGGCCACTGCATATTGGTAGGTGACAGGTTTAATAAACAAGGGAACTTACAAGGCTTGTTTTGGGCAACCACAAGATAGGTAGATTTCTGCACCCACCTACCAGAGTCTTAAAAGCTTATGTAGAGGCCTTAACTGGGTTCAGTTATGTACCCAGTCCAGACAGCCTCAACACCACATTTCTATTTTAAGGTTGTATAAATTGGAGCAGCTTCTGAGAGTGGGGAAGGCACGCAGAATGCACATTCCAAGGACAGGGGAGAGGATGTGGAGCCTCCAGTTGCCTGGGTCTAACTCTTGGGTCAACTGGTGGTCATGTCTTCTTGATTACATCCTCCAACATCCTCCATCAGAATGATGTATTTGTTACAACTGATGAACTTACATTGACACATCATAATCACCCAAAGTCCGTAGTTTACACTACTGTTCAGTCTTGGTGTTGTACATTCCATGGGTTTGGAAAAAATGTATAATGGCATGTACCATCATTGTGGCATCATATAGAGTGTTTTCATTGCCGTAAAAATCATCTGTGCTCTGCCTATTTATTCCTCCACTGCCAACCCCTGACAACCACTGATCTTTCTACTGTCTCCATAGTTTTATCTTTTTGAGGATGTCACGTAGTTGGAATCATAAAACATGTAGCCTTTTCAGATTGGCTTCTTTCACATAGTAACATGCATTTAAGCTTCCTTCATGTCTTTTCATGGCTTGATAGCTCGTATCTATTTAACACTGAGTAATATTCCATTCTCTGGGTGTACTATGGTTTATTTATCCATTTACCTACTGAAGGACATCTTGGCTGCTTCCGAGTTTTGGTAATTATGAATAAAGCTGCTATAAACGTTCATATACAGGTTTTCTTGTAGGCATAAGTTTTCAGCTCCTTTGGGTGAGTGCTAAGGAGTGCAATTGATGGATTATATGATAAGCCTTTTTTAGTTTTATAAGAAATGGCCAACCTTTTCCAAAGTGGCCATACCATTTTTCATTCCCACCAACGGTGAATGAGAGTTCCTGTTGCTCCATATCCTCATCAGCATTTGCTGTTGTCAGTGTTCTGGATTTTGGCCGTTTTAATAGGTGTGCAGTAGTATCTCATTGTTGTTTTAATTTGCATTTCCCTGATGACATATGATGTGGACCTTCTTTTCATATGCTTCCTTGCCATCTCTATAGCTTCTTTGGTGAGGTATATGTTAAGGTCTTTGGCCCATATTTTAATTAGCCTGTTTATTTTTTTATTGTTGAATATTGAGAGTTCTTTGTATATTTTAGATAACAGTCCGTTATCAGATGTGTCTTTTACAAATATTTTCTCCCATTGCATGGTTTGTCCTCTCAGTCTTTTGACATTATCTTTTGCAGAGTGGAAGATTTAAATTTTAGTGAAGTCTTCCCTATCAATGATTTCTTTCATGGATTGTCTTTGGTGCTGTGTTTAAAAGGCATCACCAAACCCAAGGTCATCTAGATTTTCTCCTATGTTATCTTCTAGGGGTTTGTAGTTTTGGATTTGACATTTAGGTCTATGATCCATTTTGAGTTAATTTTTCTGAAGGGTCTATAGGCTGTCCTTAACTTCATTTTTTTTTTTTTACAAGTGGATGTCCAGTTGTTCCAGCACCATTTGCTAAAGAAGCTGTCCTTGCTCTATTGTATTGCCTTGGCTCTTTAATCAGAGATCAGCTGTCTATACTTATGGGATCTTTTTCTGTGCTCTCTATTCTGTTCCATTGATCTGTTTGTCTGTTCTGTTGCCAATAGCACACTGTCATGATTATTGCAGCTTTATTTTAAGTCTTGAAGTTGGGTAATGTTTGTCCTCCATGTTTGTTCTTCTTCTTCAGTATTGTGTTGGCTATTCTGAGTCTTTTGCCTCTTCATGTAAACTTTATAATCTGTTTTTCAATATCCGTAAAATCACTTGCTTGGATTTTGATTGGCATTGCATTGAATCTATTAATCAAATTTGGAAGAACTGACCTCTTGACAGTATTGATTCTTCCTATTCATGAACATGGACTGTCTCTCCATTTATTTAGTTCTTTTATTTCATTTATCAGTTTTATAGTTTTCCTCATATAGATCTTACACATATTTAGTTAGATTTATACCTTAGTGTTCAGTTTTTGTGGGTCTTAATGTAAATAGTGTTGTGTTTTTAATTTCAAATTCCCCTGGTTTGTTTTTGGTATATAGGAAAACAGTTGACTTCTGTATATTAACCTTGTATCCTACAACCTTGCTATAATCACTTGTTAGTTCCAGGAGGTTTTTTTGTTGTTGTTGTTCTTTCAAATTTTCTACATAGACAGTCATATCATTTGTGAACAATGACAATGTTATGTCTTCTTCCTAATCTGTATAGCTTTTCTTTTCTTTTCCTCCCTTATTTCATTAGCAAGGTCTTCCAGTAAAATGTTGAAAAGGAGTGGTAGGAGGGGACATCCTTTCTTTATACCTAATCTTACTGGCAAAGCTTTGAGTTTCTCACCATTAAGTATGACGTTAGCTGTAGGTTTTTTGTAGATAGTCTTTTTTAAGTTGAGAAAGTTCCCCTCTATTCCTAGAGTTCTTTTTATAAATCATGAATTGGTGTTGGATTTTGTCAGATGCTTTTTCTACATCTATTGATATGATCATATGATTTTTCTTTTTTTTTTTTTTTTTTTTTTTTTTTTTTTTGCGGTACGTGGGCCTCTCACTGTTGTGGCCTCTCCTGTTGCGGAGCACAGGCTCCAGGTGCGCAGGCTCAGTGGCCATGGCTCACGGGCCCAGCCGCTCCGTGGCATGTGGGATCTTCCCGGACCAGGGCACGAACCTGTGTCCCCTGCATCGGCAGGCGGACTCTCAACCACTGCACCACCAGGGAAGCCCGATTTTTCTTTTTTTAGTCTGTTGATGTGATGGATTACATTAATTGATTTTCAAACAATAATTTTTCAAATCAAACAAATGTGTATCTTAGTATTTCAAAGTTTGGCTTAAAGAGGAAAAATGTAATTTTCCCTTTCCATTATTTGTAAGGAGAAACCCAAAATGCTGAAATATATCCTAAAGCTACTAGGAGACTTATGCTATTTTTCCCTGGGCGTATTCCACTTATACTCTTGTTCAAGAACTGATAGGTGTTACACGGTGAGGATAATTGTAGCACTTTATCAAATTGGCAGATGCTCAGTAATCATTTTTGTCCCCATTAGGCAACAATGGGTACAAATAAAACGACACCTGTTGGTGTCCTTACAGCTGTGTCTGAATTGGAAGGCACCAACACTCATCATTCCAGATAGTAGGTGAACCAGAGGAGTACTGACATTTTTCATGGTGATGGCTGGATATAAATACTTGGATCATCCTGGAGACTCTACTGCCCAGCCCAGTGTTTCTGTTTAGCCAATTCCTTCGCCTGCTGTATTTGTAAGCTCCAGATTGTTTATAAAGCTGTGGTACAAGAATTAGTACTCGAGAATCAAAAGACCCTCCAGTATTATTTCTGCACTTGTGAGACAAGGCATAAAAAGGAAGTGTTTTTAAACTTAGGAATGCATTATTTCAGCTTTAGTACATGTAAATGCACAATATGCTAAGTGGCTTTTTCAGGCCAATAGTTAAATTATCCAATGACCCAGTTATGAAAAAATCATTCATGAGGAAACAGTAAGATCCCTTACCATTGTGAGGGTTGGTTTGTTTTTCAACTTTAAATAGATTTGTATACCCACATCCTGGAGGTGATAAAAAGGAATTATTCCATTTCATTTTTATTAGATTTTACTACATGGAAAGTAAATATAAAGAAATCAGATGTTTAAAAATATTCCCTTTTTTTTTTTTTTTTTTTGTGGTACGCGGGCCTCTCACTGTTGTGGCCTCTCCCGTTGCAGAGCACAGGCTGCGGACGCGCAGGCTCAGCGGCCATGGCTCACGGGCCCAGTCGCTCTGCGGCATGTGGGATCTTCCCGGACCGGGGCACGAACCCGTGTCCCCTGCATCGGCAGGCGGACTCTCAACCACTGCGCCACCTGGGAAGCCCTAAAAATATTCCATATTTTAGACATCCAAATAACTTTATTGTTCAAACATCTTACCCTGGGGGAAGGTACTTATTACATGACTGTTACCATTGCTGAAACATTTTTGAAAATCATTTTCTGGAATTTTCTTTTAGCTAGTTTATGTGTCATGCAAGAAACTAGTGAAAGGATATACTGATATATCAAGCTAACACACAATTTTCCAATCTTTAGAAGCAAATCGAAGACACTTGGAACAATTTTATATTTTAAACATAGTAAGTTTAAGATGAAAGTAGTAAAATCATGTTAGCTAGAAGCCTCTATTTTTAACTGATTTCTAGTGGTGTCTATGTAAATTAATGAAAGGTTTGAATTGTTGCCATGTAAAAAAACATGACAGTTGAGAATACTGTTGTATTCTGGACATAGGACACAACCAGCAATCTATATTTTAACTTAATGAAGAATCCATTTTTGTCTTGGCTCATATGTAATTGCCTTCTGTGTTAGTGTGTACTCAGAGGTTTCTGGAATCAATTAATCTTAAGAAGTTAAGAAGTAACTTATAGTCTTGTTGATATTGTAAATTTGCTTAGTAAGATTTTCTTTTTATAATCAGTACCAAGTGATACTTCAGCTCGGCTCCTGCCCAAATGATTAAAAATATAGAAAGTATGGGGATTCCCTGGCAATCCAGTGGTTGGGACTCTGCACTTCCACTGCAGGGGCAGCAGGTTTGGTCCCCGGTTGGGGAACTAGGATCCTGCAAGCTGCATGGAATGGCCAAAAAAAAATGTGTGTGTGTGTGTGTGTGTGTGTGTGTGTATGTGTGTGTGTGTATATATATATATATATATATATATATATATATATATATTTATAGAATGCAGGCTAGATGATACAAATTTTTCTGGTTAAATATTCTTGTCTTAGTTTGAAGATTCTCCCATATATTTATTTTCTACTGTGTATCTATGTATCTATAAATAACCATGCAACTATATTATATATAATAAAACCATATAACCATTTATAGTTATATATGGTTATATGTAATATACCTATAGTTATAATAATATACATATAGGTGTATGTACTATAATGTAATATATTACCTCTCTTTCTCTCTAGTTCTAGGCATGTGCAGAAGTTACAGAATGGTGGTCTTTAGTCCAGATTTGCTCTTATTTGTTCTGCAGAATGTTGGCTTACATAGTATTTTAAGTGTGAATTATTTAAAAGTCAAATAATTTTAAAATCCAGCTTTCTGGCTTCCCTTGACCAGTCATTACTTCTGACAGTACCGTCCTCCTAACAGCAATAAACCAAGTTGAACTGAGGGGAGGCTGCGACTATGGTGTGGGCCTTGTGCCCTGCCATTCACTACAGTCTCCCCCACTTCCTGTACCTTCCAGACACAGAGGCCTAGGGTCAGTTGTCATTTATCATCTAATACAAGGCCTGAGTTTGAAATCCTTGATCTAAATCTTCCTGAGGATTTTGATTTTAACCTTCAGGTCAACGGGTAAGGTTTTAAGCCTGGGCATGGCATGGTGTGGAAATTTCCATGGGCATGGAAATTTGGCTAGCTTATTCTCAGCTCCTGTAAGGATAAGTGTTTTTTCGCACAGGCTACTTTTTTCAAGCTAGAGGTAATAGTTATTTGCTGTCTGTCAGGTTTGTGATTCTCTCCCTTCACTTTTTGGCCAGAGAGGAGTCGCACTGTCTCTGATTGCTCTTAACCAGGCTGTGTTGTATATTTGTCTGCTGAATTTGCTTTTCTTGTGTCCTGGGGCTGCACCCCATTGTGGAAAGCTGTGATGTTGGACCCCTGTGGCTGTATAAATACCAGAGCCTTATTCAGGGAGCCCCTCAGATTGCCAATGAGTATGAATTGAATGATGATATTGTTCACAAGTTTCCTTGCTGTTCTCCTGCATGGCCAAGCGTCCTAGCTTTTTAGACCCAGCTATTAAGCATTAAGGTGACAGATAAAATTAATATGAGAGAATGACAGTCTTGCTTTTGCTAGAACTAAATGATGCAGATGCCCTTAATTAGATTCAATGCCATATGCCTAGAGAGTAAACTCTTCTCCTCAAAAGATAGAATACTAATGTCTTGCATTGATGAAGGGCCTTTCATCTGGGAGTTTTCCCACATGGTTTATAAACCAATATGGCATAGTAAAAGCAAAGCAAAGATAACTTCATCCACAAATGGAATGTAACAACTGCCTAATGATCTATAACAAAACAGGAGAACAGGAACTGTAAAAAGCTATTGAAAACATCATTAATGTTTACTCTGAATGCAAAGTATTATTTAAAACATGAAGTTAAATTTTAAGAAAGGTAAGTTTTTAGAGAGTGAGAGCTAGCTGTTTTAAGTTTCGAGGACAGTACAAGAAGTAGTCTTCCAGTGTGTAAAGATATTCGTATACTTGATCTACAAAGGGGATTAGAGAATTTATCTTGAGGTCTTTAAAGAATGGCACGGCGCAGGGATGGAAGAGTGAGCGAAGGGGAGAACTAAGACCTCTCATGCCTCAGCATGCCAGTCCTTACAGCGATAGTACAAGATATATGTTATTAGGGTCATTGTAGAGATGAGGAAACTGAAGCTCAGGGAAAGTGAGGACTTTACCCAAGTTGTTCAAGTGTTTGGGAGTGTGGCTGCTTGTCTGGGAGTGTGACTTACTGTTCCATAGTTGTTCTTGTCATTCCTGCAGAGGCTCTAGGGTCCTAATGCAAATAGTTTCCTGCCTTCGTATGCCAGAGGGACAGAGGTCCTTGACTGCTGTGTACGGGTTCTCTACCGTGAGTGATAGTAAGTTAGCTATAACCTCTTCTTGCCTCCTCACTCTGTCCCAGAACGTCTGTTATAAAATCATCTTTACCCTTATAAGGCAACCAGCAAGCTTATTCTGCTGTTCTTACAGTTTCCCCTTCTTCCTCCACTTTTGATAGCTGTGTTATAGCTCCATCGCCAGAGCATAGGAGAATTCTATGTCACCCTTATCCTCATGAAGAGAAGAAAAATTTTTTTAATAATGGAGATTCTTGCGTATTGAATTGAATGACCTCCTTTTCTGCTACTCATGTTTAAGTAAGATGAGTTTATCTGTCCTTTTACAAGGAAGTTCCTGAGGGTTGGATCAGGATGGCCTTCCAAGCTGCAGAGCTCTTGGGCTTCTTCTCTAGTGTTGCTTTGAAGTATTCAAAACCATGGTCTCTCGGTGTAGCCGTCTCTCCAGTTATCTCTGAAAAGGGCCTCTACTGGCTTCCCATCCCACCACCCCCTGAATCTGGACTCTTTTTTTCCCCCAAAGTCCTTTCCCTGAGGTATGTCCTCAGTGTGGGACTCTCCTTTCTCCAGAGCCTGTGGGACCAGGCTCCCAGCAGTGCTCCTGCACTCACCTCAAGTGGAGGTCTGAGAAGCCTCCTTCTGTTTCCATTGTTTTTCTTAGATGAGCCCACTGAGCCCTCCATTCCCAGGAGGGATGCCTTCTCTTCATGGTGATGATTTGCTGCCAGTTTCTGGACTCCCTGGCTCTTAAGACCACCAGAAATCCCTTTGTCTTCCCGCCTTTTGTGCAGAGCTGCTGCTCCCACATTCCTCTTGCATCCAACCTATATTCTGGGTTCATGGAGATTCATTTGAATTCATTTTTTTATGTTACCCTACTTGAGTTTTTCTATTTTCGAGAGGGGTGTAGAGAGGTGAAAAGTCTATGCCATCTCCACCAACGTCTTGCCAAAGGACAACCTCTTAATTTATCTCCCAGCTTCTGCTGAGCCTCACCCCTAAAGTCCATTATCCACCTGGAACGTGCCTGCTAAAATGAAGTTAGACCATGTTTGCTTAACCCTCTTCAGTGGCTTCCTGTCTTATTCAGAGAAAAGCCGAGGTCCTTACTCTCTGAGCCCTTCTCCTACTCTCCCCTTGATCTCTCTGCCTTTCCATTTTTTCCACAAAAAATCTGACTTGCTTCAAACTTAGGGACTTTGTGTTTGCTGCTCTCTCTGTCTTGAATGATCCTAAGATTCCCCCTTGGTCTACTCCCTCATTTGCTTTCTGGTCTTTTCTCAGATGTCACCTTTTCTGCGAGACTTTCTGTGCCCATCTTATCTAAGTGGCACACTCCATGACATTTGCTAGCCCTTTCTCTGTTTACTTCTTCTCCTTAGCACCTATGACTCTTAAACCTACTCTACATTTTTTTTTTTTTTGCGGTACGCGGGCCTCTCACTGTTGTGGCCTCTCCCGTTGCGGAGCACAGGCTCCGGACACGCAGGCTCAGTGGCCATGGCTCACGGGCCCAGCCGCTCCGCGGCATGTGGGATCTTCCCGGACCGGGGCACGAACCCGTGTCCCCTGCATCGGCAGGCGGACTCTCACCCACTGCGCCACCAGGGAAGCCCCCCTACTCTACATTTTACTTACTATTTTGTTTATATTCTGTCTCCTCACTAGACAAAGATTGATATCTATTTGGTTTATTGCTGTATTTCTAGCCCTTATAACAATACCTGACACAGAGTAGGTTCAACTAATAACTGTTAGTTGAATGCACTAATAAGGGCAGGAAAATAGGTAAATTATGCAATAAAAGTTCAGAGTGAAGAGTGGTTATACCTGGGTGGGCATAGGAGACAGGGATAAGACAAGAGCTGACTTTGAACTAGTTCTTGAAGGATGAGTCGGATTTAAACAGGTTCATCTGCTGCTGTGATTTCACAGACGTATGCATTTTTTTCAGACAGGTGTGTGAAATGTTAAAGAGGTAGAAATGACAGGGTGGTGAGGCAGATGAAGTTGTTAAAGTGATGCCAGGTTTGAGTGTGAACGATTCAGAAGGTGATGGGTCTACATGTGTTGAAGGCAGATGTTAAGTTTGGATTGGGCTTTGGACCTTTCAGGGTTCTTGATTGCAAGAAACATAAACCAGGTCAGGCCCTCATAAGAAGAAGGAAAGTTGCTGGAGGGATTGGGGTGCACAGAGTTGATAGGAGGTGTCAGTCCTTTTGGGCTGCTATTACAAAAATACCATAAAGTGACTGACTTATAAACAACAAGCGTTTGTTTCTTACAGTTCTGGAGGCTCAGAAGTCCAAGATCATGGCGCTGGCAGATCTGAGGTCTGGTGAGAGCCAGCTTCCTCCTAGACAACGTCTTCTCGCTGTAACCTCACATGACAGAAGGGGCAAGCTAACTCTCTGAAGCCTCTTTTGTAAGGGCACCAAGAGCCCTCATGACCTGATCAACTCCAAAGTGGGCAGATTACAAAGCAGATGTTGGAACCATGGAGGAAGGTGGGTGAGTGTCTCTGCCACGTGTGAAAGTGAAGCACAGATAATGCAGTATGTGTACCCTGCTTAACCCATTCTTATCTTCTTCCTCAAATGTTCTGTTTCTGTTTGTAGATATATTTTCATGGAATCAGTAACAGTCGAAGCAGCAATCCTAGGAAGCATGAATATTTTTCTCATTTGGGGCAGTATTCTCTATGGTGGAAATTTAAATCTCTCCTAACACTGACTCTAGGTAGCATATGAAAAACTTGGATATTGATATCCAGATCATAGAACAAAGTCATTATATTATAACCAGACATCTCCTGTATCAGAAAAACTTGACATTGCTGTGCTCTTATTCTTACTGCCTGAGGCTGCCTTGTCTCCTAATTTTCTTAAGAGCTGGAGGTCTCTACGTAGAATCCTATTTATCACAATAATGTAGTGAATCGTGATCCTCAGACATATAAACACCTAAATGAATCAACCTGAAGATGCATTTAAAGATGTGTATTTTGTAAAATGTTTTTGAGTTTCTTTTTGTTTTTTCATTTTCTCCTTTACTATCCTGAAGTAACATGTCAGAATACATCAGTAAACTGATTCTGCATTGTATTTGTGTTATTTTATAAAGTGAGGTTTATCTTGTTTGATTATATTTGGTAGTTACTATTTTTATTAAGGAGAGAAGTCATCTCTCACATATGTTAGTCTTTGGTTTCTCTAGATCTTTGCCAAGTGGTGTGAAGGGGTATAATACATCGTCCTGGGAGGATCACAGTCTAGTTGAGGAGAAAGAATAGATGTGCCTGTAGCAGCCAGATTTAGTACCATAGGGCTTAGACGTTAATTATACACTGTCATATCTTTTCTAATCATTTTGTGGGTGTTGGAGGCAGTTATGAACTGGAGAATCACTGAAGTATTCATGGAGGTTTTGCTGTGGAGCTGTGATTTAGACAACTTGGAGAAAAAGAGATGAAAATTCTAGGATAGAAGAACTAAATAGAAAAACACCCCGGGATAAATGTGTGTATTTGTGGAGGGAACAAATGAGGAAGTAACGGCAGGAGGGGTAGAAGACAGCGGATTTGAGAGCCCAGATGGCATAAAGAGTTTAAACGCAAGTTCAGTGGGAAAGAAGATGAAGAGAAGAGAGAGAAGGTTGGATTCAGAGGAAGCGTTTTGTTGTTCAGGATTTTAGGGCAACAGTGATTTGTGTCGAAGAAGCGCACTTACAAGCTCGCATTTCTTTCATGGCTAACTAACAGATTTACCTCCTTTATAATACCTTTCAGATTAAGCTCTGCATTTTCCCTTTTTCTGAGTGGTGTTTATGTTTGAGTGTACGTTGACTTAGCATCCAGTGATTTAATATATGTTCATTTTGTCTCCCCGAATAGGTTTAATGATTGTGTCTTTCGTATTAAATATAATAGACTTGTTGAAATTTGACTCAGAAAACTGATTTAGAGGTCACCTACTCCAGTACCCTCTGTAGTGGCCACTGACCTCCACCCACAATGCCATCCCTCCCACAACTTATGCATTCTTTCATCTCTAAAGGCTTTCTGTGACTCTCTTCAAAGGAATAGCCTTGGGCTACTGGAACCACTTTGCCCAGACACAGAGAACTGGAAGTACCTGGGAGTTTAGCCTTACCATACCTACCCCTGGCCCTGTCCCTGCATCAAGGAAGCTTGGCCAGTGACTGACAGGTGTAAATATGAAAGTCCACCCCCCTTGACTCAAGTAGAGACAGGGTGGAGGCTTTACTTGTGTGATCCAGAGCTCCCCTGATCTGACTCAGGCTGGGACTTCACCTGAGGTCGTACCCTTGTTTGTTTTTTCCCTCTCTGTTCCCCCACCCCTGCCGCCACCATCTTTCCTGGGAGCACTTAAAAAATCACTGGCACATGAATCCTCATCTTAACGTTCAGTGGGAATACTGACCTAAGGCATTATTTCACTATTGGGAAACTGAGGCCTAATGTTGTTAACCAGTGTGTCCAAAGTCATGCACAGCCTAATTTCGAACCCAAATTTCTTGATGTCGTGTCTGTGCTCTTTTGACTTCTCCTTAGTAGTTCTAGGTGTACAGCAGACATATAATAGTTATCTATTGAATTGGTGAAAAATGAATGTACTGACTGTGTGCAAGGCATTTTATTGGATACTAAAGAAGGCATGGACTTAAGATGTAATTCTTGCCTTGCAGAAGATTAAAAACAAGAGAAGGGATACGATTGATATTTATTAAGTGGAATAGGAAGGGCAGACAAATTGCTATTGGAATCCAGAAGAATACGGGGCAGAGGGATCATGCATGACTAGAGCAGGCAAAGAGCGAGAGAGAGATGCAAAAACAGTGTGGCATCTGGATTAGGGCTGAGGAGGTTAGGTTTAAACAAGAGTTTATTTCAGAGTGTTTGACGTTTTTGTGTCCCAATGTTTTGTGTCAGTTTTGTGTCCTGATATTTTCACCCATCATGGGTAACATTTCCATATTATAATGAAATGGTGAAATGGACTTCGAAATCACTTTTTAATGAATTTCATTAACATATAGATACACTGAATATATTTAATAATATTCCTGTTATTGAATATTTAGATTTCCCAAAATTTATGATTATGGAATGACACTGCGCTGAAGATCTTTACACATAAACGTTTGCTTACATTTCTGAGAGTATTTGTCAAGGATAAATTACTAAAAATATAATTACTGAGGAAACTTTTTTGAGCATTCCTGAGACATATTGCTAAATTGCTTTCCAGAAAAGATTTACTATGCCAGCACATCACTTCTCATGGTACATGGCTTGTTGCTTCTCCAGAAACTCTAGTCATTTATTGATTTATTTATTAGTTCACAAAATATTTATTGAGCACTAACTGGGAGACCACATGCTAGGCGGCACGTCATTATTATGTAGAATTCCTTACTGGGTTTTCCTCCTTTACCTTTTTTCTCCCCACCCACAATATTCAAATTTGGGTTTTGCTCTTCCTTATTAGAACCATGAGCACATTGGCTTCTGAGGGAGAAAGAAGGCTGAGAATCTCAACATTCAGCACGCGAACTTGAACTCCTCTGTTGTCACTCCAGCACCTGCCTTCAGTTGGCCTGCTGTCGCTCAGTCCAGAGGCCTGCAGGTTTACCCTCGCCAGAGAACAAGTCTCTGATCTTTTGACGAAATAGGGGAGGGCCAGTGGCCTGACTGTGCTGAGTAGGGGAGGGCATCTGGGAGCGTAACTGACTACTTTTTTCTAAACGTGGTTTTATTGCGATATAATTCATGCACTTAAAGTATTAAATTCAGGGTTTTTACTGAATTCACAGAGCTGTGCAACCATCACCACAATACATTTTAGAACATTTTTAGAAAAGAAAATCTCGTGCCCACTAGCAGTCACTCCCCATTCTCCGTCACCCGCCCGGTCCTAGGTAACCACTAGACCATTTTCTGTCTCTGGATTTGCCTGTTCTGGACATTTCATATAAATGGAATCATGCAATGTATGATCTTTTGTGACTGATTTTGTTTATTTGAGATAATATTTTCAAGGTTCATCCACGTTGTAGCGTATATCGGAACTTCACTGCTTTCTGTGACCGAATAACCTTCCACTGTACGGATATAGCACATCTTGTGTTTTCATTCATCAGCTGATGGACATTTGGGTGGTCTCCACTTTGGAGGCTCTTAGGCATAACGCTGCTATCAACATTCATGTACAAGTTTTTGTGTGGATGTGTTTTCGTTTCTCTTGGGAGTGGAATTGCTGGGTCACATGATAACTCCATGTTTGGTCGTTTGAGGAATTGTCAGATTGTTTTGCAAAACGTCAGTACTATTTTACATTTACAGTGGATGAGGGTTCCAGTTTCTAACTATGCTTAAATAGACTTTCAAGTAGTGTTTAAGCCCTACCTTCCCTGTCACCTTTCCTGTCTCTGCCTGAGGCATCTGGGGTTCTGTGGTGTTTCAGTGTTTCTTACTGCTGGCTTGGCACGCAGGTATATTGGTTTCTACTCATCTATTGGCTTTCCCCTCTCCAAAATTTGTGGTATTGTTTTTTCCCCATTCTCTCTTTTTTTTCTTGTATATGTATACTTTTTTCTTTTCTATCCATTTGCTCTCATTTCAATGAGGTTTCAAGATGTATTAGAGGTAAGTGCATGTGTTCAACCTACCAGTTTAAACTGGAAATCCCTTCAATTTCTTCTTTTATTTATTTATTTATTTATTGGCTGCGTTGGGTCTTTGTTGCTGCACGCAGGCTTTCTCTAGTTGCAGTGAGCAGGGGCTACTGTTCGTTGCAGTGTGCAGGCTTCTCGTTGCAGTGGCTTCTCTTGTTGTGGAGCACGGGCTCTAGGTGCGCAGGCTTCAGTAGTTGCAGCACATGGGCTCAGTAGTTGCGGCGCGTGGGCTTAGTAGTTGTGGCTCACGGGCTCTAGAGCACAGGCTCAGTAGTTACGGCGCATGGGCTTAGTTGTTCCGCAGCATGTGGAATCTTCCCAGACCAGGGATCGAACCCGTGTCTGCTGCATTGGCAGGTGGATTCTTGACCACTGCACCACCAGGGAAGTCCCTCTTTTTTCTTTTAAATTCATATAAATTTTAATACATCTGATTAAAAAACAACATTTAGAATATAATCCCATTTTATGAGGTGGTCTTATCATTCTGTCTTTTCCTGTTTGTTTCCCTATCTCTTTATCTTTCTTTCTCTAATCTATGTGTATACCTACCCATTTCTTCATTCTATTTCTACAGGTATAGAGAGAAGTGTGGCACATTGTTCACCTAATATTAACACTGTTTGTTTCTGTTTGTTGTGATTTGGGGTAATTCTTTGCTTTCTAACACTTTTCTGTGTTGCTTAGTTTTTAAAAAAATGATAGTGAGGTGGATGGACCTAGAGTCTGTCATACAGAGTGAAGTAAGTCAGAAAGAGAAAAATAAATACTGTATGCTAACACATATATATGGAATCTAAAAAAAAAAAGATGGTTCTGAAGAACCTAGGGGCAGGACGGGAATAAAGATGCAGACGTAGAGAATGGACTTGAGGACACGGGGAGGGGGAAGGGTAAGCTGGGATGAAGTGAGAGAGTGACATGGACCTATATATGCTACCAAATATAAAATAGATAGCTAGTGGGAAGCAGCCGCATAGCACAGGGAGATCAGCTCCGTGCTTTGTGACCACCTAGAGGGGTGGGATAGGGAGGGTGGGAGGGAGATGCAAGAGGGAGGAGATATGGGGATATATGTATATATATAGCTGATTCACTTTGTTGTAAAGCAGAAAGTAACACGCCATTGTAAAGCAATTATACTCCAATAAAGATGTTAAAAATAAAAAAAATAATAAATAATGAGCATGGATAAATTTTATTAAAGTGATAAAATCATTATCCCCAAAACCCCCCAAATTTGATGTCATGGAAGTTAAGGGAATAGGATGCCTCAAAGAGAGCATAAATAACAACATGAAATAGAGTAGAGGAGTTGACGAGGATGAAGACTGAAAAAGGATTATTATTCCTCCAGTTGTAGGCTCTGCATTTATGTTTTCAACTGGCAAATTTAATCTTGATCTCAGAGGGAATCAAATATATACTACACATGTACCATGTGGTGGTTAAAACGTAATAAATAACAAGATACTTATAGGAGTCTCTAGAGACTCATGTGCAACTGTCTCTGAAGTTAATGAAAACTGTATTTATAAAAATGAAGCTATAATTTGGCCTGTTTTATCAGAAGAGCATAAAAATAACATAGGAAAATTTTTTCAAGTAAAAATTATTTATTTTGTTTATCATACACTCTGTGTGACAGATGCCAATATGAACATGCATGTCTTGAAGATACCATATCAATAGATACATGTTTTTTGGGAGGAAAAGTCCAACATCACCTACTCAGGAGACTTTCTGTCTCAAGTGCAGGGTGAAATGAAGCTCAGTAGAAGAAGGAAACAAATGAGAACAGGGGCATTTTGTTCAGCATGAACTTTGCCTCTCAGATTGGGCTCGTATAGGATCACACCTCCCAGTTTTTTTGTTTTTGTTTTTTATTTATTTTTGGCTGTGTTGGGTCTTCGTTGCTGTGCGCAGGTTTCTCATTGTGGTTGTTTCTCTTGTTGCAGAGCATGGGCTCTAGGCTCGCAGGCTCAGTAGTTGTGACTTGCAGGCTCTAGAGCGCAGGCTCAGTAGTTGTGGTGCACGGGCTTAGTAGCTCTGTGGCATGTGGGATCTTCCCGGACCAGGGCTCTGAACCTGTGTCCCCTGCATTGGCAGGTGGATTCTTGACCACTGTGCCACCAGGGAAGCCCACACCTCCCAGTTTTGAGTCATGGGCTTAGGAAAGCAAAATAACTTTGTCATCTCCAAGCTGCAAGTCAAAGGTACAAATTCATTGCCATGTACATAGTCCTGAAAATCCAAATCCCAATACTGCTCACCCTGAGTGAGAGTAGACAAACTCCTCTCCTCTTTATTTCCTTCTGTTTTTCTTTATTCGCTTCTATTTGTGAGTTTTGTCACCACCTTTTCCTCAAATTCTAATTCCATTTATTTTCTACACATCAGTGAAATTGTCATCTACAGTAGTGCAGAAAGCGTGGTCCAGGAACCACCAGCATCAGTTTCACTTGGGATCTTTTAGAAATGCATATTCCTGGGCCTCACCCCTACTAAATCAGAATCTCTGGGGTGAGGCCCAGGAATATGCATGTTTATTCTCCAGGTGAGAAGCAGCAGTCTACAAGATACCATTTGGGATAGCTTCTGAAAATCTCTTTCTGAAGAGGTGTTGGGAGACGATTCTCCATAGGTCTCTTATTTTTGCATATCTCGTGAGCAGAGGCACTGACTGGCTTTTGTTCTGGACTCTTTTTCCTAGGATATTTGTATGGTAGATAGCTTTGGAAGATAGAGCTCATAACCTGCTGGAGAAGAAGGCAGATTTACTTACTGTCTGGTATGATAAAAAGAGTTTCTCCTAATGAGGCAAAGGGCAGGCATGCTGACTGCCCATTATAAAAGATTCAGGTTCCCTGAGCTTGGGGTTCCTTAGCTGTGACTCACACCCACTGCAGGAGAACATCCACTGGGGATCCTCTGTGTCACCCAATGGGACACTTGGAGTAAGGAGAACTGACACAAACATATTCATGCTGCTGGCTGTGCTGTGAGTAATAATGTCCTTTGTCTCTGATCCAGGAATTTCTTGTCCTCTTCCAGCATCTATGAAACTGTCGCAGATTAATTTGTCAGCTTGCAAGTAGGGTAAAATCTCAGACCTTTTCCGATTCCTGATAAATGGTTCTTCACTAATGTAACTTGGTACAAGCCATTTTTTGTTTTCAAAATCCATTGCTTTAGGTTAAGATATTGAATCTCTAGACATTCCCTACTCAAATATAAGATTATCTGGGAAGCATGACATTAGCTCTCACTCTCAATTCATTTTATCAGATGAACTAGCAGGTCTTGAGAAAATAAAAGGTGGTTTTAAAGAGTCGAGAAGTGGACATATCTTGAAAAGAGATACAGTGGAGTTGGCTGGCCTCAGAGGGATGCCCTATAGTGGCCTATAGAAAGGCCCAGAAGATACACTTTTGTGCTCTGATATTTTGCCTGGAATCTGTTTTGCCAGCATCCATCTCAGCTGGACACAATGCACACTGATTTCCTATAATTCCCTTCCTCATTCACAGTGAATCAAGGGCATCTGCTGGCAATGCTGTGGATTCTGTTGTTTGCAAATAGCAAGTAAACATCATCCATTGTCTGGGCTTTTTGGAATGGAAGTTGTTATAACATGGGCAGTAAGAAGGTTTACCATGCAGTGAGAGAAGTAGAAGGGAAAAAGAGCTGATAAAACAGAGAAGAGGACAATAGGGAGATTTCTGTGATTACCCATTTGTGCTGCAGCAAATTTGGCCCACATTCACTCTTGGGAATTCTCTCACTTTGTTTGATAAGTCCACATGTGGAGTGACACACAGGTGATACAGAAATACTTCTTTTAAAGCGTAAATCAGATACTTATAATTGGAAGCACAGTCCCAAAGACCTGGAGTGGCGTTTCTGGTTCAGTACACATTCCAATTAACTGAGGACTTACAATTAAATATGGAGACCAGAATTTTTGCATCCCAAATTGGGATATATGGTCTGACAAATACATGTTTACTTATACAACAATAGAAAATGTGAAATTGAGAAAGTCCTGGAAAAGCCAGAATGCTCACCGTATGGTTAAATCATACACGTTTTAACAATGCTAAAAGTATTAGATGATAAAATACATTTAGTCCTAACATACGGAACACAGTTTATCTGTTGATTTAGTAACCTCAAGGTCACTTAAAGACCAGTTAAAATTTTTGACTCTTAAGCTATTTTAGTTTATATCTGTTTTGGATAAATGGTGCTTCAGGGGATACAGTTTTGATTTTGTTTTGTTTTGTTTTTTGGTTCTTTAGTCTAACTGTGGTTGTATTTCTATCTGAATGTTTCTCTGAGAAACGATGAAGATTTTCATTGGAAAGCTTTGTACCATGTCTAACAGCTTAATTGTAAATTACTTTCTTTTTTAAAAAATTAATTTATTTTATTTTTATTTACTTTTGGCTGTGTTGGGTCTTTGTTGCTGCACATGGGCTTTCTCTAGTTGCGGCGAGCGGGGGCTACTCTTCGTTGTGCATGGGCTTCTCATTGCGGTGGCTTCTCTTGTTGCGGTGCACAGGCTGTAGGTGCGTGGGCTCAGTAGTTGTGGCGCATGGGTTTAGTTGCTCTGCAGCATGTGAGATCTTCCCAGACCAGGGCTCGAACCCGTGCCCCCTGCATTGGCAGGCGGATTCTTAACCACTGCGCCACCAGGGAAGCCTGCAAATTACTTTCTGATTTGGAATCTGTTTCGTATGGATTTCCAAAGTAACCTATATAATAATAGTAGTAATTGTGAAAATAATCCAGGACTGTCAGTGAAAAACAGAGAAGAAACTATCCTGTCTACATATTCTCTTTCCATTTTGTCCACCTGCTGTCCTGCCCTACGGTAGTTACTCTCACCAAACTTGGGCCTTTTGGGAAAAGGAGTTCTCAAGTAGCAAAGTCCCTTATTTAATTGCCCTGGTGGTAATAAGCATGGAAAACTTTAACAGAATCCTCCTGACTGAATTCATTGGGCCCACAAAGGACACTAATGAAACCATGATAGCACGGGAAAAAGCTCCAGAAATGTCTAAAGTTTTGTTTTATTTTTTTGGCCACGCCGTGCGGCTTGCAGAATCTTAGTTCCCCAACCAGGGATCAAACCCGGGCCCTTGACAGTGAAAGCCCAGAGTCCTAACCACTGGGCCGCCAGAGAACTCCCAGTGTCTAAAGTTTGAAACCAGCACCTTATGTTGTATTTAAAGTTCACAGATTTCTAAAATTGGTAATCTAAACTTTAGAGGACTATGGTATTTCAGAATAATGCTTGTAATATTTATGTCTCTATACCATGTCAGTATAGTTATTCATTCGTTTAGTCAACAAATACTTCTTGGATTCCTCCTATGTGCAACACTTTATCAACATTAGGAACAAAAAGATTGATGAGTTAAAAATTCCTGCTCTTGAGTGGCTCAAAAACTTGGCAGGAGAACAATGATCTAAACAGATTATTACTATACACTATGCTAAATGCTACAATACAAATAGGGACAAAGGTCTGTGAAACCAAAGGGAGGGCGAATAATTCAGCCTGGGAGTAGGACCCGTGGAGGAGATGACATCTGACATCCGAAAAGGGAGCAGTGTTCAGGATCATCCTAGGAAGTATAAATTACTCCTTTCTGTAGCGGCAGGGGTAGAAGTAGATAAGATTATCAAGAGTAGCTGTGAGTCACAAGGTATTTACTAAGTGCCAGGCAAAACACTAAACATTTGGCATGAGCTACCTTCATATAATATACCCACCAACCAAAATGACAGATACTGTTATTACCATTTTACAGGGGAACAGACTGAAACTTCAAGAAGTGAAGTAACCTGACCAAGATCACACAGGTAGGAAAGAGTAAATTTTTGATGAATGAGTGAATGAAATCATATAACATTCATAAATCTGGAATTGAAGTATCTCACCGTCAAATTATAATATCGTAGGAGATCATGTGAGTGGGATAACATTGTCTAAACAATTTTCGTGGCATAAGCAGTTTCACCTTTTCTTGGGAAGGAATCAGAAGCTCTTCATCCTCCCTTGGGAAAGGTAGCACTGAGCATTGCAAAACATTCACGTCCACCAATTATACCAGCAACTCCTCACAGGGCCCTAACCTCCTGAGTGAGATGGAGACACCTTCACTCACCTACAATCAAATCGAAATGGATTCTTTTGTTCTTTTGTGCCAGAATACCATTTTTTTTCTTTTAAAAACAGGATCTTGAATATAAATAACCTCTCTTCTTTGCACTAGGTTTGTCATATGAACATTATAAGATGGCCAGTTCATATTTCCTTATTTGTAAATTTCTTTCCTGGTAGCCTACATTTTTCCAACCAATATTTCACCAAATGTTTGGGTACGTCCTTCAGTAAACATCTGTTGGACTCTTAGACTCACTCGCATCTATTATAATATTTCTTTTAATCCTCAAAATTAACTTTCTGAGGTGTTATTATTATTATTATTTTGACCTCACTGTGCAGCTTGTGGGATCTTAGTTCCCCAGCCAGGGTTTGAACCCGGGCCCTCAGCAGTGAAAGCACAGAGTCCTAACCACTGGACCACCAGGGAATTCCCACTTTCTGAGGTATTGTTAAGCTTATTTACAGATGGAGAGACCTGACCTTGGACAATTTGGTGTATGGCTCAAGGTCACACTTGTCCAAGGTCATAGAGTTAACAGAGCCAAGTTAAGAATTCAAATATTTTGACACCATGGTCCCCGTTTGTTCCACAAGACCAGAGGGTCTCCCTATAAATGGAATGAGACTATCCCTCCGTGACTTGGCCGAGATAAAATATTAAACGATTCAAGATAGTCAATACCTGATTGTATCGGAAGGATTGGCCTAGCAAGTAAGTGTTACAGGGGTGAAGTCAGTGTAGGCTCTGGTAATCAGAGACTGGGTTTGGCTGGGTGGGTGGAGCAAGAGCAAAAGGGTAGCCTGATTGACTGGAAGGAAAGCATTAGCAAATATGTTGAGTTGCGGCTAAGCGTGTGCTCTGTGGACAAATAAAAAGTCTTCCTGGTATAAATAATTTGAATTATTTCATGGATAAATTTTCCAGTGCTAGTACCATTGCCTTGAATACTTTATGGATGAAGATGTACGAAAATAAACAAAGCAAGTCTGGAAGAGAACCTGGAGGTACGTTTTAAACCATGTTAATGTGCAGAAAACCAGAATGGTGGCTACTTAATTTGATAGACAGTTGACCATGTACATATAAAAACACAGGGTTATAGACTTAAGGCAGGTTAAACAAGGTGTATTTGATGACAGGTATACAGCATAAAAATATGATCTTTGTTTTTAACTTTATCTCGGTGAATACAAGCATATTACATATTCCACTTGCAATCATTTTTCTCAGCGGTTCATCCATTGACATGCACACACACGCATGTGAGCAGATGTTTTCTAGTACCTTTGGCAGAAGAATTTAGTGCCTTGTACACATCACACCTGCCATGTCATGCTTATTGATTGAACGATTCAGCTTGCTGAAAGGTACTGGGTGAGATATTAATTTTAAAATGAAAGCCTTCACATCTGCTAATGCCTGTCAGTCTCTGGAGTGAATGTGCCATTCGAGCCAACGGAAGTGGGCAGAAGCAGCCTTCATGGGTAGGGCTGACAAGTTATTTTGAGTCTGCTGAATTACCTTTATTGTTGCCCGGTACTTATAGGCAGACCTCTCCTTCCATTAAAGTCCAGTGCTCACAGTACTTCTGAAAATAGCTCTAGTGGTTTGGAACTCATATTCCTGGGTTTTTGCATAAATGAACTATTTGTGGTAGTTGAACGATAAATGGTGAGATAGTGGTGTTTTACAGGCAGTGAAATGACAAGGTCAGTTTTAATTAAGCTGAGATCGACCTCAGTCTGTATTGCACACTTCTGATTAGGTTATTTCAAATTAACATAAGTTTTTGGAGACTTCGCTGAAGTCAGTGGTGTTAAACACCAGCTGTGCTGGCAGAGAAGCGTGGGATATGAGAAGGAGATAGCATTCACATTGAAATTAGCACTTGGCACAATATAATTCTCTGATTGCAAACTATGTGGAGTTGCCTGTGCTAATTGGTTGATTTTATTTGAAGCAGATGTTGTTAGCTTTCCCACTAATGATCTGGAGAGAAATTCTTTTGAAAGACATGCCATGTTAGGATCTCTGCAGTATAATAAGCTAATTACAACTTTAAGTACTTGCAGTAATTAGCACAATGTGTATAAAGTGTTCCTGATCTTTTCACCCTGCCGCATTATTGTCAGGGCAGCTTGAAAAACAAAAAGGAACGCTAGCTGGATTGAGTCTCCCTGGTCTAGCCTCTTCGTTTCCCAGACTTCTGCACTAAAGAGATAATGAACTCGACTTAAATCCTTCTCTTTCAGACATGTCAAAAAGGTTTAGTGCCAACCCCCAACCACCCAAAAAACGGAGAGTGGAATTTGTCAAACTAAAACGTTACGTTGCACACGTATGCCTTTATGGCTTGTGAGGTCTTCATCACATTAGCAAACCGAGGTATTTGAGGGCACCATTAGTGTATTTATCTCATGTTCGTTTATTTTATTGTTTATCAGTTTGATCCGGGGATCAAACCTATATTTTATTTGAGAACATATCCCCATCACGCTTCCAAGCCACAACTCAAACTTCTCTGTATAGAACACTTTATGTGTTTGATATTTCTGTAAGCCTAAAATCTGGTCTTTCTGTATTTTGAACAACTAAGTTATTACATATATATTTTTTCCTTATAGTAATTATCAGAGGGAAGACGTAATAGGAGTAGATGTGGGGAGTGTGACAAAAATGGAAGAAAATGAATTGGGAGAAAAAGAATTGGTAGAGACAAATTCTTAATAACATATCAAGCGAAAGTCCAGAATTAACTGCTATTAATATGAGTGAACCTGACATTTGAGACTGGTGACTAAAATTCTTGTATCTCTAAGAAGATGCTAAGTTGATCAGTAGAAAATAATTTATAGTAAAACATCACTATTTAAGTAGTTCTTTGTGGCCTTTTTTAAAAAGTTCCAGAGTTTGCATTTCTAAGATCTATTATTTGAGATAGATGCTTAAGACTGAAAATGCAGCCATTCGTAATGGAGCCTTCTGCCAGAACAGGTGAACCTATCCAAGTTTTTGTATTTTCTTATGGCTCCTTCTTTGGTTTAAGATACTTCTTGTGGGGAGGCAGAGACTGAAGAAATTCTCCTTTTAAAGTACCTTTGAAGAAGTTGGCTGGTTCCCTTGGCTCTAATTTCTGGAAAGTAGGCAACCTGATCTCATATTCTCAACTTGACTGCAGAAATAAGGTAGAAAATTCCCTTATTCTTACCTCTACTGCTGTTGTCTCTTCGGTTCTGGAATTGAGAGCTGGGGTTTCTGTGGTTGCTGGATATATATCTACCTCCAGTAATGTAATATTTCACAAGGTAAATAGCCAGGCTCCTGATAACTTCAGTGGATTAAAAGAGAGGAGGAGTCAAACCAAAATACCAGTTATTTGAGAAAAGCAAAGATAGAGAGGCTGATGGAGATTCACCCTCTCCAATTATTAAAAGAAAGGAAGGGTTGTAGGTTTAAGGGGATTCCAGTACTTTAGCCATTCTTCATAAATAGAAATAAACATTTATGGTTATGAAAATTTATTGATATAAGTAATGAAAAACAGTGAGGGGACTTCCCTGGTGGCGCAGTGGTTAAGAATCCGCCTGCCGATGCAGGGGACATAGGTTCGAGCCCTGGTCTGGGAAGGTCCCACATGCCACGGAGCAACTAAGCCCATGCGCCACAACTACTGAGCCTGCATTCTAGAGCCCGCGCGCCTAGGGCCCGTGCTCTGCAACAAGAGAAGCCACTGCAATGAGAAGCCCGTGCACCGCAACAAAGAGTAGCCCCCGCCCACCACAACTAGAGAAAGCCCACATGCAGCAAGGAAGACCCAAAGCAGCCCAAAAAATAATTAAAAATAAATAAATAAATAATCCCCCAAAACCCCAAAACCGTGAAGACTTTGTGCTTTTCCTGAGCTTACAGAGCTTCAAGTCCTCAGTGGAACCCATAAGAAATAATTATGCTCAAGCAAAACATACAAGGACAGAGTTTAGTGCTGACATTTTACACCTGTCATCGTGTCTGGCGTGTCTTAGGTGCATAATAAATGGTAAATGGATGACTGCTTTTTTAGTGAAAAGTTAACGACTCATTCTCTGTCACTGCCATGAGGTTTGGTGAGTTTCCACATTCCTGGAAGTATTGTCATGAATTGGAACTGCTTGAAATGACGTATACATTTATTTGTCTCATTGGACTTGATATCCTTAACGAGTGCTTTAGTGCAAAAAGTTAAAGGCACATCCTTCGTGTTGGGAGTTTTGACATCTAGCATCCTTACTGATAAAATTTAAAAGTCTTATTTGGCTGTGGAACGGATCAACCCACTTAGAAATGGAGCATCTGCCAGAGTAACAAAAAGTTGTTTGACAGTAAACCAATGGATTTACATTTTTTGTCAGTAGGGATCTTTTATTCTTATCTTGTTTTTATTTACTTAAACCCAAAGCTGCTATTACTTACTCCTAATATAATACCATGGTCATAGGAATATAAACTGGGTTCCTAACAATATATATATTTGCTCTCACTATAAATAATCTTCATTTTCATAAGTTTGAGAAAACTAGAAGTTGTCAGACTGTTGCTAGATGCTTGAAATATAATAATATATATGAATGTTATATTTTTATTATATATTATATAGATATAGATGTGTGTATAACATTACATATATAATATTACATATTATACTATAAATTATCTATTATATAAGTTTAAAACTCTATCTATCTAATCAATCTTTCATCTTTCAAAAGAGGCCACCATTGGAAAGACCATAACCAGACCAAATAATTAACTTTATAATTTTACTATGTTCTAATAACACTTATTTGGAGAAAGTTAATGGCTAAGCCATGACATTTTTTCATACACTTTTTCATGAGAAGAAAATAGTCTGACCTACAGAAGGGCAAACTGACTTTCTTAAACCTTTCAGCTTTCTGAGACTGAGGAGTTTTCCTAAAAAGAAGGTCCCCAACTTTCAGGGAATCAGCAGTGAGGCATGACCTTTTCTAATTCATCTGCTCACTGCTAGCCCTCTGTGTTCCACCGTGGCTCCACTGTCCTGTCAGGGTCTAATGAAGCATGTGACGCCAAAAACAGTTATTCCTGAGATGCCAGCAGAAATGGTCATTTCTTTTACTTCCAAATGTGCCAAGTGGGGACAAGAAATCCTTACTTGATTGTTGGGAAAAAAAATTAAAAGCTAACTCCAGATTTTAACATTAAAGAATTGAGGTTGTTTGATCTTTAGAGGATACAGCAACTACATACGAAAATCTCTTTCATGTAAGGTTTTTTTAAAAAGTCGACTGCATGCCTTCATCTTTTGTGTCATAGATTACAGGGATAGAACTAAATAATATCATTTTTAGGACCAGAATTTTTTCCCCATTTCCCAATACATTTTTCTCTCCTTGCCATAAAAAGCTTGAAAAACAAACTCCCTGAGGCACCAGAAGCAGAAGTAAGTGGGGTGGTTTGGCTGCGGACCAGAGTAGCACAACGGGTTTCTGCTTCCTTTCTGTTCATGCTCCCCGCTTCCCTCCAAAACACACACAAAGCTCTGCATGACTTTCTGGTTTCAGGCTCCAGTTTTGCAATTTTTTCCATCATGTGTTGGGAAGAAATTGAAATGTAAAATTATATCCCCTGAAACAATCATATTGTTTTGGGGGCATAGGAAGGAGAGTTACAGAGATGAGTTGTTTTCTTCTTAAAAAAAAAAAAGGCTACTATGAGCCACAATACCCATCCCTTGCTGCTCTGTGAACCTCTCAGGTGTTTTTTTTTTTTATAACTCTTATTTAATTTTGCAAAAAAGTAGCTTAACCACTGAGAAAATTGTGCCGAGGAAAGAAAATTTCCTGATGAGGGATTATGCTCAGCAGAGATGCAATAATATACTGTTGTCACTTGTTTCTATGTGCTATTTTCTTTCCTCTGGGCATACCCCCATTTCACACACACATCCTTTAAGTCATTGGGCTGAGAGTTTGGCAGACCCAGAAGTGGAAAAGGATGATTTCAGCTCTAGTCATAGCAGGTAATGGAGTTCGCAAAGAAGGCTTCAATATTGCTTCAAGGAAGCTGAAAATGACTAATGCGATGACTAACAGTAACATCTAAAACAAAAGTATAATTCTGCACTACAGTAAGAATGAGTGACCTTCTTGGCTTGGAAGAGGGAGGCGAGAGGGTGGAGGAATCTTTGGGAGGAAGATTTCAGAACAAATGGACCTATAATGTTAGTATTTAAATGCAATTTACTCATTCGCTTCAGCAGATAGTCTTAATATGCATGTCACCTGTGGACAGAGCCTGAAGAATTATAAGTATTAATTTGTTTTAAATAATTTGAAAAAGAACAGTTTTATTAAATACTACAGTCATGTAAGTAAAAATTTTAAATAAATCTCTTTATGTTTCAGAAAATTTCTGCCTACAGGTCTTTTTTAATGGTTAGATTTTAAAATTATAAATAATGTGTGCTTAAAAAAATCACGCTGCAGTGGTTGCCTCAAAATCAACTACACTTCCTGAAATGCTGAAACCAAGAAAACTAGGGTCTTTAAGTCCGGGTGTGCTCCCTACTTGCCCAGACCCACCCGAGTGCCTGCACCATGACATGGCTTTGCAAATCAGGCATCAGATGAGCTAGGTGAGGATGTGGAATAAACCCCTGATGGGCTCACATCTTTCCGTGGTTCTCTCTAGTGTTTCAATGAGGTGAAATAGGCTTCTTATGTTTTGGATTTATCCCTGTTTTGCTTTGTTTCCCTGGAAACTTACTTCTTGAAAGAGTGTTGCCTCTAGTAATGATCAGACTTAATACTTAAGGACTACTAGTTTAGTGCAGGGATTCTCACTGGAGATTCAGGGGTGAGAATCCCTAATAATGGGTGAAAAATTGTGTATATTATGTGCATTTTATGGGAATAAGGCCCGTAACTTTTATCTCAAGATTTGTGAATTACGAAGCATAGTATTTGTTCCTGATAATAACTCTGAGGCAAAGATAAATGATCAGTACTACTTTATACCTGACTTCACTGAGGCTCATGGAAGTTTCGTCACAAGTTTGAAATCCAGTAATCTTTCCCTGTAGCCTTTCAAGGCTATTACTTTCATTGGCTTTAAAACAAGATGGTCATAATATATGTACGTACTCCCCTCTCCAGGAAGTGGAGATTAATCTCTCACTCCACCCAAGTTTGGTCTAGACTTAGTGACTTGATCTTAAAGAATAGATTAGAGAAAGGGACAAATAGTAACTTTACAGTGCAGAAACCTGGCTAATACTACATTAACCAAGTGAGGAAAGTTAATATCACCAGTGATGTCAAGGCCCTTCCTAAGATGACATGACTTGAGAAGGGCACTTCACTTCTGTGATATTCTTCCTCAAACCACTAACCCCAGTCTAATCATGAGAGAAACATCAGAAGAATCCAGATTAGAGGACTGTTTACAGGATACCAGGTCAGTACTCCCTAAGGCTGTCAAGGTCACGAAAAAGAAAGACTGAGAAATTGTCACAGGCCAGAAGAAACTGGGGAGACATGACAACTAAATGCAGTGTGGTATCCTGGATTGGATCCTGGAACAGAAAACATTAATGGAAAACTGGCGAAACTGAAGTCTAGAGTTGAGTTCATAGCAATGCACCAATGCACTGTTGGTTTCTGGGTTTTGATAAATATATCATGGAGATGTAAGATGTTAGCAGAGGGGTAAATTGGGTGAGGGATATAAGAGAACTCTCTTTATTATCTGTATTATCTAAAATTATTCCAAAATAAAAAGTTAATTTAAAAAATTGCTCGAATCTAGAAAGATGACCACAAACTCAACTCATATATTTTTCCTGGATTAACCAGAATAAATGTCACCTTCCCTGGAAATCCTTCTGTATGACCTTACGTACTAATCTAACAGAATTTATGGTACCCTCCTGGGAGTTAGGAGAGGCATTATTGCCTAGTGGTTATGAGTTTGGACTCCTGGGGTCAGGCTGCTGGGGTCTGAAGCCAGCTCTGCCACTTATCAGCTATGTGACTGCCAGCACATGACTTGATCTTTCCCTGGATTAACTTACCTCATAGGGCTGTTGTGGGCATGTAATTTAAAGTTACACATTTGAAGTCCTTAGAATAGAGCCTGGTACATAATTAGTACTCAGTAAGCGGTAGTGGTGATGATGATGATGGTGATGATAATGATGATAGTTCCAAAGCGTTGTTTCTATAACACTGTCTCACAGTATCTAATTGCTTACCCCTGCTTTTTCTTTTAGATGGTGAGATCCTTGAGGACAGAAGCCATGTTTTATTTATCTTTGTATCCTTCTGCCTGATAAATAGTAAGTACTCAATAATTGTTGATTGAATTACACTTCATTTCTTGGATCCTCACTTGCCATATCTGGGATTTGGGTGTGACCCTTCTGTCACTACTGCCAAATTCCAGGCTTACTGGGAGATAACTACCAATTAATTAACACTCCTTAGGGCTTTTTTAGGTGCAGTGAGGGATGCAAAGACATATATATGAGGTCTCTACCCCTCAGAAACTTACCAGCATATATGCTCCAATAACTATATTTCAATTTATCGGAAAATGATAGAACTCTAGATTAAACAGTACTGAGGACAAGTGCTTAAATTCTAAGAAAGAATAGATTGTAGCAAAATGGGATAATGTAAGAGAATACAGGATAATCTTTTTTAAAAAAATTAATTTATTTATTTTTGGCTGCATTGGGTCTTCGTTGCTGTGTGCGGGCTTTCTCTAGTTCTGGAGAGCAGGGGCTACTCTTCCTTGCAGCGCGCGGCCTTCTCATTGCGGTGGCTTCTCTTGTTGCGGAGCACGGACTCTAGAGCACAGGCTCAGTAGTTGTGGCGCATGGGCTTAGCTGCTCCGCGGCATGTGGGATCTTCCCGGACCAGGGCTCGAACCCGTGTCCCCTGCATTGGTAGGCGGATTCTTAACCACTGTGCCACCAGGGAAGCCCAGAATAATCTACTTTTATGGAACATTCAACATGCCTCCCTCCTCTGTAGAGCATGAGAGAAAATGAGCTAAAAATTTAAAAGAGAAAACCAAAGTTTGTTAGACATTCTAGAGGTGCAGAGTTCTTGTTTGAGATTTATTGTGGTGTTATTCCATTATTGAGAGGGAACTTAAGTAATTTAAAACTTTTACTAACTTGTACAAGACTTATTTTTTTTTAAGACAGTGTTGAGATATGAGTTGTAGTGGTACTGATGACAATGAATGGACTGAGCTTGGTTAAAAAATGAATATGTTACTATAAAATGTACTTGAAAAGTAGCAACAAAAAAGTGGGGGGAGGATGAATTTCTTTGGGACTTCTGTTCTCTTTTACCAGTGCCACGTTGCATCCTTTGGTTTCCCCTTAACCGGTATCCATAGGGAAAACTTTTTAATCGGTATATGTTAATTAACTTCAACAAATCTTTTTCCAAATTCTTCTCTCAGTAGCCAGAGAGTGCATTGTGAGTAGGGAGGGTGTTCAAAATGACTGAAGCTACCTGGCCAGAGGACCCTGCCATATGTTTGAAAACTTAACCTTGCCCTGGTTTTCATTCCAGGGCAACCGAAAGCCAAGCTCACATCCTGGCCATATATTTGGAAGTCCACATCCTACCCATATAATTTAGGACCTGAATTATAATGTTACATCTTACAGCCCTTAGATAAAAGGGATGTAAATGTAACTCTTACAAGCGCTGTTCCCATTCCGTCCAAGGCCATGAATTACCATATGGTCTGGAAGAGATCATCTTAATTTTGGGGACCAAGCTACTGGGCTGTAGTTGATATGGCTAATTCTTGAACCCTGCTTTTCAGATTGAATTGCCCAGGGTTGGAACTGACTAGATTTGGCTCATGGAATTCCAGATGCTATGGTAATTATAGTGCAAGACTAAATTTTCTGTTCTCATTTGTCTTTTTAAACTACTTTGATTCCTCGTTTGGTCTCTTTCACCCAGTATTTAGGGGTTATAACTTCTATGAGTAAAATTTAGTTTTAAATGGAAGAAAATTTAGCTCCTGCTACTATGGTACTAGTTAATCATAAGTTCATAAAAAAGCTAACATACTGGGTCAGAGAGGCAGCATTAAAATTTGATGCGTTTGGGGAAAATAAATTAAAAAGGTCTGGTAGAAAGCTTGCACTCTAGAGCTTTTTCTCTGCCGTCTGTCATCTGAGGCATAAACCTGTGCCCTCATGTGTATCCAATTGCAATGTATCTCTTCTGTCTAAAGTCAGATAATTACAAGGTTCCATAGTCCCTTGGCAGACTGAATAAAGAGTTACTTTCATTTCTTTTCTTAGGCTCTAGACGTATACTGTGTTCTCTAGAGATACTGTACACAATTCTGTAGTAAGGCTGTTTATCAGCATTTACGAATTAATATCCGTTTAGCTAATGGTAAGCCAAGATTGACTCAAGAGCATATAGCATGTGGTTATCTTTAGGATGTGGGATGACTATGTTGATTTTGTTTATCACCATCTTCATTAAGAAGTATCATGCACAAACTGAGTAGTAGAAAAGCATCAGATGCTCCTGGCCCAATATACGGGACATGTATTCATCTGAACAACTAGTCAGTGAGCAAAAGAGAAATATGTTGTAGAGCAGTGATAAATGTAATGGCAAGTAGAGAAAATTGCTTCTTTAGCTGAGGGACATTTTCTATCACTGTTCTAATTAATCAGGAAATACATTAGGAAAAGTTTTAGGTTTCACAAGGGAAGAAGAAGGCTTTATGAGCAAGGTTTTGTTCTCTTTTTAATTAGAGATAGGAAGGAAAATATTGTTTAGCAAGTTTCTGTGGTGGAGGTTTGGAAGTTGAGGGCCAGGTTATTTCACAAAAACTGTGAGGTTCAACTTGGAGGTGAAAGAATACATTTTTAAGATATGACAAAGAACAATATCTCAGCTGCCTTTTGGCTTTTCTATATGTAATTCGAGAACAGTTTTTAAAAATAAAGAAATTGTAATAATTTTTTCATTTAAATAATTTATTAAATTATTCAAAATAATATTATGGCAAGCACTAAATATATTCATGTGACATGAGAAAAAGAGGAGTTGCAAAGCATTCTATGAATGTTCAATGAATACTAATTTATGATGGTAAATATAAAAATAATTTAAGGGCCAGTAAATGCAAGGGATGACAAAAGATTAATTCCCATTGTTCTTTTCAGAAGAGAAGAATATGGAATGATGGGGTTGCTGACTTCAAGTCTGGAGATCAGTCAGGTGAGTATTGGTGAAGGGTACATTTTTAGTTCTGCTCAAGAAGGAGCAAGACGAAATACACTTGCTGTGTAGACTAGAAAAATTTCAAAGTTTTAAAGAAAGATTTGGCACCCAAATACACCGGTTTTAAGTGTTCATTTTTGATGAGTTTTGACAAATATATACACCCATATATCCACCACCACAGTCAAGATTTAGAACATTTCCATGACCCAAAAATGTTTCCTTGAGCTTTTTCCTAGTCAATTCCTTATCTATGCCCACAAACAACTGCATATCTGCTTTCTATCAGCATAGATTAGATTTGCCTTTAAAACAAAAGCGTTTCAGATAAATGAAACCATACAGTATGTACTCTTTTGTATTGGGATTCTTTTGCAGAGCATAAAGTTTTTTAGATTTATCTGTGTTGTTGCGTATATCAGTAATTTATTCCTTTTTATTGCTGAGTAGTATTCCTCTGCATAGGCATTCCACAATTTCTCTATCCATTCACCTGTTGAAGAACATTTGGATTCTATATTAGTATGATTAAATCTCCATCATTTAGTAGGCCTATGTCTCTGGGCTGTGACTGTTGTTTTTCTCCAGTGGTATAGCTTTTATAAAAAATTTGTCTTAGGTGAGACAGCAATGCTATATAAGTGGCTGGAGTGGGCGAAATTTCCTTCCTCTAATTGTGATAAAGCTCTGGAAAAGTCTTTTCCTCTGGATAGCAGGCCTTCATTATGGAGAAGGCATGTTTCATAGTGATTACTCTTCCCTTTCCCTTGCCAGGGCCATGAGTGTTTCTATCTTGAATCTTCACTATGAGAACCTGGTCAGTTTCCTGGAGGTAAAGCCTATGAGGGTGTGGGGTCCCCCAAAAAGTGGCCCTCAGAAATTTCTTACTCTCACACTAGTCCATGCTTAGTCTCCAGCAATTTGTCAACCCTACCATTAAGTGTTCCTACCAGTTTATGGCTCCCACGGCTTCTGCTCCAAGTAAGCAGATCTTGGCTGTGCCTCTCTGAATGCATCTATCTCCAGATTTCAAGGTGGTGGTTTGCCCTGTGACCTCAATTCTCTGATGGCTCCAAGGAAAGTCTTGATTTTCAATTTGTCCAGCATATTCTTGTTGTAAGGACAGGTGTGACATCTTTTAAGTTCTTTTTTTTAAAATTAATTAATTAATTTTTATTTTTGGCTGTGTTGGGTCTTTGTTGCTGTGTGCGGGCTTTCTCTAGTTGCGGCGAGCAGGGGCTACTCTTCCTTGCGGCACGTGGGCTTCTCATCGCGGTGGCTTCTCTTGTTGCAGAGCACGGGCTCTAGGCGCACGGGCTTCAGTAGTTGCAGCACGTGGGCTTGGTCGTTGTGGCTCACAGGCTCTAGAGCACAGGCTCAGTAGTTGTGGCGCACAGGCTTAGTTGTTCCGCAGCATGTGGGATCTTCCTGGACCAGGGCTCAAACCCATGTTCCCTGCACTGGCAGATGGATTCTTAACCACTGCGCCACCAGGGAAGCCCTAAGTTCTTTACATGTTGGAACTGAAACCAGAAGTGTCCCTCACTTTCATTTTTGAAAGACATTTTCACTGGGTATACAGTTCTAAGTTGACATTTTATTTCCATTGTCTTTAGGCGTTAATGGTTTCTAACAGGAACTCTACAGTGTTTCTTAGTCTTGTTCCTCTGTATGTAAAACACCTTTTCCCCATCTTCCTCTGGCTGCATTTAATATTTTCTCTTTTTAATAATTTGATTATAATATGCCTCTCTGTGGTTTTCTTTCTGTTTATCCTCCTTGGGATTTGTTGATATTCTTGGTACTGGGGGTTTATAGTTTGTGTAATTAGGAAATTTTTCAGCCATTATTTCTTCAAATAATTTTTCTATTCCTCCTCCTATCTCCTGTCTTTCTGTGACTCCAGTTAGCACATTAGACCGCTTAATATTGTTCCATAGGTCATTGAGTTTCTTTTCATTTTTCTCCAGATTTTTTTCTGCTTGTGCTTCAGTTTGGTTAGTTTTTATTGTTATGTCTTCAAGTTTGCTAATCTTTTTTTGTGCAGTATCTAATCCAATGTTAATCTAAGTCAATGAATTTCATATTTCACATATTTCATTTCTAAAAATTTCATTTGACTTTTATTTATATTTTCTGTTCTCTCCTCATCATGTTCATGTTTTTCTTAAAAAATTTGAGCGTGCAGGGGCTTCCCTGGTGGCACAGTGGTTAAGAATCCGCCTGTCAATGCAGGGGACACGGGTTCGAGCCCTGGTCCGGGAAGATCCCACGTGCCGCAGAGCAGCTAAGCCCGTGCGCCACTACACTGAGCCTGTGCTCTAGAGCCCGCGAGTCACAACTACTGAGCCCGTGCGCCTAGAGCCCGTGCTCCGCAACAGGAGAAGCCACCGCAATGAGAAGCCCACGCACTGCCACGAAGAATAGTCCCCGCGCGTCGCAACTAGAGAAAGCCCACGTGCAGCAATGAAGACCCAATGCAGCCAAAAAATAAATTAAATAAATAAATTTATAATAAAAAAAAAATTTGAGCGTGTTGATTACATTTTCCATTATGATTTTAATATAATTGTTAATTCTATCATCTCTGTCATATCTTGGTCTCTTTTTATTAACTGATTTATTTTCATGGTTATATGTCAAATTTTCCTGCTTCACAGGGCTAGTAGTTTTTTATTGGCTGCTGGACAGTGTGAAGTTTATGTTGTTAAGTGTTGGATTTAGTTGTATTCCTTTAGACAGTGTTGGGCTTTGTTCTACAGTTAGCTCACTTGTGGGTCAGTTTTATCATTCCAGAGCTTGTTTTTAGCTTTTAAAAGGGCAGATCTAGATGCTGATTTAGCCTCACTTTTAAGGAATGACCTTTCCGATGTCTCTACTGAGTGATCCTTTTATTCTCTGAACTCTGTTTTCTTTGGCTGGTGGAAAGACCAGTGATTCCTAGCTCCATGTGAGTTCTGGGAATTTTTGTCTCACCAGTCTCTGATAATTCCTTGTGACCTGAAGGATGAATTCAGTGGAGAGGAAAGAGAGTGAGAGTGAGAGTGAGAGTGAGAGAGAGAGAGAGAGAGAGAGAGAGAGAGAGGGAGAGAGGTCATCTACTAAATAGAATAGGAACTATGATATGAAAGTAGTTTGTAGTTACCTGAGTTGGGAACTGTTTTGTCTCCCTTTTGGCTCTAAGAAGGCTCTTGTAAATATAGGTAGGAGTCTTACCTCCTCACTTTACACTTTTTCTTTTTTTAAAAAAAAATATTTATTTATTTAATTTTTGGCTGCATCGGGCCTTAGTTGCGGCACACAGGATCTTCGCTGCAGCATGTAGGATCTTTCGTCGTGGCGCAGGGGCTCTTCATTGTGGCATGCAGGCTCTTTGTTGCAGCGTGCGGGCTTTTCTCTAGTTGTGGCACGTGGGCTCCAGAGCACATGGGCTCTGTAGTTGTGGTACGTGGGCTCCAGAGCACGTGGGCTCTGTAGTTGCGGCACACAGGGTTTCTAGTTGTGGTTCTTGTGCTCAGTAGTTGTGGCGCATGGGCTTAGTTGCCGAACAGCATGTGGGATCTTAGTTCCCTGACCCTGGATCAAACCCACGTCCTCTGCATAGGAAGGCGGATTCTTAACCACTGGACCACCAGGGAAGTCCCTACACTTTTTCTTAATTGTGAGTATGAACCTGGAGCTACCTTTAGTCATGACAGCTGAATCTGTACCTAGCTTTTGTCTTCTGAAGCTTACCCTGATATAGCCAGTAAACCAGGAAATTAAACATACAGTTGTTTCAATCTAAGGAGGCTCAAACAGAAGATTCTTAGATTCTTGGTCTCCTCCTCTACTGTAGAGAGAGGTGGCAGTGTTGCTGATTGGAAAAACCACTAAACTAGGTAGAGGCCTCCAGATGTCAGGCTTCTAGAACTGGCTTTCCTATTCTTTGTGGGACTGAAAACTCACTTGATCCCTCCCTCCAGTGCTCTTTAGGTTAGATGGTCTTCAGTCCCTTTCATCTCAGATAGCCTACAATTCTAATTTAGGACAGAGGTCAGATGTCTGGTAGCTTCAGTGACCCCAAATTAGAAGGCAGTAAAAAAATATTCTGGGAATTATGAATCAGGAACAAGACCAAATTCCTCTTTTTCTTTAGCAGCCAATGAGCTCAAGTACAAATTGGTTTCTCTGTGCTATAAACTGTAGTGTAGTTTCCCATGAGTGTCATATATGCATCCTGAATTGCTCCTTGGAGTTTGTCCATCAATTCTAAGTTATATTTTACCTGGTCTCATTACTGTGTTTCTGTATTTCTCAATTTTATTTTTTGTCTTACTTTGTTGTACGGATTCTTGTAGGTTACATCAAAATCTTTGTAGAGTGTGGTGCTGGTGGTGAGAATTTTAAAATCCTTAAATGAGGAAACAAATAAATAATGAAAACAGATGCAAAAATATCACAATAAACATCTAACACTTATTCAGATATTTATGTATTTAAATATGCAATTCTTCACAAGTTTCTGTCTCTAAAGACAGCAAATGAAAAGTCTAAACTGGAAGATGAATGGAAGGATGCTAGAGACAGGAAAACATGGCAGCAGCAAGAGGTGATCATTTATTTTTCATATCAGAGGGAGAAGAGAGATCCAAAAGGACATAGAAAACTGCCTTGTGTTTCATAGCACCTCACCTAAGCTGATATTCAGAATGAAGACATCTCATCATGAAGACTAGATTAAATAGTTTTCACTAATGTTTTGCTTGAGAAGGCAGGGAAAAAGTACGTTTTTTGTTTGGGATTGAAATAGCCAGAAAGCTTTAATTACTTTTACTGTGCTATGAGTTCACTTCTCACCAAAATCATGGAAAATACGTTCTTTTGATTTGCTTCGCAGAAGCATTTCTAATGCAATTGGAAGGGTATGATAACAGAAATGCCTTCAGTGATCCACTGCTTTCAGGGTTCTACAAAGAATGTATTCTGACTTCGCAGGCCCTGGAGGAAGGATTTTTCATACCAGCCTTCTTGATATTTGAGGTCTGATCTTCTCATCTGTTCTCTTGATGTGGCATGAGTGGGTTTTCTGCCCTTCAGCACAGCTCAGATATTTGATTGTGGCCCTTCTCTCTTCTTGGATTTGGTAGACGTTTATCAGGCTGGGACTGAGTTACCTTCCTGTGTGATGATTCTGCTCTCCCCAGTTTCCATAGCTCAGTGCTGTGATGTGCTAGGTTAGAGACCCTCATCGTTGAGCGCAGATTATCATCATCTGCATACCTAGAGACTCCATCAAGAGCTGAGTCTTTGGGTCACCTCTCAAAGTGACCCCTCTACTCTGAGGGCTTACTTGAGATGAGAGAGTCCTTTTGTTCCTAGAATGTCTTTGTTTTATTCTTGGTTCAAAGACACTGGCTTTAACACTTGATACAACTAAGGTGACCTATGCTGTATTTCAGCCCTAAGATTCTCTCAGCCTTGCTTAAGAGGAGGAGGGATACTCTCAGGATGGGAACTTCATCCTGACCAAATCTTTATAAACATTAAAGTCTTTTTAAAAAAATTTAACTCTTAAACTCAATTTGCATTATTCTAATCTGAGTGCCTTATCTCTGGGCCCTTGACTGAAACAAAACCCAGTAACAGTGGATTCGAATTTTCTTTGGATTTAACTTAATGAGTGTTTGGATTCTGAAATCTGTTTTAGATTCATTCTTCTGTATCTCAAACCTGAGTCTTTGGGTGATATTTCCTCTTTGCGTTTATTAATCCTTAATGCCTGCCAGGAATAGTGAAATTATATTAATGTTGTTACAAGAAAAGAAATGATAAAACAACAAGCATTACCTTACATGTTCTGCCCAGGCAATGGTATCTTCTGGGTAACTAACTTCTGGTTTATGTATAATATTTAGCATATAGGTAATCTTTTGCTTGAAAGATCAGAATATACATTTCAGAGCATAATTTAAATATTTCAAAATAAAGGTAAATCACGTTCATTTTTCTCGTATAATTTAGAAGGTACTTTAGGATATTTTTCATTAGCTAAGGATATTTTAAACATTATTTATCATGGTATTCTTGAAGTAGTTAAATGTTCTAGTTAAGAGATTGGGAGGAATATTATAATCTTTAAAAAATGAAATGTGTTCTGACAGTGTTTTGGTTGAAATACCTTTCTGGGTTAGATATAGGAGAAACAGGGAGAAAAGAATGCACTCAGCTAGTATTGGGGGAGAAATCGTTTTCCTTTTCCTTTCTCTGTGGGCAAAAAACGTGAGATAAAAATAATCAGAATAAGGTCCTTAGGTATCGAGAATTTATTAGAATCAGAACACTTACTACTTCAGAGCGAATGAGATCTATAGATCGTTAATTGCAGCTTGGTGTCTTTTATAAGAATGCCTCATGTAGTGAGCACATTGTCCCTTCACTAAATGGGTAGTGATTATCAGGGAGATTACTGTGATTTATAAGCTCATTTTCTTCATTTTACTTTACATGTGCCAGACACTGACTCATACAATAGAAAAACAAAACAAGGCTGATTTTTAGAAATGAAATGCTTTATTGATTATTGTTCACACCAGAAAGTTATAATATATGAGATTGTTGAGTATATAGTATATAAATTTTTTAAAATGACTTTACTGCAGGCTTTAGATGATAAACTCTAGTTTTGGTGTATTACATTCCTGCCAGAATCTAAGGAGGGTTACCCAAATGGAGTAAAACAGTATTCTTTATTGTTATGGAAGGAGAAATTATTTTCCTGGAAAAAGATTCTACTTTATCCTGAAACGTACCCTTTTCAGATAAGTGTGATTTCTACAGTAACATGAAGAATTTTATGTCTTCAACCTTTATGGAGAAAAAGAGTCAGATACTAAAGTGTGATGAATAATCGGGGAGTATGAGCCACAAGCAACATGTTACTCCTTGTTTTTCAACGAATGGTTTTTGGTAGCTTCAGATATCAAAGGAATGATTAGATCCTTAAGTTACTTATACATGCAAAGTTAAGTGGAGAATTTACACAGTTATTCTGATTGTTGAGAGGCAGTAAAACGTGATGATAAGAGCTTGGGCTCTGTAGCTAGACTGCCTGGATTCTCATCATAGCTCTGCCAGTATGATCCTGGGCAATTTACTTAACCTCTCTGTGCATGTTTTCTTCAACTATAAAATAATGATGTTAATATTACCTAGCTCATAGGACTAAATGAGTTAATACACATAAATTGAATGGTGGCAAACATAATACAAATGATGAATAAGTGCTAGCTGTTAGACAAAGAAATATGTATACAGATTCATGGGCTGATTTTTCTTGATCAAGAAGCAAATTACTCTGGCAACTTCAACATTTTAAAAAACATTTTGAAGTAGTCTGTTAATTTATATGTAATGGTGTAGTGATGGGAAATGTGGTAGAGTGAGAAAGGAATCCACCATTTTTGAAGAACCCTTGTAGACTTTGAAATAAAACAAATAAGTGTTCATATTCCAGCTCTGTTCCTTGCTGGTTTCTGAACTTGAGAAGATTATTTAACCTTATAGAGCCTCAATTTCCCCACCTGTTAAAGGGGGGCAGTGCTACCTTGCAGTGTTGTGAGCATTTGCAATAATGAGTATAGAGTTTTTAGCGTAATGCTGGTAAATGATAGGAATCAGGCAATGATTTAGCGGCTCTTTCACCAGCTTGATAGTGGAATTCTGTCTCATCCAAATAGCTCTCTCAGGGTCAAAGTCAGGGAAGGGACCTGGGGGAAAGTCAAGCCACTACGTTTTACTTTTTCCTTTTTTTTCTGCTTTGAAAGTGAAGAGCACTTGTGATATATGAGTTTCAGAAGGCATTCCATGGATAGACCCAGTGAATCGTCTCAGCAGGATTTTAGAGACACTTCTCAGTCAAATCATCCAATGAGTTGGGGCAGGCACTGGGGTATAAATCCAAGTTCACATGATACAGAGCTGTTGAGACAGGATGGAGCATAGTGTTCTGGAAGAACGTCAGGAGAGAAGAAAATATCAGTCATGTGTCTCTCAAAAAGCAAGGGTCCCAAAGAGGTCAATGTTGGGCAAAGTCAGAAATTTGAGTACACAGATGTTGCTGACTTATTTCAGAGGCTTAGCTCAGGGGCCGGCATATAGATTTGGAAGAGCAGCAAGACCAATTCCCAGTTTCAGAGGTTCTGATAAATTGCTCAGTTATCAAAGAAAAATCAGCACAAAACATGTGAGTGGTGGGGATTAACATTTACCCAGCATCTACTTTGTGACATACACTGTGCTACATTTTCTGTATGGTAAGTACTGTTATTCTGCAGTTCTAAACTGGGGTTTGGAGAAACTAAGAAACTTGCCCAAAGTAAGAGCGCTGGCAAGAGGTAGAGCTGAGATCCACACCAAGATCTGTCTTGTTTAGCCTCTATAGATTCTCAGGGATTCTGGAACTAGAGAACAAGTCGTGGACTTAGCTGCTAGATCAATGATACTGGGAGAAACCTTATCTTGTGAAAATGGAAGAAAACCCACAGATTATAATTAGGCACACTGTCAGACAGAGCCAGAGGTGTAGAGTGACTTGATCCTGAGTCACGGTGATAAACTATAGCACCTTAAATTTCTGAAGACTAAGGCCAGGATTTATCTCAAAGCCTGGGACTAGTTGAGCCTTTAGCGGAAAGGTGATCCCAGTGACAGGAGGAGGGCTACAGGCAAGTAACTTCACAATTCATTTGTCTCCCACCCCACCTTCCACAGTACTTTATTTTTTAAATTAATTTTTCTTGGAGTATAGTTGATTTACAATGTTGTGTTAGTTTCTGCCATACAGCAAAGTGAATCAGTTGTACATATATCCACTCTTTTCTAGATGCTTTTTCCATATAGGTCATTACAGAGAAATAAGTAGAGTTCCTTGTGCTATACAGTAGGTTCTTTTTAGTTATCTATTTTATATACAGTAGTCCTGCAGTACTTAAATGGTCCCCTGGAGTCTGCAAAGTGCGAAGAGTTAATGTAAAACTCTAAGTGCTTTTGCTGTCTAATTTGTTATCATGGAGTGGCCAAGTCATATGGCGAGCAACAAGGATCCCTAAGTTAAGGATATAGAGGTATGTTGGCAGTGTTTTATGTGGAAATTCTGTTCTCTGAATTTCATTAAAATAAATCATGGCCTGAATATCCTACGTCTAAAGGAAACAGAAAAATATTATCACCAAGTTGGAAACAGGATGAAAACAGAGATGTCTCTATTACTAAGTTATGCCAAAAAGTTTCATATTTAACTACTTATTTTTAGGACCACAGGACAGAAATTATATCTTAGATACTTAAATTACTATATGAAGGTTGGATTTTTGAGGCTAGTTAAAGTCAGGCTTAGATTCCATAAAACTGATTACTCTTTAAGGCTACCTCACAGGTGAAACATTTTATGTCACACTCAGTTAGTTGAGTTCTAAATTTTTTATGTGTCAGAGGATTTGTTTACCATTAGGAGAAATGGGAAACAGTTTGGGACCATTTATTTGCGTATTCTCTTTAATCATGTTGTAAGTTAAGTTGCTTGTTTGGTTAACAGAAAGAATCCCTCTTATCTACTATGGGAAGGCTTGCTTTGGACCCAGTAATATTCTTACATCATCAGGTAAGTGTCTGATTGGATTGTCAAAATTTGTGAGTGAGGATATAGTTAAATTGAAATTTTAAGTATTCCAGGGACATATTTATCTTTTTTCTAGGTTGTAAAACGGTGACACATTTTGGAATGGAAGGTTAGCTTGTTTGTCACTTTCTTCAAACTTTTGTTTCCAAAATCTTCTTGTGATGTTTGGTGTGTATGTATGTATGTACGTATGTATGTATGTATTTGAAATTCATTTATTTATTTATTTATTTTTGGCTGCATTGGCTCTTTGTTTCCGAGCAGGCTTTTCTCTGGTTGCGGCGAGCGGGGACTACTCTTGGTTGCAGCATGCGGCCTTCTCATTGCAGTGGCTTCTCTTGTTGCGGAGCACGGGCTGTAGCTGTGTGGGCTTCAGTAGCTGTAGCACATGGGCTCAGTAGTTGCGGCTCGCGGGCTCTAGAGCGTGGGCTCTAGAGCGCAGGCTCAATAGTTGTGGCACACGGGCTTAGTTGCTCTGTGGCTTGTGGGATCTTCCTGGACCAGGGCTCAAACCCGTGTCCCCTGCATTGGCAGGCGGATTCTTAACCACTGCGCCACCAGAGAAGCCCATCTGGTAATATTTAAACTGGGTTGGAGCAGTCATACAAACCCAGCTCCATATAAAAACATTAGAATATTTTTTTAAACGCTCAGGATCATACCACCTTAAATCAAACAAAAACAAGTGTACAATTGTTTCCATTTAAAAATTTTTCTTCCTTCTTTTCAGGATCTTTCCACACACATATGTGATCTTTACATTTTAATTGGTTAATTTTAATTATACAATTGCATGAATACATTCTCATTGGAAAAATTCAAATACAGAAATATAAAGAGTAAAAAATGAAAGTCACCCTTCACTTTCTCCTCTCCCCTTAAACCTCATGATCCTTATTAGGTCATCCTTAACCATTATTAAAGGCTTAATATGCATCCACTTAATTCTTTCAATGTAGCTTAATATACATATATACACATACAAACAGAAATACATTTTTAAACTATACCAATTGGGCAACACATTTTCTTCACTTAATATGTTTTATTTTTGAAATCATCCTTATAACTCTGCTCTTAATTGATGCCCCCTTTCCTAGACTCCTGTTACATCTTACTATGTATATATGTGTATTTTTTTTCATCTTTATTAGAGTATAATTGCTTTACAATGGTGTGTTAGTTTCTGCTTTGTAACAAAGTGAATCAGTTATACATATACATATGTCCCCATATCTCTTCCCTCTTGCGTCTCCCTCCCTCCCACCCTCCCTATCCCACCCCTCTAGGTGGTCACAAAGCACCAAGCTGATCTCCCTGTGCTATGCGGCTGCTTCCCACTAGCTAGCTATTTTACGTTTGGTAGTGTATATATGTCCATGCCACTCTCTCACTTTGTCCCAGCTTACCCTTCCCCCTCCCTGTATCCTCAAGTCCATTCTCTAGTAGGTCTGCGTCTTTATTCCTGTCTTGCTCCTAGGTTCTTCATGACCAAGAGAAAAACCAATACCGTATGCTAACACATATATATGGACTCTAAAAAAAAAAAAAAAAAGGTCACTTAATATGTTTTTGACATATCTTTCCTTTAAAATCAGTCTCAGTTTTAAAACTGCTACATAGTATTTCAAAATAGACATGGAGCATAAGATAGTTAGCCACTCCTCTACTGACGGACATTTAGATTGTTCCTCATTTTCTACTCCTAAATAATGTTGAAACGAGCATCCTTGAATATACATATTCTTTTCTAGAATAGATATTTAGAAGTGGAATTATCAGGGTGAAAGATATCTTCAGTTTAGTTGAATTTAGATTGAAGCTGTCAATTTCTCATTTAAAAAACTATAAAGTTTATGCTCCCAGTGGTATTGCAAGAGAGTACCATTTCTACACATTCCTGTCAACATTGACTATAGTAAATCTTTTAATATTTTGCTAATCTGATGGGTCAAAAGGATAAAAATTATTTCCATTTTAATTACTTGATCATAATAATATTATTTTAATCACAGATTTAATTTGCTAATCTTAGATATATATATATATATATATATATATATATATATATATATATATATATATAGGCTGCATTGGGTGTTAGTTGCAGCATGTGGGATCCTCGTTGCAGCACGTGGGATCCTCCGCTGTGGCGCGTGAGCTCCTCCTTGTGGCGCGCGTGCTTCTCTTTAGTTGTGGTGCACAGGCTCAGTAGTTGCGGCGTGTGGGCTCTCTAGATGTGGCGTGTGGGCTGCAGAGCTCGTGGGCTCTGTAGTTGTGGCACATGGGCCCCAGAGTGCGTGGGCTCTCTAGTTGTGGTGCGTGGGCTCTCTAGTTGTGGCCCACATGCTCAGTAGTTGCAGCACGTGGGCTTAGTTACCCCGCAGCATGTGAGGTCTTAGTTCCCCGACCAGGGATTGAACCCCCATCCCCTGCGTTGGAATGCATATTCTTAATCACTGGACCACCGGGGAAGTCCCTTACTTTTTGTTTTAAATAGTTATTTACTTAATTTATTTTTGGCTGTGTTGGGTCTTAGTTGTGGCACTCAGGATCTTTTGTTGTAGTGCGCGGGCTTTTCTCTAGTTGTGGTGTGTGGGCTTCTCTGTAGTTGTGGCACGTGGGCTCCAGAGCGTGTGGACTCTGTAGTTGTGGCATGTGGGCTGTCTAGTTGTGGCACACGGGCTCAGTAGTTGCAGTGCACGGGCTTAGTTGCCCTGCGGCATGTGGGATCTTAGTTCCCTGACCAGGGATCGAACCCACGTCCCCTGCATTGGAAGGCAGATTCTTAACCGCTGGCCCACCAGGAAGTCCCAAAGTCCCTTACTTAGAATCTACTTATTTATAGCAGAGTGTCATATGGTTTTAGTTTTTTTGTTTTGTTTTTTGGGTTTTTTTGGTCTGCTGTAGTAATGGTGTTAAATTAAGCTCATAGTATAATTTGAGAAGATTTTCTTACTTTCCTATGATCTGGAACTATTTATACACAATATAGGAACCTGTATTGAAACCTTCTCTTCCTGGTGACTTTTGTCCTGGTAGGTTTTTAAATTTCTTTCATGATCATCAGCCTCTTCGTGTTTTTCACATCTTAAGTCTATTTTGGTAACTAACTTATATAGTTTAGAAAATCATTAAGGTCATCTGGCTTTCAAATTTATTAAGTGTGAAGTGATACATGTTGTTTTCTTACAATTTTATTTAGTATTATCTCTATCTCTAGTTATTCTCATTTCAGAATCCAAGTGTGTGTTTGTGTTCTCTTTTTCTTAGCTGTGTTTTTGTTACTTAATTAGCTTTTTCAAAAAACTGGGTTTTGGGCTTCCCTGGTGGTGCAGTGGTTGAGAGTCCGCCTGCCGATGCAGGGGACATGGGTTCATGCCCCGGTTCGGGAAGATCCCACATGCCGCGGAGCGGCTGGGCCCGTGACCCATGGCCGCTGAGCCTGCGCATCCGGAGCCTGTGCTCTGCAACGGGAGAGGCCACAACGGTGAGAGGCCCACGTACTGCAAAATAAATAAATAAATAAAAACAAAAAAAACAAACTGGGTTTGGTTTTTTCTTTTTGTGGTTATTTTCTACATTATTATTTTAGCTTTTATTTATTTTTAAAATTTGTTTTTTATTTCTGTCAAAGTCACATATGCACATAGTTTAAAGAATCAAGCAGTTTTACAAGGCACGTTGTAAGAAACATGGAGTCCTCTTGCTCCTATTTCTTACTCTTAAGTGTTTTAGATGATTCATATGATATTATTTCCATATCTCTATATAGCATGCTTATATGGCTACTTCTCGATGTCTCAGTTTCAAGCATTATCAACTGACTTCCCATCATATATGATGGAGAATTAACTTTCTGTCCAGCTACTCCCCATCCTTATCATCCCCCCATTTTCTAACCATGCTCCCCAGGCTCCCAATTTGTTGTAGTTTTGCTTACATCAATATTGAGGATTTACATTATTATGAATAAGTCAGTGGTTTTCATATTGGCTGTCCATTTAAATCACTTGGGGAGCTTAAAAAATACTGATGCTTGGGGCTTCCCTGGTGGCGCAGTGGATAAGAATCTGCCTGCCAATTCAGGGGACACAGGTTCAATCCCTGGTCCGGGAAGATCCCACATGCCGCAGAGCAACTAAGCCCGTGAGCCACAACTACTGAGTCTGCGCTCTAGAGCCTGCAAGCCACAACTACTGAAGCCCACATGCTTAGAGCCTGTGCTCCGCAACAAGAGAAGCCACTGCAGTGAGAAGCCTGCGCACCGCAACGAACAGTAGCCCCTGCTCACCACAACTAGAGAAAGCCCGTGTGCAGCAACGAAGACCCAGCACAGCCAAAAACTAAATAAATGAAACGAAGATTAAAAAAAATACTGATGCCTATTTCTGATTTAATTGATCCAGGTGTGGTTTGGGCATCTGAAGTTTTAAAAGCTCCTTAGATGATTCTAATGTTTGGCCAAGGTTGAGAACCAAGAGAAGGTTATTCACAGTTGATTACTCGGTTTAATTTTCCTTTCTGCAAAACCTTTTAATTTTCCTCAGAGGTATTATCTTCTTTTTACATTTGCTTCATTTTCTATGTTCTTATCCTTAATTCAACCCCACATTCCTCTCAATATGTTCATGCTCATCAAGTGTTCATTCAGTGTTACCTTCTGGAAGAAATCAGTCTGGGAGCCTTCAGAACAGTTCTTGCCTTACTTAGTTGCTCTCTAAGCTGTTCCAAGTAGTCGTCTCAGTATCTTACTCCACCATCCTCCTGAGAGTTCCTTTCTCTTCTCTTGTTTTGGCTTCTGGTTTTCTGGATCCTATGTCTTCTTCTCCTCTTGGTTTACTACCTCATTATGATAGAGCACCTCTCTTAACTTCCATACAGAGAAGAGTTCATAGAAGGTGACTTTTTAGAAATTATCTTTGCAGTAATACTTTAGCTGCCTATATAAATTTTGGTTGGAGATCATTTTTCTTCAGAATTTTAAAAGAAAGTGCCTCCTTTTAATTTCCAGTGATGCCACTGAGAAGTCTCTTGTCATTCTGCTTTTTATGAGACCTATTTTTTTTCTCTCTCTGAAAGCTTTGAGGATCTTCTCTTTATTTAATGTTCTGAGATTTCCTGATGGTGTGACATGGAGAGGATCTATTTTTATCAATTGGTGGGTTCTTTCAATCTGGAAACTTAGGTCTTTCAGTTGTGGGACATATTTATGAATAATGTTTTTTGATGATTTCTTCCTCTCCATCTTCTCTCCTCTCTTTCTGGAACTTCTTTTATTGGGATGTTAGACCTCTTGGAAGTGTCCTGTGATTTCATTTTCTCTCTTCTTCTCCATCTCTTTGTCCTTTTACTGTGACTTCTGGGAGATCCTGAATAATATTTTCCCTCCTCTTACAATTTTAAAAACAGCTATCATTTGATTTTCTTGTTAATTCTTGGAATATTCCTTTGTTTTAAAGCATCCTTCTCTTCTTTCCTAGAAGCAACATCTTCTCATTTCCTTACAGGGAAAATAACGATAGTTTTTCTTTAAGTTTTCTTTCCCTTTCTTTCTATTTCTTCCAACTTTTGCCTTGCTTTTTTACCTGTGTGTGTGTGTGTGTGTGTGTGTGTGTGTGTGTGTGTGTGATATTAGAGGTCTTCTAATAGTAATTAATTAATTCTTGGCTGTGTTGGGTCTTCGTTGCTGCACAGGCTTTCTCTAGTTGTGGCGAGCAGGGGCTACTCTTCGTTGTGGTGTGTGGGCTTCTCACTGCAGTGGCTTCTCTTGTTGTGGAGCACGGGCTCTAGGTGCGCGGGCTTCAGTAGTTGTGGCACACAGGCTTAGTTGCTCTGAGGCATGCGGGATCTTTCCCGGACCAGGGCTTGAACTCGTGTCCCCTGCATTGGCAGGCAGATTCTTAACCACTGTGCCACCAGGGAAGTCCCAGAGGCCTTCTAACGTCTAGGGAATTTTGAGTGTTCACTTGTGCATAACAGGTGACCACTAAATGCTCATCAGGGACTTCTTTGCAGATAGCTGAGACTTGTTGTCTGTAGCTTCTGGCTAGACTTTTCTGTAGACATACTCCATAATGTCATTTTTTAAGTATATTTCTTCTTGGCAGTCAGAGTTCCTAGAAAATACTCTTCCATTTCCCTGCTGGGTGGGGGTAGGGGGCGGTGGTGGTGTATAACACTGGCTGCCATATTTTGAGAGCCAAGTAGAGGAAGAAAGTTAGAAGTCTTAACATTCAGCATGCAAATCATACCACACTTCACATCATACCACACTTTTAGTGTGGTACCCGTCTGTCAACTGTGTATGATATTCCACAGTCTACAGAACCTGTGTTTTTTTGCCTCCAGAGAATAAACTACGGTCTTCTTCTGGGTAGTAGAGAGACCTTTCCTGACTGCATGGAGTGAGATGGGAGATCTTCTTTCCCTCACCAGATGTTGATTTTATCTTCTTGTCTTAGCCTCTTCATCACTGCACTTTAGAGGTAACTGGAACAACAAATTTTGATGCATTTTGGAGGATCTGTGGTATAAACCAAGTTCTTCCTTGGCTTTCTCCATTGCTGGCATAGGATTCAGCTTTCTCAGTTCTGGTACATAGGCAACCATTTGTTCATTTGCTTTGCAGGTACCAAAATTCTGTTTCTGTTTGTTCTTCTCCTGTTTGTGTCTTTGGAAATCTGTGACTATTTAAAAAAAAAATAATTCCTTTACTGTCATTGAATTTTTCTTTTAAGAAATAAGTAGGAGACATATGTGCTCTATCATCTATAAAATGGTTTAATTCTATTATTTTCAGAGAATATATTTTGTATTATTTCAGTCCTTTGAAATTTGTTAAGATTTGTTTTATGGCCTGGAAGATAGCTTATCTTGGTAAACGGTCCATGTATATTTGAAAAAATTGTGTATTCTGCTGTTGTTTGGTGGAGTGTTCTATAAATGTCAGTCAGATCAAGCTGGTTGACTGTGTTGTTCAGGTCAACTACATCCTTATGATTTTCTTTTAATTTTCTTTCTTTTAAAAATATTTATTTATTTATTTGGCTGCATCAGGTCTTAGTTGTGGCACGCGGGATCTTCATTGTGGCATGCCTGGTCTTTCGTTGTGGTGTGTGGGCTCTTTGTTGTGGCGCATGGGCTTCTCTCTAGTTGTGGTGCATGGACTCAGCAGTTGCGGTACGCAGGCTCTCTAGGTGTGGTGCGCAGGCTCCAGAGCACACGGGCTCAGTAGTTGTGGCATGAGGAGGGCTCTCTAATTGTGGCGCATGAGCTCTAGTGTGCATGGGCTCAGTAGTTGTGGCATGCAGGCTTAGTTGCACCGCGGCATGTGGGAAATTAGTTCCCTGACCAGGGATCGAACCCATGTCCCCTGCATTGGAAGGCAGATTCTTAACCACTGGATCATGAGGGAACACCCTCTTTTGGTTTTCTATAAATGGAATTTTTACTTTTGTTGTTATAATGATCTCATCTACTTTTTTTGGTGTTATTTTTTAGCATCTTGGAGTAAGGTTATTTTCAAAGTTTTAGGTTTTCTAATAAATGCTTTTAATGCAATAAATTTTCCTCTTGGTGTCACTTGGCCTGCAGTGCAGTGTTTTGATATCTAGTCCTCTGATTATCAGTTATTTCTAGAGGATTTTAAAATATACTTTTTCTATGTACCTTAACACAAGAAGATTATTTTTTCTATTAAACCTCTAGTAAAGTAGCATGCAGTAAAATTGCCTTTTTTGTTGTAAAGAATCTATAAATGTGCTGGAATTCATAGAAGGATACTCTTAAATTGTTAAGAATTAAAAAGTTTTTCTTTCCACTGTTCTCAGAGAATTTGGTCCAAATGTTCTCTTTAAATTTTTTTGAAAATTTTCATATGGCTTACTTAACACAGTCATTTATAAATATTTTTATGGATATTTAAAAAGATGGTATGTAAGATGTCTAGTATATGCTACTAGTTCAGTTGTTAGTCATCTCACTCTTATGACTTAATTTATAAACTGAACTTCTGTAAAAAGTGGTTGGTGTGTTCCACTGCAATTCATGACTCATAATTTATCTTTTTTGTTTTTCGTTTGTTTGCTTTATAAGTAGTTATTTAAATATTGTTAAAATCTTTTTCTTTTTTTAAGAATTTATTTATATTATTTATTTATTTTTGTCTGCGTTGGGACTTCATTGCTGCGTGCGGGCTTTCTCTAGTTGTGGTAAGCGGGGGCTGCTCTTCGTTGTGGTGTGCAGGCTTCTCATTGTGGTGGCTTCTCTTGTTGCCGAGCACAGGCTCTAGGCGCACGGGCTTCAGTAGTTGTGGCATGCGGGCTCAGTAGTTGTGGTGCACAGGCTCAGTTGCTCCGCAGCATGTGGGATCTTCCCGGACCAAGGCTCGAATCCGTGTCCCCTGCAATGGCAGGCAAATTCTTAACCACTGCACCACCAGGGAAGCCCTATTTAAATATTTTGAAGCTATCTTGTTACATGCACAAAAAGTTTTGATTATTGTATCTTCTTGTATTATATTATTCATCAACATAAAAAGAAATACAATTCCTTTTGTCCATTTTAATGTTCACCTTGAATTCTACTCCACTTTTCTTTTAGCTAATTTTGGCTTGGGTATCATTTTAATCCCTGTATATTTTTTAAATTATTTATTTATTTATTTAATTGGTTGCACTGGGTCTTAGTTGCAGCAGGCGGGCTCCTTAGTTGTGGCTCGCTGGCTCCTTAGTTGCAGCTTGTTGGCTCTTTAGCTGTGACAGGTGGGCTCCTTAGTTGCAGCTTGCCAGCTCCTTAGTTTCGGCACGTGAGCTCTTTAGTTGCAGTAGGTGGACTCCTTAATTGTGGCTTGTGGGCTTCTTGGTTGCGGCTCTCCGGCTGCTTAGTTGCAGCATTGCAGGCTCCTTAGTTGTGGCATGTGAACTCTTAGTTGCAACATGCATGTGGGATCTAGTTCCCTGACCAGGGATCGAACCCAGGCCCCCTGCATTGGGAGCACAGAGTCTTAACCACTGCACTACCAGGGAAGTCCCAATCCCTATATTTAAAAGCATTATTTTTCATTTTAAGAATGTGTTTAAGGGGCTTCCCTGGTGGTGCAGTGGTTAAGAATCCGCCTGCCAATGCAGGGGACACGGGTTCGAGCCCTGGTCTGGGAAGATCCCACATGCTGCAAAGCAACTAAGCCCGTGCACCACAACTACTGAGCCTGTGCTTTAGAGCCTGTGAGCCACAACTGCTGAGCCCGTGTGCCACAATTACTGAAGCCCGCGGGCCTAGAGCCCATGCTCTGCAACAAGAGAAGCCACCACAATGGGAAGCCCGCACACCACAAGAAAGAGTAGCCCCTGCTCGCCGCAACTAGAGAAAGCCCATGCACAGCAACAAAGACCCAACATAGCCAAAAATAACTAAATAAAATAAATAAATTTATTTTAAAAAAAGTGTCTTTGAGACAGTCTCTTCAGCAAGTGGTGCTGGAAAAGCTGGACAGCTGCATGTAAATCAATGAAGTTAGAATAAACTCTCACACCATACATAAAAACAAACTCAAAATGGCTTCAAGACTTAAATATAAGACATGATACCATAAAACTCCTAGAAGATAGCATAGGCAAAATATTCTCTGACATAAATTGTACCAGTGTTTTCTTAGGTCAGTCTCCCAAGGCAATAGAAATAAAAGCAAAAATAAACAAATTGGACCTAATCAAACTTTCAAACTTACAAGCTTCTGTACAACAAAGGAAACCATAAATAAAATGAAAAGACCACCTACAGACTGAAAGAAAATATTTGCAAATGATGAAATTGACAAGGGCTTAATTTCCACAATATACAAACAGATCATACAATTCAATAGCAAAAAAACAACCCAATCAAAAAATGGGCAGAAGACCTAAATAGACATTTCTCCTAAGAAGACATACAGATGGCCAATAGGCACATGAAAAGATGCTCATCATCGCTAAATATTAGAGAAATGCAAATCAAAACTACAATGAGATACCACCTCACGCTAGTCAGAATGGCCATCATTTAAAAGTCTACAAATAATAAATGTTGGAGAGGATGTGGTGAAAAGGGAACCCTCTTGCACTGTTGGTGGGAATGTAAATTGGTGTGGCCATTATGGAAAACATTATGGAGGTTACTCAAAAAATTAAAAATAGAGTTGCCGTATGATCTAGCAATCCCACTCCTGGGTGTATACCCAGACAAAACTATAATTCTAAAAGGTACATGCACCCCTGTGTACATAGCAGCACTAGGTACAATAGCCAAGACATGGAAACAACCTAAATGTCCATTGAGAGATGAATAGATGAAGAAGATGTGGTACATATACAGAGTGGACTGCTATTCAGCCATAAAATAGAATGAAATAATGCCATTTGCAGCAACATGGATGGACCTAGATATTATCATACTAAGCAAAGTAAGTCAGAAAGAGACAAATACCTTATGATATCACTTATATGTGGAATCGAAAATATGACACAAATGAACATATCGATGAAACAGAAACAGACTCACAGACATAATGAACAGACTTGTGGTTGCCAAGGGGGAGGGGGGTTGCGAGAGGGAAGGATTGGGTGCTTGGGGTTAGTAGATGCACACTATTGTATATAAGATGGATAAACAACAAGGTCCAGGGAACTATATTCAATATCCTGTGATAAACCAAAATGGAAAAGAATATGAAAAAGTATATATAGATGTATAACTGAGTCACTTTGCTGTACAGCAGAAATTAACACAACATTGTAAATCAATTGTACTTCAATGAAATAAAAAAAAAAGAATGTCCTTTATAAACATCATGTCTGGAATTTATTTTATTTGTGTGTTTGCCCTGAGACTCTCTGTCTTTAACATGGTTATTTAACCAATTTTACATTTATTGTTATTCCTGATATGTAGGATGCATTCTTGCCATCTGATTTATTTCATGTTTTCTCTTAACCACAATTTCTCTTTTCTTTTCCAGCCTTTTGTTTTACTTATTGAATTTCCTTTGTTTCAGTTTTTAGCTCAAGTAGTTTGATAACTGCGTATGCTACTTATGCTCTTCTGTTAGCTAGCTTTAAAATTTACCACACATTTAAACATATTTTTCTACCACTTCTAGAATCAATTAGTATTGCTCTTCTTACAATATTTTCTTAGCTATAATAAAATCGGAGAAACATTTTCATATCCATTTTTATTAATATTACATGTGCATGTTCATTGTTAAATCACCTTCTTAATTATTATTTTAATAGCTACTTAATATTATATTGAATTGTTATAATATGAAATATATATCATATCGGATTAAGGACACATCCTACTCTAGTATGACCTCATCTTAACTAATTACATCTGTAGTGACTATATGTATTTTTTAAAAAAATATATATATAACATTTAAATAAGCAAACAGATATCTGTTCCCCTACTGTGTGTGATTTTGGTTCTTTAAATGATTGATTATGATATCCATTGCTGTGGTTGAATATATTTGTGCCGGTAGAGTTTCTAATTCAGCACATTAATTCTCTGGATTGAGTTTCTGTGATGGCACAGTCTTCTCTTTATGAATATCAAAAGTTTTATCTCCATTGGATAACATTCTTTTTGGTATATAGTATAAAGGGATTGTAGAGACAACGTAGTGAGCTGGGTAAGGTGCTAAAGGAGAATGGTATAGATGAATGACTAGCCTACAGCAGAGAAGAGGGCCTCAGAGTGAGATCCAGGCAGCTAGATAGTGGAAAGTTCAGTTAGGATGTGCTTGGAAACATCAGGGGAATTAAATAGAAACAGAAGTGAATAGGAGAGGTTAAAAGGTAAAATGATGTCTTTTCTCCATTTATTTGCAGAGGGCAGGTAATAACAGTCACAAGGGAGTAAAAACTCATGAATTCAGAAAAGAGGTTGCAACGACTGTCATCCCAGGTAATAAATGAGTGTCTGGAGCCTGGATAAACTCAAAGATTGGGATGAATTCCTCACTGTGTAAGTTACAAGAGGACATTGTAACTGATTCTATGCATAAGATTATGGACTGGAATAAGTTAATAATAGTTCAGAAGGCTACTGCATAGTGCCTACATGCTTGCTTACTTTAAACGCTTATTTCAATTTATATAATTTTTAAAAGTTCAGTTATTGAAAGATGAGTTGTATAAAAGTATACTTTTGTACATTTCAGATAAACTACAACTTTGAAGAATGAACGTGTTATATGTTGACATGTGTCCCCGCCCCCCCCCAAAAAAAGATATGTTGAATCCCTAACTCGCAGTACCTCAGAATGTGATCTTATTTGGAAATGGGGTCACTGCGGACGTAATTAGTTAAGATGAGGTCATACTAGATTAGGATGGGTCCTTAATCTGATATGACTGGTATCCTTGTAAGAAGAGAAGAGACACAGGCACAGACACATGGGTAGAGATGCTATGTGACAGTGGAGGCAGAGATTGAAGTGCTGCAGCTGAAAGTCAGGGATCGCCAAGGATTGACAGTGACTACCAGAAGCAAGGAAGAGGCAGGAAAGAGTTCTGTCCAGTCTCAGAGGAAGCCCGTCTCTGCTGACACCTTGATTTTGGACTTCTAGTCTCCAGAATGGTGGGGAAATAAGTTTCTGTTATACAGCAGCCAGTAGGTAATCAACACAGAACCTATTAATTTTACCAGAGGGCTGTGACTGAAGCATCCTAGCTACAACAGGCCAGCCTGTCCTAAGTGAAACAGGAAATAGTCTTTTCAGTGTGGAGATGCTAATGTGACTACCAAGTCAAAGGTATGATGAGTCCTGGAGGAATATCAAGCTGGAAAGAAACTGCTACCTCTGCACTAGCAGATTCTTATCTACCCACTTCCTTGCCCAGCTTACAAATGAGGGTGGCAAAGAAAGTTGGATCGAATAGAATTGAATATCCATTATGTGTGGCATATTCTAGGAACTCTGGAGCATAAAGATATAATGCTTATTATATAATGCTTATTATATTGAACCATATGAAATTGCTATTTTTTGGGTAAAAGATTAGTTAAATAGTGACAATTTCATATGGTTCAACCTAATAGGTTACACTGGAATTTAGAAGGTGATGTTATACAGATTTCTAACGATAAAAGGGACCACATAATAAACATCAAATGAGAATTATTGCATCTTAAAAGATGGGAAAGATTCAGGAAGACCCTGGAAAGTGATGGGTATTTGGGGGTGGGTAGTGAAGGGACCAGTTTCACCGGAGATGTAAGTCCACATGCAGGAGTCAGGAGGGAAAGTTCTAGAAAAGTATCTTGGGCGTATGTCAACGAAGATCTTCAATGCTAGACTAAGGAGTTCCCGTTTATTTTTATGAAATTAGCGAATAAATTGTCAAAGATTGTCTGGAAAAGAAGATTGGAAGTGACAGCTTAGGAAATTAATTCAGCATATATTTATTTAACAAATATTTGTTGAGACCAATTTGTTGTGCAGGCAGATTGGAGACTTATAGGACTGAAGACCTGGGAACCAAGTAAGAGATTATTAATTGCTGACTTTGTTGTTACTACAGTGTAACTATGGTGTTATATGTACTTGAACTGGAGTGGTAGGGGTGGAAAGGAAAAATTAAGGTGGCTTGGAGAACACCTGAGAGAGCTTGGTGATATATCGTGCAAGAAGGAGGTGGGGTCAAAGGAGATGACATCAGAGTTTTGCATTTGAGTGAATTTAAGAATGGCCTTGGGCTTCCCTGGTGGCGCAGTGGTTAAGAATCCGCCTGTCAATGCAGGGGACACGGGGTTCGGTCCCTGGTCGGGGAAGATCCCACATGCCGCGGAGCAACTAAGCCCGTGCACCACAACTACTGAGCCTGCGCTCTAGAGCCCATGTGCCACAACTACTGAAGCCCACGTGCCTAGAGCCAAGAGAAGCCACCGCAATGAGAATCCCGCGCACCGCAACAAAGGGTAGCCCCCGCTCGCCACAACTAGAGAAAGCCCACGCGCAGCAACGAAGACCCAACACAGGCAAAAATAAAATAAATAAATTTATAAAAAAAAAAAAAAGAATGGCCTTAATGACAAAAATGGAGAAAGCAAGAGAGGAGGCTGGTTCTGGGATTGAGGTGCTGGGTTTTTAAAAAACCTTGAATTTAAAGTAATAGTAAGATATCTTAGTAGAACTTTCCAGCATAGGACAGAGAATGAGGTTAACTCAGAGTTGCCAAGAGGGAGGTTATGGTTGAGGGTATGAACGTGGACCAGATCTCTGAGGGAGAAATCATATTAGAGAAAAGTAGAAGATTGAATCTTGCAGGATGACAGTGATTAAATTTAAATTATGCATATTATTCCCAATTTTATAGCTTTTAATTATAACCCCTCTCTGACATTGTCCTTCCAGACTGAAAAATCTTACTCATTTCTATCCTTGATCAAATAGTAGCTCTACTTCACAGCATTCTTGAAGTTCAGGGACCAATATAATCATTACATATTTTTCTCTTATCACCAGATGATTTTGTAAAAGGGCAGACTGCTATTTGTGGTTTGATTTTTCAGCACCTTTATGTTTTGGAAATTTAGTCCCCTGAAGGAGGGAGTATGCCTTATTTAACTCTATCTCCAGCATTCAGCATTTAGAATTCACTACAGAGTAGGTAGTTAATACATGTTTCTCATACAAATGAATTTTGGAGATACTATTAAAAAACATGTAAAGTTACTTAGAATGTTTCATAGAACAGTACAGTAAGTAGTTCATTCAAACTTCTAAAATACTGGGTTTACATCTTGTTGAACTATGGCTTTTATCAAGTGAAATCCAGAGGGTTAAAAGCACAAGTTTGGTTTAAAAAATGTATCTCTATTTTTAGAAACTAGCCATTGTACAATATCAGCCTTCCTATCTATTAAACTATAATAGCTAAAATCATGCGTCAAAATTCCACCTCAGTCTCTAAAATCCAGAGTATTAGGTTTGCTATGAAGTTTCCTTCAGCTTACATATTTTTTCTTTCTTTAAACAGAGTTAAAGAGATCATTTTTTCCCCTGGCACTTAAACTATGAGAGAGACAAGGACAAATTGGGTCTTATTACAACCTTGCAGACTGCCCTGCTCCAGGCTGCAGCAGGAAGCATCAGGTAGCCTGATTGAATTCATTTCTTCCATGTACCAGCTGGCGTCACATTCCAGATCTTGAAATTCCCAAGGTTCATTTATCTTCACAGTTTCTTACTTGACAATGAAAAGAGGACTACCAAGCTGATTCCGCATTTAACGTCCCATAATGCCAATCTTGGTGCATTGTTTTAGGAATTATATAGCTAAAAGAGCTTATACAGTATTTGACAAAAGGACCATTCTCCACTTGTTTGTGAAGCTAGTTAACCACAAGAGTTAGAGCAGTGCTATTTCCTTTTCTAATTTAAATATATTTGGATCGAGTGACAGAGAATTGGAATGACAACTCAGGACAGAGGTATCAGCTGTTAATTAAAAATTAGTGGGAGAGTCCGTTCTCTATGTCTGTGTCTTTATTCCTGTCCTGCCCCTAGGTTCTTCAGAACCTTTTTTTTCTTTTTCTTTTAGATTCCATATATATGTGTTAGCACACAGTATTTGTTTTTCTCTTACTGACTTACTTCACTCTGTGTCCAACTAGAGAGGTGGGATAGGGAGGGTGGGAGGGAGACGCAAGAGGGAGGAGATATGGGGCTATATGTATATGTATAGCTGATTCGCTTTGTTATACAGCAGAAACTAACACACCATTGTAAAGCAATTATACTCCAATAAAGACATTAAAAAAAAATTAGTGGGAGAAAGTGAAATTTGCCTTTTTTCATGATCACATGTAAGGAATAGTGGCAAAATGACATTATTAAATAAGCTTCCTTCAAGTATTTTCCTTATTGTAAATCCGTATTTTAGATTAAAGTTTATTTTTGGTGTTTGTAATTAAATTTGTGTCTATACTTGTAGCATTGTTAGTTTTCATCTCTGGATGAAATATATACTATTAAAAAAAGCACATCATGGCTGGTAGATCCGAACTGTTTTGATCGATCATCATCTTAATTATGTTTCATTTTGACTTAATGTCATTTGCCATTGTCTCTATTTCTGTGTGCTGACAACCCTTAGCTGAGAATGGAGAGACTGGCATTAGGGCTACAGTTGCATCAGCAACTAGCTAATGTAGGGAAGGACATAGGAGGGCTTTGGCCAACGTACTTTCTAAGGTGTCTTTCTGCACTCAGGTCTTATACCTTGTGGTGGAAGTATCTATATGGGCCCCTTATGGAGAATGAAGAGAGACAAGAAGAGAAGTGAAGCAAAGGGACAAAGGGAAGGAGGCAGAGCTCCCTTTCCAGGATTGCCCTGTCGTCCCACCCATTTTTATTCAAGCTGTGATGAATGAATGTTGGGTGAGTTCTGTAGACTTCAAGACTTCAAAGTCTTCAAGTTCTGTAGACTTCATGATTTTATATTTCTAACATATTATCTCCTGTTAGTTCAAGAAAGCAGTTGTGTCCATATATATGTAGGCAGCCCTTGAAGAATCTGTAGGAACAATCATTCAGATGTTTATCGTGACAGTCTTTGACTGTAGAAATTAAGTTTTCACATTCAAACTTTCCTTTGCTATTCATTGTGAAGTAGGACAATTGCTGTTAGGATGAAGAAGGAAGAACGTTTTTTTTCTCTGCCTTCTTCACATCACTGTACTTAAGGTATGTTCTCTTGGGGTGCCAAGCCCACCACAGATATTTAGGATGCAGCAGATGATAATGTTTAATTCATCAGTATGGATCCCAAAGTGGTCACCAATTTTGGCAGCTAAAGGAGAAATCATTCCTTGGGTGGTAGAAGAGAATGGTAAGATTTCCCCGAACAATAGTCATGGTCGAGGTTAGCAGTGGATGGTTAGTATGCTGGGGTGGCAGTAAACTTGAAGCGAATAGAGGTCAGTGTAGCACAACATCATGGGTCCATCGCACTTTAATTCATGGCAGTCAGTAACTCTGGGAACTGAAATGTCTTATTGATTCACCTTGGACCCAAAGTATGGAACTTGAGAGGTGCAACGTATATGGTGAGCTCTCCATTTTAGCGGTTGAGTCCTGCAAGTGCTAAAATCTGGGAAATGCTCGGGCGTCTCTCTAATGGTAGCTCAGCAAGTTTCTCTTTATAGCCCCAGTATAGGTGGCGAGCCCTCATTTCAGTGGGCTCCTTCCTTCTCCTCACCTATGATAACTTTGATATTCATTAATAACTACCCTATCACCTGGTTCTCCTCAACAGATTATGAACATCGCAACAAGTGAAAACTAACAAACCCAAGTTAGGGGAGAATACTGGGTGGTAAACTAGATTTCCTCACTCACTAAGTGACTCACTTCTACGTACCAGCCTCATGGTACATAAAGTCCAAATTTGTGCTTTGGGGCAATTGCGAATTATTACATGTCATAGGTATTTGGCATTACTTGGGAAGAGTTGAAACTGTTGATTTAAAATCTGAGAATGGGGCTTCCCTGGTGGCACAGTGGTTGAGAGTCCGCCTGCCGGTGCAGGGGACGCGGGTTCGTGCCCCGGTCCGGGAAGATCCCACATGCCGCGGAGCGACTGGGCCCGTGAGCCATGGCCGCTGAGCCTGCGCTTCCGGAGCCTGTGCTCTGCAACGGGAGAGGCCACAACAGTGAGAGGCCCGCATACCGTGAAACAAAAATAAAAACAAAAACAATAAATAAATAAATAAAATCTGAGAATGGGGCTTCCCTGGTGGCACAGTGGTTAAGAATCTGCCTGCCAATGCAGGAGACACAGGTCCGAGCCCTGGTCCGGGAAGATCCCACATGCTGCAGAGCAACTAAGCCCTTGCGCCACACTCTCTGCAACTAGAGGAAGCCCGCGCGCAGCAACGAAGACCCAATGCAGCCAAAAATAATAAATAAATAAAATAAATAAGTTTATAAAAAAAAAATCTGAGAATGCCAGAGGTTTACTAGGGTTTATACATCTTAGTGTGCCAAAAAGAGAAGAAAGGAGGTTTCTTTTTGTACTCATATCGGCACTGCAGATGCCAGGGTGTCATTTGGCTCATCCAGAAAACTAAAGATTTCTCACCTTCTGTTTGGGCAGTTTATTTAATTTTTTTACTTCACTGTATATGCCCTTGAGAGCTGTACATGTTTATGGCCTTTAATCTCCCGGTTTACCAGTGGGTCTGACTTCAGAACAAGATGAATCTGAGTTTGGTCTCCTGGGCCTGCCACTTCTTAGCTGTTTGACTTTGGGCAAGGTACTAGACCTTTCTAAGCCTCCTCAGTTTTCTCATCTCACAACGCCTTTCTGACAAGGGTTATATAAAGATTTAATGAAATAAAGCAACATGCACCGTAGAGCATGGTGCAAATGAGGCGCTCAACAAATAGTTTCCTTCTCCTTCCTCTTCATTTTATTAAGTAGGATTATCATTCGCCAATATCGTAGACGTCTTGGAAAGGATTCTAAAGATTGCTAAACATGTTGCTAAATATGGATGCCCTTCCCCAGAGTTCTGTTAAACAGGGCACAGTGTGTTTGTGTGTGTCCACAGTGAGGGTGTGAGTTTCTGGGCTTGTGATTGCATGTGTATGTGTGTAAACTCGAAATTCCTATGAAATGATAAATCAGTATAGGTCCTAGCCCACTTAGAGTGATCCATGAGTTGCCTCTAAATCCATCACCCCTGTTACCCCAATTCTAGAAGGGTACTGAAGTGAAGAATTGGGATCGATATCTGATATTTGGATAACCCAGGCAAGAAATAATTTTATTTTCCTTCTAAGCCAAACTGTCAGGTAGCATCCTATTTATAAAGCATTCCTTCGCACCAGATATAAAGTGTAAAGCAGGAGCAAAGAAGGTATATTCCCTTTAAATTTACTGTAAATAGAAAGCTGTTATTGCAGCTCCACTGTTCCATCTATTGTAAAAATGGAGCCCAGAGAAGAAAACACATTTATGTCAATCATCAGGAAGCACGTTTTGAGGCGGAATTATCCAGATAATTGCCCTAATTTTTCATCCTGGCCTGTGATTATTTCCTTTTCTACTGCCTTACACAGTTTTGCCTTTTTCTTTGTCCTCATCATTTTGCACTTCCTGACATCCTATGTGTCAGCTGGCCACATTATTGACTTTTATTTTTGTGGAGGTCACTTCTGTAGGAGCATCTTTTCAGTTGCTGATTGCCCTTAGCGGAGAGGAATTTGAATAAAAATGTCTGACCGACGCTGTTGAGATGGGGGAAGGGTTCGCTAGTGGAGAGGTGAATCATAATGTGAAAGCTGTATAACTCAGTTCCCCAAACACCCACTCCAATTTTGGCTCTCTGACAATGCTGTCTCTTTGAGAAAGAAGAACAGTTTGATCTGAATTCTTATTAGGTTCTGAGCCACCAAATTAGAATCTAATAAGCTCATTTGGAAGGATTTTGAATTAGCTTAAAACAGACCCACGCTGAGCTCATAGAGGAGACCCTCCTACTCTTTCCAGGCAAACCTGTAGTTTGTAGACTTAATTTTCAAAGTCTCTCCTTCGTCTCTTTTCTCATCTTGTACTTGTGCTCTTTTCTCCTTTAGCATGGACCACCTCTAGCTATATCTTACACTTCTAGGGAGAACCGTAACATCTTATTTGTAAGATTCTTTAAGAAAATCATAAATTTGGAGAGAAAAAAGACACCTTGGCTTCTGGAATCTTCCCGTTTGGCATTCTCCAGTAGCACTGGTTATCTTTAAATGAGGACTATTTGGACATACATAAAAATACTCCCCCAATACTAAAATATATCATTACCTTGCTTGTAGATGTACAGAAATGTAAAATCGTTTAGGAAAATACGAGCCTGGGTTGGGTAGGAGGGAAAGAAATAGTGTTGCAGTCAGCCCGTTGGACCTCTGAGGAAATCAAGGAAGTTAAAAAGGGAGAAGAATAGGCATGGTTATTAGGTGGAGAAGACAGCTTGCTGAGGTGGGTTGGGGTCTACTCTAGGTAGCCCAGTCAGTATGCTTCTAGGGATGTCATTTGGTACCTGTGCAAATTTACCTGTGGGATAGATTCCTAGGAATGCAGCTGCATGGTCAAAGCGTATGTGCGTTCTTAATTTCTCCATAGTTATTGCTGAGTTGCTCCCTATAAAGGTTGGATCAATTTACATTTCCATGAGCAATGTATTCCTAGAACTTAGACACCTTTTCTTTTAGCATCCCCTGTTATGGACAAGAAATACGATGCCAGTCCAATTCTCATTTCTTGGTAACTTACTTGGTTTACCTCTCAGAAAGCTGTTACTGTTGTTCAGAAATTCTACCAGTACTTGTCTATGTTGATGTCCTTCAGTTATTACTGCAGGGCACTTGGTGGATTTCACAACCTGAAGAGTCATCTTTGCTCAGGTCAGCGAACATTTTCTCTTATTTCTTGGATTATTCTCTCAACTCCATTCTCTCTGTTCTCTCTCCCTGGAACCCCTGTTAATAGTGTAATGGAACCACTGAATCTACCCGCTAAGCCTTTTAGTTTTTCTCATACTCTTCAGCTTTAGTTTTCTGCATGGTACTAAGAGAGAATCCCTTGATTTTGTTTGTTTTTTTGCGGTATGCGGGCCTCTCACTGTTGTGGCCTCTCCTGTTGCGGAGCACAGGCTCCGGACGCGCAGGCTCAGCGGCCATGGCTCACGGGCCCAGCGGCTCCGCGGCATGCGAGATCTTCCCGGACCGGGGCACGAACCCGTGTCCCCTGCATCGGCAGGCGGACTCCCAACCACTCCGCCACCAGGGAAGCCCAAGAATCCCTTGATTTTATTTTCCTGCGTTTTTATTATGACCTCAGCCCATCCCATGAGCTTTTTAAAAGTGGCCATGATATTTAAAATTTTCAAGTTCTCGGGGCTTCCCTGGTGGCACAGTGGTTGAGAGTCTGCCTGCTGATGCAGGGGACACGGGTTCGTACCGCGGTCCGGGAAGATCCCACATGCCGCAGAGCGGCTGAGCCTTCGCGTCTGGAGCCTGTGCTCCGCAACGGGAGAGGCCGCAACAGTGAGAGGCCTGCGTACAGGAAAAAAAAAAAAAAAAAAATTCAAGTTCTCGGTTGCTTCTTGTTGGAAGAGGGCGTGGGGAGGATGTGATCGCTGGTTGACTCAGGCTATCCGAAGCTCCTCCCCTCCTCCCCTCCTCCTCTCCTCCCCTGTCCTTGTAATATACGTTCCACCCTCTGCTCTTGTAGCCTGAGCCATTTCAGGGACACATCCTTGAGAGAGTCAGGTGTGTTGAGACCATCTGGGCTGAATATGTGACTGAACTCTGTTAAGGCCTCTGTATAAACTTTTAAGATTCTGACGGGCCGGAGTGGAGATTAAGTCATCTTGCGGCGCCCAGACAAGCCTCCTGGGTAGTTCCCTTGCTGCTTAAACCTGCCACCTACCAATCTGGAGTGGCTGTTTCTTTCTTATGTCTCTCCTTGCCCTCCCTGTACCAGGGCTGGTTTCAGATTTCACCTAGGGGACTCCTTTTTTAGAGAAGCCTGTTATTTCTAAATGGATATAAATCTCACTGAAAAACTTACATTTTTTTCTTTTTTCTGTACTGACTGACACTGTTTCTTGTGAAGTTAATTTTTCTGGTTGTTGAGTTTGGTAGTTTTCCTTCATTTTGTTGATTTTCCTCTAATACATGAGGGTTCTTGGTGTTCTGTCCATATTTACACATGTTGCTCTAGATTGATCAGTATTGGTTGGTTCAAGCATAGTTCCTGCATCCTAGGAGAGAATCCCTGTTTCCTTGGCAATGAGTAAATGTTTTGATGATAGGGCTTCTGAATCCAGCACTTAGTGGGGGAGGCAGAGCCTATATGGCTGCGTGCCGTTTCATTTAGGGTGTGTGGGTAGCTCGTTTCTTGGGTGCGGGGGCTTCCCTTCCCTCATAATGGCCTTACATGACTCAAGGCACTGACCTCCTTCTCCCACCACGAGGGACATTCTGAGGGTACTTGTCAGAACTGCAGTATTACGTGTAGAGTTGTTGTGAATGCTTTTGAGTCTGTAGCAAATGCCACAGCCATGGTTCTGTGGTTAGGGGATCAGTCCAGCTCATTTCTATTCCTTTAATCACCTGTTTACTTACTGTCTTTCCTTTTCCTACCCCCCATGGCTCTGGTTTTGGGATTATTTCAAGCTTCTGAGAAAATTCACGTTTTCCTGCATTTTGTCTTGACAGGTTTACAAATTCTTCAGCATTGTTGAGATTTTCTGTCAATTTGACTTGCTTTATGTCTTTCAGGATTTCCTCACTGCTCTGGTCCTCTGATGATACCTTTCTCAGCTTTCTAGGACTAATAAAGATTTATTTGCATTGTTCTCTTTCTCCTGTACTTTTAATAGGATTCCAAAATAGGTGTGTGTGTGTGTGTGTGTGTGTATTCTCTGTTACTAGTGAAATAATTTTGGTTTTCCAAATTTGTAGCTATTTTAAGAGAAATCTAATATTTTTCCTAGCTTTAATGAGATATAATTGACAAATAAAAATTATATATATTTAAGGTTACAACATGATGTTTTGCTGTATGTATACACTGTGAAATGATCACCACAGTCAAGCTAATTAATATATCCATCAACTCATATAGTTACCGTTTTCTTGTGTGTGTTAAGAACACTTAAGATCTATTCTCTTAGCAAATTTCAAGTACGCAATACAATATTATTAACTATAGTCACTATACTGTACATTAGACCTCTAGAGTTTATTCATCCCGCATAACTGAAAGTTTGTACCCTTTGACCAACATCTCCCCATTTCCCAGTCCCCCACCCACCAGCCCCTAGCAACCACCATTCTACTTTCTGCTTTTATGAGTTCAACATTTTAGATCCCACATATGAGTGAGATCATGCAGTACTTGTCTTTCTGTCTGGCTTATTTCACTTAGCATAATGTCTTCTAGGTTCATCTGTGTTGTTGCAAATGGCATTATTTCCTTCTTTTTTAAGAATGAATAATATTCCATGTATACACCACATTTTCTTTATCCATTCATCTGTCCATGGACACGAGTTGTTTCCATATCTTGGCTATTGTGAATGATGCTGCAGTGAACATGGGAGTGTAGCTGTCTCTTTGAGATAGAGATAAATCTAGTGTTTTAAAGGCCAGCCTGCCTCTCTTTGTAATTTATGAGGTAATATTTAAAATTCTTTTTTAGGTTACCCCTCAACATAAATTGAAGTCACTAATTGTGAAATTGATAATTATACAGAGAAGTGGCAGTGTCAGAATTTTACCAAGATTTCTCATTTTCACTTTTCATAATATAATTTCCATCACTTAGATTCTCATTTCACACTTGAAATGCCAAAAGTGGGGGAATATTGTCTCCCGTAGTTTTTAAACATGATTTATGGAAAAAACACCTACTTATTTGCTCTTCATTACTTTAACTTTCTTTAAGAACGTGTTATTTATCGCCTACTACAATTTAGACTGAGGAACAAAACAAGCTCGTGGACCCTCTGACTCATGTTGTTTTGTGTTAATATATCGGTCCCAGATTAGATTGCAGCTTTATTAAGAATCCCTATGCTCCTTTGAAGAATTGCCTCACTTTCTTTTTTTTAAAGCAGGCAAAGCCTTTTAAATCTATAAAAGATGCTAAAATTATGATTGATTCTTATGCTTTTAAAATCTCCAATCTTTTTTCTCATTTTGAACTGGAAAAACATATTGACTTTTGGGGGTTAGAGATGTAGGAACATTCATATTTATTTAGCTGGAGAGAGAAGATTATGAATGTGAAATTTCAGAGCCATATTTTAGTCAACGGGTAATGGAATTGTAGAGCCGAAAGGCATCTCCAGATAGCTTTGTGGTGATGTGTGAAGAGCAGAGAACCAAAGTCAGAAAAGCTGAGGTCGTGTTCCTGCTTTCCACTTCCTCACTGTGTGACCCAACTCAACTGACATAAATTCTTTAAACATAAATTTCCTCATGTGTGAAAGCAAGATAATCCCTGCCCTGTTAATTGTATTGCTTCATTGTCAGGACCAAATGATACAGTCTACAAAAAGTCTATTGGGAACTGTAAGCTCCTGTTCAAATGTATGATGATTTTTTTATGAAGTAGAAAACAAACCCCTGCTCATGAAGGGATTTGCCTAAATTTACCAGCTGATTAGTGGTAGAGCCAGGTCTCCTAAATCAGTCTATAGTCTTTCCACTGGAGTATAACTTTTAAAACTTGCTCATCTGCTTATCTAGATACTCAGAGAACTTACCCAAACTCTAAAGTTATGCCACTCTCCATAAAGACATGAACTTCTGAATCTTTTTTCCTGGATAAGAGGAAGCAGTTGGTTTATTTTCCTGGATATGTCTTTTCCTGGATAAGAGGAAGCAGTTGGTTTATTTTGATGGACCTTGTTCTGTCTGTAGTAGCAGGATAATCACCTAAAGCTGGTTCTGTTTCTTTTTTTTTTTAAACTAGTTATGTTGTGATAAAAATCTCCAATTTATACGTAGAGCAGTATTTCCCCGCCTTAAGTCAGCTTCTTATCATGATTTTACAGCACGCTTCTTCTATGGATCTTTTAAAAAATATATTAACTTGGGGCAATTCCCCAGTGGTCCAGGGGTTAAGACTCCCCACTTTCATTGCTGAGGGCAGGGGTTCGGTCTCTGGTCGGGAAACTAAGATCCCACGAGCTGTGCGGTGCAGCCAAAAAAAGAAAAAAATTAATCTGGAGCAAAGCGCTGCAGAAATGGCTTTTATTTTTTATTCTTATTTAGTAAACTATATAGAATTCCCCACTCACGTTGTACTTTGCCAAACGACTGTGAAATTCTTGATTGTTTTGTTTCCTTTTATAGCTGCTTTTACAAAGTAGCAAAAACAGCTGGAGGATGACTTTCCACCTCAGTCTAAGGTTAGCTGGAACAAAATGGTCCCAGTTCTCTTCCAGAGTTCTCAAGATAATTAAAGGGAAGCTGAGTGCCTCATGTTTAATAGAATCATTTAGGTTCATTAAATAAAAGGTCCAGGATAAGGAACTGAATATGCAGATTCAAGATACAATTAATTGAAGCTTACAATATTGTTCACTTAAGCAGATGTGGGAAAACGAGCAGTAAGTCATTCCAATAGAAAAAAGTGAAGATTCATGTCCAGCTAAGGAGAAGAAATGGAGAAAAAAATATGAAAAATTGACAGTCTTTTCATATAATATTTTTAGGACAAGAATGATGCAAATTAGGAAGTTTGGAAGCTGTTAAAACAATAAGATCTGCTTTCAAATTTGTAGAAAGAGCAACTTTTTTTTTTTTTTTGGCTGAAACATGTATTTTCCCATGGATTTATTTTCATTATTAAGGTGACTTGGCATGCAGATGGTTTCGATATCTCTCATTATCAGGAGGAAAGACTGAATTTTTAAAATAAACTTTAATTTTAGAATAGTTTTAGATATCAGAAAAATTGTTATGATAGTACAAAGGGTTCTCATATATTCCACATCAGTTTCCCGTTTTGTAACATCTTACGTTTGTGTGGTACATTGTTCACAATGGATGAGCCAGTATTCATATATTAGTATTAAGTGAAGTCCATTCTTTATTCAGATTTCCTTAGGTTTTTTTTTTCTTTTATCTAATATCCTTTTCTGTACCACATTATGTGTTGTTGTCGTGTCTCCTCTACCACATTACATTTTGTTGTCAAGGAAAAACAGACTTTCCTTGTTTTTGATGACCTTGACAGTTTTGAGGAATACTGGTCGGGTGTTTTGTAGCATGTCCCTTAATTGGGATATGTCTGATGTTTTTCTTACGGATAGACTAAGGTTATGGATTCTTGGGAAGAAGAACACAGAGGTAAAGTACCATTTTCGTTTCTTCATTGTAAAGTTGCTCCTTCTACCCCTTTCCATACTGTGTTCTTTGGAAGGAAGTCACTATGTGCAGTCCACACTTACGGAGTAGGGAGGAAAGACTTAATTTTAACTATAATAAAAAATCATTACTGTTGGCAAACATTCTAATCTTAAAGTTATCAATATCGTAAGTGCATTTGGCAGGCTCCTTTGACCGGTAAACTTAAGAGATGCGTATTTTGCAGCTAACATTTTTTCTTTTTTCTTTTTGCAGTACGCAGGCCTCTCACTGCTGTGGCCTCTTCTGTTGCGGAGCACAGGCTCTGGACGCGCAAGCTCAGTGGCCATGGCTCACGGGCCCAGCCGCTCCGCGGCATGTGGGATCCTCCCTGACCGGGGCACAAACCCGTGTCCCCTGCACCGGCAGGCCGGACTCTCAACCACTCCGCCACCAGGGAAGCCCTGCAGCTAACATCTTGGTAGGCAAAAGGAGTGGCCGTATTTCTTAGAGGCAGAGCCTCCTTTAGGCAGTGTTCTTTGTCTTTGGGAGATGGCCAGAATTACAGGCTCTGCAAATTCAATTTACCACTGCTACCCCTTCTCTGAGATATTTCAGGGCCTACCCACTCTTGAGTCACACCTGAGCAAACATCCAAATCACCTCGAGGGCTTGTTAAAATACTGATTTCAGGGCTCCACCCTCAAAGTTTCTGACTCAGTTAAGTCTGGGGTGGGGCCACAGGATTTACATTTTTAACAAGTTCTCAAGTGATGCTTATGCTGGCAGGCAGCGCTTTGAGAACCACCACTATAGCACTCACCTGAGCCACATTGCCTTAGCCCTGTGCTGAGCCGCTGCCTCAGAATTCCAGTTTATTGTTAGGCCTTTATCTCTCACTGAGGGCTGCTGCAAGAAACAACTTTTGATATCTGTCTGCTTAAGACTTTTCTGTAAAGCTGATTTTATGGTCCCTGCTATTGGACATAGTTTCGTCTACATAATGCCCCCTTTGAATTCGTCCACCCTGAAAACCCTGTCTTCACTAAGAAACTGACGTAGGATCTGTTCTGGGAGAAAGAGTGGTATGGTATGTTGCTTTGGGCTCTGGAAGGCTTATATCTCAATTAACACAACTGTATTGACTCCTCTTGTTCCTTTGTTTCTTTATTCCTTCCTATGATGGTGCCTGCTCCATTTTGTTAAATAATTTTTGTATTTGTACTATTATATAAACAACATATAATTCTTTTTGGAAATTAATAATATAATACTGACTGGCATATACTAAATGCTTACTCATTTAACCTTTGCATCCACCCTAAGATTTAAAAAAATTTTTTAAAATTGAAGTATAGTTGATTTACAATGTTGTGTTAGTTTCTGGTGTACAGCAAAGTGATTCATATATATATATATATATATATATAGACACACACATACATATATGTGTGTGTGTGTATGTATGTATTCTTTTTCATTCCACCCTAAGGTTTAGATTCATTATTTTTCCCATTTTACAGATGAGAAAATGAAGAGTCAGGTGACTCATCTTCCTAAAGGTCCCCCAACTATGAAGTGGTAGACTGGGGGCTGAAACCCACATCTCTTACTCTCAGCTGGTGCTTCTCAGTTCTCCTGAACTTAGGAACAAGAGGCCGCCGTGGTTTAGAACAGAGAACGCAGGTGGCCATTTGCTGCTTATATCACTGGAACCTGGTGCTTCTTCCAGACTTGGCTTCTTCATTCCTACAATGGCAGATAATAATGCTCTCCTCACGGAGCAGGGTTGAAGAAAATCGTGGATATAAAGTACTTTTAGAATGCCATGTTCATGGTAAGTACTCAACAGATATGTTCTTTCAAACCAATTGCCCACATGAAATTATTATTTCATTTAATTGTGTAACTAATAGCACCTGAGTTAGGCATTCTGTTTGTAAAGGAATAAATTAAGAATGAATGAAGAAAATATTGCTAACTTTACTCATATTGGCACTGAAGTTTTTATCTATACTTAAAATTCTCTTTTTTAAAGTTTTCTATTATATACAGATTTAAAAATAAAAAGTTTAAGAGGCCAATATGGCAACTTAGAAAAACCATGCAACTTAAATATAGGATTGTTATTCTGTCTTTGAATAAAGTAATTCCAATGCTTGAGGAACCTAAATTGAGCCTGTTCCTAAGAAGCACAGGTCAGAGAACTGAGTATAGTACATCAGGCTGTGAAATCTTTGATTTGCTACCAATTTTTTTTTTTTTTTTTACGGTACGTGGGCCTCTCACTGTTGTGCCCTCTCCCGTTGTGGAGCACAGGCTCCGGACGCGCAGGCTCAGCGGCCATGGCTCACGGGCCTAGCCTCTCCGCGGCCTGTGGGATCTTCCCGGACCGGGACACGAACCCATGTCCCCTACATCAGCAGGCGGGCTCTCAACCACTGCGCCACCAGGGAAGCCCTGCTACCAACTTTTGTAGTCATATAGTCAAACCCTCAATTATCTGCTTTGTGGTTTCGTGTAAAATTTTTCCCACGGAATTCTTTTTATTTTTTTTTTAAGTTATTTTATTTATTTATTTTTGGCTGCATTGGGTATTCGCTGCTGCGCGCGGGCTTTCTCTAGTTGCAGCAAGTGGGGGCTACTCTTTGTTGTGGTGCGCCGGCTTCTCATTGCTGTGGCTTCTCTTGTTGTGGAGCACAGGTTCTAGGTGTGTGGGCTTCAGTAGTTGTGGCATGCGGGCTCAGTAGTTGTGGCTCACGGGCTTAGTTGCTCTGTGGCAAGTGGGATCTTCCCGGACCAGGGCTCAAACTCGTGTCCCCTGCATTGGCAGGTGGATTCTTAACCACTGCGCCACCAGGGAAGTCCCCCCATGGAATTCCTTGTCTTTACCTTTAATGTTTTGGTGTTTTTTTTTTAAAACACAAACCGAATAGCAAATATATTAAATTTCATTACCTAGTAAGTCCATTCTTATTCATTATCTTGTCTGAGCCACACAACAACCCTTCCAGTTCCTTCTGTTGATTTGTATTTTGCCCCTTCTTTATCTGGTTGTTACTTTGCTTATGTTCCAGCTTGACTTTTTTTCTTTGGAGCAGTGTTCTGTTTTTAAAATCACATTAGTTTTGAGATGTGAGGATTTTTGCTCTCACTGGTTTTTGACATCAGCCTGAGCATATGAATTGATTTTAGGAGAAACCAAGCAGAGGCTGGAGTGGAAAATGCAGGGCCCAATGCCTCTGAATCAGGTCTCTCCAGCATGGGATAAATTCCCCTTTACAAAATGTTTTGGAAGCTAATGTCTAGGAAATAAGATCTTATAATAATAAGGCAGTGATAATTTACTATTTATAATAATTCATAGGTGAAAAAATGCAGTCTGAAGTCAAATATAATTTATAAAAGGCCTCTATTCCCAGACTGTCTACACGTCCACGCTCTTCTGTTCGTACAAGCAATCCAGAATTGACTAATGATGTACAGTGTTCCTCTCTTTATAAATCGGACATTTGCATTCATCATTCCTTACCATTCATTCTTGATTGGGAGAGCTGGCTCATTTCATTGCTAAAAATTCCCAGAGATGAAAATGCTGTCTCTTTTTTGCTTAGGCTCTTATCTGAAAACATTTTCTTGAAGTTTTGACAGCTGCAGACAAAGTAGCGAGCAGTACAGTAGGAAGAGCATAAGCTTTGGAGGCAGATAACGAGCTTTGAAACCCTGAGCAAGTTACTCACGCTCTCTGTGTCCACTTCCATATATGTAAACACACACACACATAATAGTACATACTTGTCAAGGCTGTGGTAAGGGTTGAATGAAATAACACATACACAGAGCCTGGGATGGTGTCAGGGATATATGAGGTGCTCAAAAATGTTCATTTCCAAAAAAAAAAAATGTTCATTTCCATTCCTTGGTTTTAATGTGTATTAAATGCCATTGGTTCTATGTGAATATGCCTCAAAGAAGGATGCCTTGCAGCCTTTTCTACCTGAAGGAAATGGGAGAACACAAATAAGTGCTCTTATAAGAATCAAAACATCTCACCCCTTCCCATCATTCATAAATGACAAATGTTGTTAAATGATAAACTGATAGGTACGTTTCCTTTCACAGAAATTATACTATCTAGGGGATTTCTAACAGCCTGAAGTCTAGTCGACACTCTATGACTAATATTTAAGATAAATAATAGACAACAAAATTAATAGCTGGCATTTTAAGTGCTGCAACTTGTCACCAAATACCATAGCTCCTTAAACCACTAGCTGCCACCTCGTGTGATTGGTAGAACAGTACTGTACTATGCCCGGTATTGTTGAAACGTTCTATAACACTCAGACAATTCTCTGGCCTGTTTTTGGTGCTCCATTTAACGTTTTGCCAAATCTGAATTACTGGGGTTTGAACTATTCAAATGCTACCTCATGCTAGCTTTCAGATTGATCCTAATTGCATTAATTGATAGTAATTTCCCCATCTAAAAATTGGGGGGAGTAATTTAGTCTTGGTAAGACTTCTGAAGCCACCAAGGTGCCACCACCTGAAGACTTAGTGCACTACAGTGACATAAAAAATGCACACTAGAACTCTGAATTTTAAAAAGAGGTTTACTTATAAACCGTATCTTTTGTGACAACAGTTTTCTGAAGCTGTTGGGAAGTAATACTCCCATGGATAGATGGAAGATGTGAGAAATCAGGAAGAAAGCTTATGTTGAGTATGGAATTTTCCTAGATAGCCTATAGAGCCCACTCTCCTCTGTCATGTCTCCAGTGTTACCGCCTACTAAATCAACATATTCTGGAAGGCTCCTAAGGGTTAAACAGTCTGTCAGGCATTGTGTGTGTTTAGGGGAAAAGGATAGATAAGACAGGAAAGACAGTGTCCTTGCTCTTGTATGACTTTGCGTTTTAATTTGAGACATAGCTTGTACCTCCCAAATAATAATTCACTGAGAGTGTTAGCAAAGTGAAAGTGTAGTTATTCTCATAAGTGGTTGGAGAGTATGAGAGACGATACAAGCTGTTTATAGCTTGTATACAGATACAGAGAAAACATATTTTAAAAGTACATGACTTTTGACGGAGCGTTGCCGTTGCTAGGAATTTGCTGTGTGGATATATTTGCACACATATGCAGAAATTTACGTGAAAGGTTGTTCTTTGTAGTATTATTTGTAATACAAGCAGAAGCGACTGGAATGTTCATTAATGCGGGACCGGTTAAATGAATCATGGTCCAGCTTGGAAACAGAATACTAGATTGGAAAGAATAAGGTAGCACTGTAGGTACTGACATGAAAGATGTCAGACAGAAGTTTTTAAGTGAAAAGAAAAGGTTGAAGAAAAGATGTATATTATGGATATATATATATGCATGCCATATACGCTAATACAGAGAGAGAATTTATGGAAGGATAAGCTATAAAATTTTACTGCTATATTTTAGCAATATTATCTCAATAAAGTAGGATTATAGGGACAGAGAGGGGTGGGACCTTTTATCCTTATTTTAGACCCTTTACTGTTAAGTTGTTTACATAAGTGTATGATTTTTGTGATTCTAAAAATATCGAAACAAGTGAATATGTTCTAAGAGAAAGTAATGAAATAATCAGAAGGCATCAACGAAGAAATATTGTTCTTATTAATGATGATTTAATGGAAATACGCAGAGTGTTTACTATGCCAAAAGCCGAACATTGAACATACATTATCTCCTTTAATTTCTCATACCTGCACACTGATTTAAAACTAGGGAACTAGGGCATTGCAAAGTTGAGTAACTTGCACCAGATGAAACAACTCACACACAGCTAAGTGGCAGAACCTGGGTCCGACTCCAGTGTCTATGCTGTTAGCTGCTAAGCTGTGCTTCTGTTCTGTTCTACAGCTTTATCCATTCCTGTGATACCTGTTCAGGCAACTAAGGCTCCTGGAACATGATAACCATAATCACATTATGGGGCTGGGAGAGCAGAAGGAAGGGCTATCTGACTTTCAGCGTTATTTTGGAGCAGAAAGGAAGGCTTAATTTCTGTAGGGTTTTCCCTCTGAAACCATCAGTTTTTAAATAAGGGGTGTGCAGGCCAGAGCATTGATATTTTCAGCAATTTGTTGTAATTTCTCAGCTTTCCTAGGATTGGTCACTTTGCTACACATACATGCTTAGAACAGATCCAGAAGGCAGCGTGGGTGGAGGCTGAGCTTCAGACTAATCCTGAATAGGTGTGTATTCACCCCCGAGGCGCTTGTAGCTTCACACAGATAAGACGAGTTAAGGTGGGAAACTTGTTCTTTCGCTGCTGCTTCTTTTTTAAAAAAATTTTAATTTATTTTTGTTGGCGTTGGATCTTCGTTACTGCACGTGGGCTTTCTCTAGTTGTGGTGAGCGGGGTCTACTCTTTGTTGTGCTGCCCGGGCTTCTCATTGTGGTGGCTCCTCTTGTTGTGGAGCACAGGCTCTAGGCATGTGGGCTTCAGTAGTTGCAGCACACAGGCTCAGTAGTTGTGGCACACAGGCTTAGTTGCTCCGCGGCATGTGGGATCCTCCCGGACCAGGGCTCGAACCCGTGTCCCCTGCATTGGCAGGTGGATTCTTAACCACTGTGCCACCAGGGAAGGTTCTTTTGCTTCTAACTGACATTGTTACTGTAGTCTTGGATACTGCAGTGGGAAGATAGCGTCCCTCAGCTTCCAGCCACTTTTCATTGCAGAGTGCCCTCTGCTGAAGAAGCGGGGAGGCTGATGAATTTTGCACTTGAATAGCATAGTACATTTTCCCTCGTTGTTTCTATTGTAGGGGAAGAAAAATAATTTTCCCTCTACCCTTCTATGTTCTTGGCTGGGATAAAAAGACAGATTAACAGGTGAAAAACAAACAGAAGTTTAATAACATGTATACTTCCTCTATACATGGGAGATACCCAGGGAAACTGAGTAACTCCCCAAAATGGCCTGAACCCCACCTTAAATTAACATCTCCAGCCAAAGACAAAAGGAGATACTGGGGGAGAGGGGAGCCAATTATGGGAGGTTTTCAGGCAAAGCACAGTAAACAAGGGTAAGTTTGTAATGCAGATTTAAATCCTTCCCTTCTCCTTTGATAAGAGTTTCCATTTATATACACACACACACACACACACACACACACACACACACATGGAAATAACAGAACATGGTGAATGGAAGCAGACTTTGCTACCCCTATATATATATATATATATATATATGTATGTATGTATGTGTGTGTGTATGTATATATATATATGAGAGTAATTAGACTCACTCACCTGTTATTAGCACAAACTTATATTTGACTTTAAAGTACACCATACAGGACACTCTGCAAACACAAAACCAAAACCAAACTAAACACAACAACTATGAATGAAATCACCTTGCTTCTTATATATTTTTATTCTTAAAACAGCATTTACACTTCTACTTGTCACGAATCAAAAGCCCATCGAAATGTCCACTTACTGCGAGGTTCCATGAGGTTCACAGATGCTTCTAGTTTCCTTTTTACATGCTTTTCCAAATTCTTTGCAAACCCTTCGATCTGCCTTTTTTCTCACCCTGGCTCTGAGACCTTTCACTTTACTGTAGAAGTTTTACAAGTAAACCTACTTTGCAGATTTATAAAATCCTTTATAGAGTGAACGATACGTTGCATGTCTGGTTTCTCACCCCAAACTACTACACATTTCCTTTAGTCTTTTGCATAACCTTTGTGAATTATGCATGTAGATGCTGAATCTAAGCTGGTCTTAAAGTCAAGCCACGTTTTTAGCAAAATTTACCCAAATGCTTACAAACGTTACCATTAGTAGCAATTAAATAGAAATGGGACATTCTCCTTAGCCCTTCAACCTGGCTTAATGTGATAAAAAGGAAACATCTGAAGTAGATATTTATTAACATGATTGCCTTTCTTTGGGCGAGCATCTTTTATAAAGCTGATTAATGCTATACGCCACACCAAAATTTTCTAAAATGGATTAGAATACAGAATTATAAGACCGTGAATTGCAAGTTTTTCATATTTTATTTTTTACTTTATATTTTCATTAGTGTAGAACCTCATATAGTTAAAACACCACCAAGCACTCTCTATTTAAATCTCATGGCATGTCAGACATTCCAAGTAAAAGTTAGGACCCATTATGTTACCTCATTTGATGATAGGGAATTTTAATTTTGGAATGTCCTGGAGCTTTGGGAAAGTGGGGTTGCATAACTATAGGTGCAGCTTTCTCAAGGTTTCTTTTCCTGGGGTGCTGGTTAATTGCATTAATTATCTTCAACTTCCATTATATTACCAGTGAATTAAAGGCTTGAAACATCATTTATGGCTGGTTTTCTTCTTTCTAAGGGCCTTTTTGAGTTTACTGAACATTCATAGCTATTATAATAAGGGCAAACCCCATTATGTTCATGTTGCTTTTTGTTTCATTTTTTTGATAGTTTCTTTTTTTTCCTTTTTTTAAAAAATTTATTTTATTTTTGGCTGCATTGGGTCTTAGTTCCGTGGGACGTTCCTTGCGGAATGCGGGATCTTTCGTTGCATTGCACAGGCTTCTCTTTAGTTGTAGTGTGCAGGCTCTAGAGCCACTGGGCTCTGTAGTTGTGGCTCGAGTGCTCATTAGTTGCGATGCCACGGGCTTAGTTGCCTTGTGGCACGTGAGAATCTTAGTTCCCCGACCAGGGATCAAACCCACGTCCCCTGCATTGGAAGGCGGAATCTCAACCACTGGACCACCAGGGAAGTCCCCTCATTTTGTTTTGTTTTTACTTATATTTAAGTCTTAGTGCTAATATTGGAAATGTGCTGCTTGGCATGATTTTAGAACAATTTATTCACGAAAATATTTTTGTTGTTTTCTCAACTCATAAATATATTTGCTTTAGTTTACAAATTTACTAAAAGTGTATTGTTTGGGGGAACGTGTCAAAATATCTTCAGATATCTTCCATTATATTCTTTGTTGCTTAGTTGTCTTTGTTTCTGCTTTATTATTAAGAGGTTTTCTTTTACTTTAAGAACTTGAGGGCTTCCCTGGTGGCGCAGTGGTTAAGAATCTGCCTGCCAATGCAAGGGACATGGGTTCAAGCCCTGGCCTGGGAAGATCCCACATGCCACGGAGCTACTAAGCCCATGTGCCACAACTACTGAACTTGAGCTCTAGAGCCCACAAGCCACAAGTACTGAGTCCATGTGCCACAACTACTGAAGCCTGCGTGCCTAGAGCCTGTGCTCTGCAGCAAGAGAAGCCACGACAATGAGAAGCCTGCGCACCGCAATGAAGAGTAACCCCCACTCGCCACAACTAGAGAAAAGCCTGCTCACAGCAACGAAGACCCAACACAGCCAAAAATAAATAAATAAATTTATATTTTAAAAAAAGGAATTTGAAGTCTGTCAAAGCAGTGCATTAAATGATTCTGAATCATCATGATCCAGTGTTTTGTTTTCTTCTCCCAGAGATGGCCAGCCTGAAATGCATGATTGTTGTACATTTGCGACCTGCCTGTAATCCCCTCCTTACATCCCGACTAGGAGAGATCTCAAGCCTCTCTTGATCTAGGGTTAGGAAGTGAAGAAGTTGGTTGGTTAGTAAGGATGAGTAAGAGTTTTCTGGAAAGCTGGGTGCTTCTAATGTTTGTTTGGAAGTGTTGGGAAGGAAAAATTTCCCTTTACCCTTTGAGGTTCTGGCTGGTGTAAGAATTAATTTGACATGAGACAGAGTAACAGGAGAAAATCAAACAAAAGTTTAATAACATGTATACATGTTATTAAAACAGGAGAACTGAGTAACTCCCCCAGATGGCTGAAGCCCTCACCTTAAATACCATCTTCAGCTAAAGGCAAAAGAGGATGTTGGGGTTAGTGGTTTGGAATTTCAAAGGGGAGGAAGGAGCATGGACTTGGAAAAGCAAATGTTTGGTAAACAAATGCTTGCTAGGCCCAGCAGAGACAATGGGACACAGAGTGGACTCTGATTTTTTAGGTGCTGCCTAGTTCCCCCACCACGTGTAGCACATATTCTTTGCAGATAGCTCTGGTGATAGCTCTATTCCAGGAACAGGACCTCTACCTAAACTCTTTTAGGCAGTTAAGGGTGAGGTAGGAAGAAAAACTTCCCGAGTCTACTGTTTCTTAAAGATAATCAGCTTGAACTAATCTTCATGCCAGAGAGACACATTTTGGAGTGGCAAATTTTGCTGCCTTACAGTAGCGTGACATTTGATATCGCTGTATCTTTTTAGCTATGTATATACAGAACGTTAAATTCTTTCCATACTCGGTACGTTGAACATCCCGGTTTTGTTAGTTTAGAACTTTACTGACAGAAAAAGAGCAAATGAAAAGTCTATTTATACAACCTGTATTGATTTTTAATTCAAGTTGAAAGCATTTTAAACATATATAAAACATAGCAGGGTTACTTCACGTGAAGGTCTGTGCATCGCACCATTTTGGTTTTGGGAAAATATTTTGGGAGAAGTGTCATTTGGATTTTGGCAAATATAACTGGGTCAGCAACTGGGCCGCCCAAGCTCTTTAGGTCTTCCCAGTAGAAGAGTGTTAGCCTAAAATCAGCTTTTGCTGCTAACATCCCATGGTGGCAAGCGCCTTTCCCTTGAATTGTACTTATGCAGCAGATGGTGTTGAATATATGCATGTATTTTTGTGATCAATGTCAAGTTGAAGTCTGAATTAGTACAGTAGAAAAGTGTGTAATGGCAACATAGCTGTAAAGTGTTAGAGTTGGGTGTTAGATTAATTCATTGCCATGTGTCTTTATTTTGCTAATCTACTTCTGTCGACACCACCCAAGCATTGTAAGTGCTTTTCCAAATTCTCTGTGTGTGTGCGCGCGCGCGCGCGCGTGTGTGTGTGTGTGTGTGTGTGTGTGTGTATTCTAGCACAGAAAGTTCCAACAGTAGCTACGATATCTTTCCCTTTCCCTAGGAATGAAAACAAAATGGTTCTTCACATATTTCTATCGGCATATCTCATCTTTTCCTAGGTTTGATTTTATCCATAGTTTTCTGTAGCTAGTGAGAGGTTACATCACTGTGTCGGAAAGGTTATAAGGATTTTATGCTGGAACCATAAAAAACAAATCTGATAACTTTTGTATTGCTGTCTTTCTCATTTGAGCTCTCAATATTCAACAACAAAATGTTAAGTGCGAAGTTTTTGTAAATAATATTAGTTCTTTGAAAGGAAAAATTTCTGAAGAAATTTAATTAATACATGAAATAGTGGTCCTCAAAACACATTATGTGGGATCAGTTGATCAAATCTATATCATTAGCAAAAATGGTGGAATCTGCATATTCTGAAGGTAAGGTGTCATTTGCTTTGAAACGACTTAAGGGAATGATTTCTAAAAGAGTTTATATATTTACTCTAATTCATGACAAAATGAGGTTTTATTGCTTTTGGAAAAGGAGAATGATGAGTGGGCATTTACTTATTTAGATGTGAAGGGGAGCAGAATTTGCCACCCCAAAATATGTCCTTTGGCATAAAGATTATTTTAGGCTGATTATTTTTTAAGAAACTGCAGACACAGGAAAAGCTCTGAAAACCCAGTAGAAGTTACCCTTTTGTAAGAGACATTTACATTTATAAGGAAAATCTCCATTTATACTGGTTTCTCCCTCTCTATACCAGGAAAGAAGGATGACTCTAAACCTCTAGAAACTTATCACTGGACCTGGCAATGACTTAAATCTGCATAACAACCTCATCCTTGTTTACTGTGCTTTTCTGAGTGATAACTGGCTCCCCCTCCCTCAACAACTTCTTTTGTCTTTGTCTGGAGATGGTATTTAAGGGATAGCTAGGGCCATTTCAGAGGATTACTCAGTTTTCCTGGGTATCTCCCATGTGTACAGGAGGTGTCCATGTAATTAAACTTCTGTTTGTCTCCTATTAATCTGTCTTTTATTCTGGGGTCGGGAGTGTCTGCCAAAAAACCTAGAAGGGTAGAGGAGAAAGTATTTCCCACTCCCAGAGTTGTTAAAATATACATAAAGTTATAATAATAAGACCAGAATGGGAAATAGCATTATTAAATGCATTTTATGTTTTTTAATCAATTATCAAGAGTTTGTTATTGATCATAGAGCTTATCAAAGAATTCGAAATACTGCAGTAACTAAAGCTAGTATTTTTATAGTAGGCAATAAGGTTATTTCATTACTTTTGCTAGGACCCTTGCTTGTATATTTTACTTCCACATTTTTGTGTTGATGTTTAATTCCTTTCTAGACTTCATAATCTTGAATGTTTAAATATTTTATTCTACGGGAATTCCCTGGCGATCCAGTGGTTAGGACTTGGCGCTTTCATTGCCGGGGCCCGGGTTGAATCCCTGGTTGTGATCTTGGGTGGCCTCGGCCTGCAGCAGCTTGAAGCACGGTTTTGGTCCTCGGCCAGTTATCGAGGTTGGGTTGCAGGGGTGAGATCACCGAATCCTAACCACTAGACCGGTGGTCAGTGACAAGGCCCTGGCCCTGCGGCTTTGCAGAAAAGAATTCCCACAAAGATGGAAAGTAGCGAAACAAGTAAAGTATTTATTAAGAGAAAAAAAGAGTACGTGTGCATAGACACACAGGCGGGCTCAGAGAGAGAATCGCACCCTCGTGGCAGTTTAAATCACTTATATGGGCATTTCTTCCGTGCTTCCTTTGCCCAATCATTTTGATTTGCCTGGTTCAAAGTCCATATTTGGCGTATCTCAGGGTTTTCCCTTGTGTGCGCATGCCTTTCTTAGCCAAGATGGATTCTACTGAAGAGGCCTATGGGTAAGTGAGCATTAGTGGGCTTCACTCCCCTTTTGACCTCCAAGGAGCCTTTCTGGGCATGTGTAGTCGGGGAGGTCTCCTGATTTCAAGAATGCACAAGGGACGAACTCAGACCATTTGCCCCGGGGGCCCATCTGTCTCCTGCCTCAGTCGGGGAACTAAAATCCTGCAAGCCGCATGGCGTGGCCAAAAAAAAAATGATTCTCAAGGCGACTGTGTGTGTGTGTGCGCGCGCGCGTGCGCGTGCTTTGGAGGATTTCCTATCAGAAATAGAACCAGAAATGAAGTCCTCTTTTACTTGGACTTCAAGTATCCAGAAATATCAAACCACCACCCCTGGGAAGATATTACGTTATATATGCTTTCTCTGAGTCCAAACCGTAGCTTTTGAGGTGTAAGCCCATTGCTGGTTGATGTGCTCCCAGTCCTTTTTGTTTGCCATACTGTGACATTCTAGGACCACCTGATTTTATCAGTTTAACATTATATATCTTGTTGTATAGATGGCTAGATCTAACTTTACAGATCCTGGTTGACAGTATTTCCGTGTGACCAGATAACCCAGCTTTCTCGTTTCTCCTTTGCAACTCTGACCCATCAGCACTTGCTTCTTGGCACACGTGAATGTTGTTAGGAGTGGGTCCTTCATGCCTGGAAGTTTCTTTGCATTCTTAGAATAAAAGATGCCCTCTAAGTACCAAGTTTTACATTATCGATTGCTCGCTGGAGTGAGCTTCGTGTGTCTCCTGTCCAACCTAATTTTCTCACTGAAATACTTTGCCATCTTGCCTGCTGAGACTTCCTTTTCACTACTTTGTGTTGGCTTCTCTCCTCTCTCTGCCCATGCTGTGATAAAATCACTATGGTTAAAGCTAAAGTCAAACCCTTTAAAAACCTAATTAAGTATTGTTTTTTTCCCTATCTGTGATAAAATATCACTGACCGGAAACCTAAAGAGCATCAGAGGAAAGAGAAACATAAATAACTCCCCCCAAATGTAAGGATGCACATCAGAAGGGGAAAAGCAACTCCTTGAATCATGCGGCCATGCTGGGGTACTTTCATGAGACTTATGTATAAAGTGATACTTTTGTAGCCACTGGTCAGAGCTGCAATTGGAATAGCTGTTGCTGCTAGTACTGCTGTTATTGTTGGCATCTAAATGCGAATCACTTTTTATCTCTTTGCCATAAACAGATACCATAACAAAAGTGGATTTATTCATAAATTCCACAGATTGAGAAAGACCTCAAGGCTGAAAGCAGGTCAGCCTTAGCTTCATAGGCTATTAAGTGCTGAGCGTTTCAGAAAAAAAGCTTTTCCAGAAGTTTAGACAATTTTGGTGAATTATGAAATCCTTGAACTCTTATTGTCGGGTCTATAATTTTTCAGGAGGCTGGAAAATCGCCAAGAAAATGACTAAGCCGACTTCTAATGCATTGCCGTATAGTTGCTAAAGTTCAAGTGGTAAACAAATAAAGGATAGAAATGTCATTCTGGTTTCCAAATATACCATAATTTCTTTATGAGATTCCTCTTATCAGGGAACTTCCACCCCTAGGATTCTTTGACATCTAATTTGTTGAACTGTTTATAAAACATAGAAATGTGAAGATGCATTGAATGTTGTTTACAAAATATTCATGGACCAAACTAGGAAAAACTCCACCGTGAACTTCTAACTATTGAATATAGTCTGATTTTGGTACATTATCAGGGGGCTTGCTTTGATGTTTCTATACCTAGGAAGAATTGAACATGAGACTACTCTTTGTGTGGTAGATTAGATTATTCAGCAAATAATCATCCTTTTCCTTTCCATCTTCATGGGAAGATTGCATACCACTCTATCCCACTGATACTGGGCTTGGCCATGTGACTTGCTGTGGCCAATGGGATGCAGGTGAATGCAATGTGAGTAGACGCTTGAAATGTACCAGTGCATTTGCGCTTGCCCTATTGTGTCTGTGCCTCTGCTGTGAAATATACATGCTCCAGCTAGCTCTCTGGTCCAAGGAAGATGCTACTCACGTCAAACGGACTTGAACCCAACATGCAGCTTAGAATTAAGCCTGAGTCCAGTTTATAACCCAATTTTTTAATTTTAATTTTTTTTATTTACTTCTTTATCTTTGGCTGTGTTGGGTCTTTGTTGCTGCGTGCACGCTTTCTTTAGTTGTGGTGCACGGGCTTCTCATTGCGGTGGCTTCTCTTGTTGCAGAGCACAGGCTGTAGGGTGCACAGGCTTCAGTAGTTGTGACACACGGGCTCAGTAGTTGTGGCTTGCGGGCTGTAGAGCACAGGCTCAGTAGTTGTGGCACACAGGCTTAGTTGCTCCGTGGCATGTGGGATCTTCTCAGACCAGTGATCGAACCCATGGACCCTGAATTGGCAGGCGGATTCTTAACCACTGTGCCACCAGGGAAGTCCCCTGAGTCCAGTCTAGATCATCAGAGTTCACAGCTGATCACACAAGTGTATGAGCAAAAAATGAATGCCTATTGTTATATCTCATGAGTTAGGAGTGATTTGTTATACAAGAAAAGCTAACGGAGACACTTGGCATTAGCAATTTTAACATTTACAATTTCAACCCTCCTCACACGTCCATGAAATAGAGAAACTTGAATTTTGCTACAGGATGAAATTGAGTTTTGAGCACTCATCTAGCAGGTGGGGCCAGTACTTCCTTTTCAGGGCAATTTTGTTTCCTCTTCATTGCATGCATATTGTATGGGGGGAAATAGTGTTCTAAGGTAGTATTTGAGAATTAAGCATTTGGTCTTAACTTCTATGAATATCTAAGGTTTACCATACATTTAAGTTTAGGGTGGAGAATCTGCAATTTACATTACTTAGCTGTATACACTCCATTTGGCATAGCAGATTAGAAGGTCTCATGGCCTAATTTTTCTTCATTAATGTAAATGATGAAGTGCACATGTGTAAAACAGGGAGTCACGGTGGAGAGCTTCAAAGACCTGGTCATGCAGTAGAGGAACCTAAAGTTCCTGAAGTAGGTGGATCTGAAGTTTAGAAGAATGAGACCAGAGCATCTTTGAGCTTTTTATTTTAGTTAATTTCTCCTCAAAAGGTAAACACCTTTTCTTGTTTCCCTTTGAGAAGGCACAGAGGTAATATTGCAGACACTATCGATGCAGATACCCATAGCAGAAATCACTTATTAACACACCTTTTATTAGCTTTCCTCTTTTTGCTGTCTCTTTTCTACTCCCTCACAGTGATTTCTGGGATCACTTCCTAAACAAACTAATTGTACCCAAATCCTTGTCCTAGGGTCTGCTTTTGGGGGGACCCAAAATTCTAATTTGCCCCCTAATCTTTTTTTTTTTCTGATTGATATAGGAATCCTATTGGATAGAGAAGAAAGTAGTCTTTGTTTTGTTACGGGAATTTATTGTTTAAAAAATAAGCTGGGGACTTCCCTGGTGGCACAGTGGTTAAGAATCCGCCTGCCAATGCAGGGGACACGGGTTTGAGCCCTGGTCCGGGAAGATCCCACATGCTGCAGAGCAACTAAGTCCGTGCTCCACAACTACTGAGCCTGCGTCAAGAGCCCGTGAGCCACGGCTACTGAGCCCGCGCACCTAGAGCCCATGCTCTGCAGCAAGAGAGGCCACTGCAGTGTGAAGACCACACACGGCAATGAAGAGTAGCCCCTGCTCGCCGCAACTGTAGAGAAAGACTGCACACAGCAATGAAGACCCAATGCAGCCAAAAAAAAAAACAATAGAAGAATCTCCTCCTAAATTTTAAGAAAGAATAGTCATATTATATTATAAGATACTACAGAAATATCAGAAATAAGCAATCATGCATCAATTATTCAAGCAATGTTTATTGTTTACCACTTTGTTGAGTTTATATTCCCAGTACTCATTACATAATTAGGAAAAAGTTTTAGAATCAGTGAATGAAATGTTGAGGAGTGAAATTTTTTCCTCTACCCTTATTGGTTCTTTGGTCTAATAATCAAAGTGACCTTAGATTAACAGGAGAAAAACAAGTTTAATTACATATGTATGGGGGCCCCATAAGAACATGAGACCCAAGGGCCAGCTGGGCAGTTGAGGTTTATATGCCATTCTGAGCTAAGGAATGAGATGGGGGCCTGTGGCTTCAAAGGAGAAGAGGGTAATTCACAGGATGATAAGAAGCGTAGATGCTTGGTAATTAGATGTTTGCCCTGCCACACAGATAGGTCATTCAGATAAGAGTTATCTCTGTAATAGCTCTCTCTCTGAGTCAGGTCCTTATCTTAATTCTTTGAGGCAGTTGAGGGGGAGATAAAAGCTTTTCCTGAGTCTTTTGGGTCTTGACTGTGTTCAGCTCAAAATAATCCATATGCCAAGGGGTACATTTTGGTGAAGCTTGTTCTAAACCCCTTCAGAAATAATGGATGGAACATAGTCCATTCATTTCAGGAGCTCGTAGTGTAGTTATAGAGATAGGCATGTAAACGTGCCACAACAATGTGATACGTACGTGCAGTAACAGAGAAATTGATTAGGTGCTGTAGGAGCACAGGGAAGGTGTAACTAACTCAGTCTTCCCAAAGAAGATGATGGGTAAACCGGGTCTGAGAGGAGTTAGCTTAACAGGCTAGTGGATGCGGAAAGAAGTTCCAGATGGGGTGAATGGAACGGTCAAAGTCACAGAGTTGTAAGACCATGGCGCATTTGGAGATGGCAACATTTTTGGTATGTTTGAAGTATAGGGTTTATATGGCTTGGACCATTTGGGGGAGTTACTCCATTCTCCTGGATATCTCCCATTTATACAGGAGGTATGTATGTTATAAAACTTCTGTTTGTTTTTCTCCTATTACTCTGTCATTTATTCCAGGGGGTCTTAGCCAAGAACCTGAAAGGGTAGAGGGAAAATTATTCTTCCTCCTCCATAGTATATTTTATTTTCTTATTTTTTAACATCTTTATTGGAGTATAATTGCTTTACAATGGTGTGTTAGTTTCTGCTGTACAGTAAAGTGAATCAGCTATATGTATACATATATCCCCATATCCCCTCCCGTTTGCATCTCCCTCCCACCCTCCCTATCCCACCCCTCTAGGCGGTCACACAGCACCCAGCTCATCTCCCTGTGCTATGCGGCTGCTTCCCACTAGCTATTTTCCATTTGGTAGTGTATATTGGGGAAGGGGAAGGGTAAGCTGGGACAAAGTGAGAGAGTAGCATCGACATATATACACTTCCATAGTATATTTTAAGTGGAAAATTTCCCAGAGAAGTGAAGGTCTGGGGCGTGGTCTTAGGAGATAGTAGCTGAAGGAGAATGAGGTTGGAAAAATTGTGGATCTTTGTGGCTGTAAGTTACATGAGACATCCTAAAGGGGGATGAAGTTGCCAACATGAGAGTGGGTCTTAGGTTTGAAAGGAGGACGGACTGTAAGTTCTCATTGAATATGAGGGAGCTGCTCGAGATGCACATGTGACTCTAGGGAGGAGATGCAGAAGGAAGTAGAGCCAGGCGATACAATCTTGCAAACTGAAATGTTTCTACAGGAGGATGAGCAGAGCAGTGGTTTTCAACAGCAATAGGAAGCCAGAAGAATCTACTGGATGTACAAAGACTACTATAACATGGCTCCTGTCCTCAAATAGCTTTCAGCAAAGTGAGGAGGCAGATGCATAACAAAATTTAATGTGATGAGGCAGCTGATTACAGAAATATACACGGGATGCTAGAATGGTATAAAGAAAAAGTATTCCTTCAGTATAATGCTTTAAAGAGTTTCCCGAAGGAAATCTGTAACAGGAATATGGTAAAATGACCTACTTCAACTTGAGAGGGTTTCAAGATAAATGGTGATATCTTGGGAGAACCAGATTTTAGCTGACTGATTAAAAAAACAGTAATGAAAAGAAAAAACTAATTTTGCGAGAGAGTAGGAGAATTTTTTATTTTTTGAAAATATAGCAATGGTGTGCTGGTAAATGTTTAAAAATTGGCTCATCATTTTGAAAAAGCCGTGATTTGTAGTGTTTGCTGATTTTCATAGTATAAATACTGTGATTTTGGCTGATTTCAGGCTACCAACATAACATTACTGAATATAGAGTTGGGAGGAGATGTGCCCAACTTGCCTAGCAGGCCCATATGAGCCAGCTTCAGTACACCATTGAATTAAAGCTCCAGAAATAAAAGTTTTGGAAGATTTTCAGGTGGAGAAAGAGTTGGTTGGGGGTGAGGAGATGGCGAGAGGTGAAACTAAGTAACATTAGGTGACATAGAGGGTCTCCTTTTGTGGCAGCTATCAAGGATGTCAGGGACAAGAGGTTTGGTTGGATCAACTGTCCTCGAGGTACCAGGCACGTGCAGCCTAAAACCTGCCTTTTCTCAGGATTGCTAATATAATGGTGAAATTTCATTTTGGGGTCTCTCAAGATTTTGCCTATTGTAAGTAGGAGATGATGTTTCAAAAGCATCAGCAGTGATATGGAAGCTCTCAAGGAAATAAGAGCTGGATTTATTGACCATCAGCAGGCAACCTAGTATTACTGTACATGAATGTTGCAGGCTGTGGGGTCTGTTGAGGGCTGAAATTGAACCCAGAGCCATAGCCTTGCTCTAGTACAGCAGCGTTCGCCCAACCAGGAACCTTTGTAATTCGAAAAAGGCATCATATATGGAAGCTGCAACCTGAGTACACTCCCCTTTCCAAGAATATTTGCTCTTTTAAGGAGACATCTGGAGACAAGGAGGACAAGAAATGATTTAATGCTGATAGAAATTCAGGCATTGAGGCAAGATGGCAAATAAGATGTTTTTAGTGGGAGTGTCTGTCCATAGCCTCTTAAATGATATGTGATATTTTTTCAGGTGATTGACTCTGCTGATTGTCTCCCTGTGGCCCAGTAAAGGTAACCAACTGCAAACCCAAAGTGAGTCATCTTTTTTGTTTACTCACACAAGTAATTGTTAAGTTTTTCCAAATATGAGGGAAAAATAATCATAAAGATTTTCCCCAAATTTTTATAAGGTAGAAATCAGTATATGCAAGATCCATCCATTGCAATGTGGAAACCCAGATCTCACAGATTTCTGTTTGTTGCCATTTTAGAATCGGATGGTTCTCTCTTGTGGTGACTCTGCCGGTATCTCTTCAATTGATCTTTGCTGAGGGAGTTTAATCAATGTTGCCTTGCTGGATGCTTGACCCTTAGGGTGTGCCAAATTAAATTTGGTGTTGTCTTGGATGGATTATTGAATGTTGTTTTCCTATTTGCTTTGAGCTTTTTGTTTCTATAGCAATAAAGTGAAACTCAGTTACCTTGCAGGATCTGGGCTCCAAGACTTTAAAAGTGTGTAATGATAATTAGGGACTTTTAAAGTGTAGTTCAGTCTTTGAATAAAAGATTTGTCTCATTCACTAAATATGGTTTTAGGTTGAGTTCCAAGTAAGCTCTGTTTCTCCATAGTAAACACTCAGAAATGCTCGTTGCTCTAAATAGCAGTTGTTGACTAGTGGTCTGTTCAATGAGGCAGACCTGGAATGCATGGGGTCCAGGGGTCCAGGTGAATTAAAAAATAAGATAGTCTTTAAGGTGGCACAGTTAAGCTGTCAATTCACTTTATTTCGGTATTTGAAGAGAACAAATTGCTTAGTTATTTAATAAGATTAATAGCTTGGGTTCTAAGAGCCAGGAAACACATTTTCTGCTTATGCCAGTAGAAGAAATCTTAATGTTAAATATTTAATGTCTAAAATTGGACATTATGGAACAGTGCCAGTGTAAACCGGAGGCTTGAAGCCTTGAAGATGAATTTAGCAGGATTTATTTATAATTTTATTTTTTAGTTATTTCTGAGACATACATTTTAAAGTAATCATTATTTATAATTTTGATTAGAAAAAGTCTGCATTTACAATGACAACTTACATTATTATGGAAATGTCCAAAGTAGGTGGCCACTTATATATTTACGTAGTACTGCTTATGGTGGTTGTAGTTTTAAAAGCAGTGTGAATATAAAATTATAAAAATAATGCGCTCAAAGAAGTTGCAGATATGAATCACTGTAATCCATTTAATTAATAGTGCCAAGAAAATGATGATAAATTTCCTGGTGATGGGTTTTGAAAGGTAAGATATTGGTGGATTGCAAGGAGGGTTGGAAGGCACAGTGAAAATGTCGGGCCTGAAACTTAGTTACTTGTGTATCTTTGGCTGGAAAACGTGTGCCTCTTATCAGAGTCAGTTATACTTTTTGGTCAGTTACAGAGCTTCAAGGGAAATACACATGGAAGAACGAAACGCTTGCAAAGCAACAGATTTACCAAATCAACCCTCTTGATCTATGGAATGGCTTCTAAGGCAGCCGAATTACTCCCAAATCCAGCTGGATGGTTGAGAGGCCCAGTCATGTTGGTTATGTGGACTAGAATTTATATGATTTTGTGCTATAAGTGCTTTGTGGACAAATGAAAGACTTGTCCAGCTACTCATACATTCTCCTCAACTGCTCCTTTTTCCAGGTTTTGCAGAATTTTAAATGTAATATGCATTCTCTTTCCTTAAAAGTCTGATTTTTAAACGAGCCTCTTTTTATGTATCTCTTACTTGATAGCACTAGTCTTGGTTATGAAACAGCAGTATCTAAACCCAGGGAAAACACCTTCCTCGATGATCACCCCAAATCCAATCCCCACCCTAACAAAAACCTGGCCAACTCTAAGATGCTCTGAGGAAAAAAAAATTGTTTAGTCTTAAAGGAATTGGAAAACCAAGCTATACTTGTACCTGGATTCCATAGGTAACTCTCATTTGGTATATAGCTTGTGAATTGAAAATAAGTGCAGGAAGCTTTTTATTATATGAATACTCTCACAGAACCTTCTTAATTCGAGAACTACACTACTATTAAGACAGGGTGATATGACCCCATGAAACATTGGCTGGGGGTAAAATATGGATTTTTATGTGTATAATAAAACTTGTGTAGGTTGATGGATGCTTTTCATTTCTAAGAAAGGCAGTTTCCTATTGGATGGGGAAAAGGGAACTTAAAGGAGCAGTAAATAATTGAGTGGAATAAAACCCCCGTCAGAAAAAAGCAAAACAAAACCCCATCAGCTTATGATAGTTCATCTGACTGTTGATCACTTTTTAACCTGTTGACAGGGAGGACATCTTCAACTCAAACCTCCTTCCCTGCTTAACCGAAAGGGGATAAATATACTAACTCCTAGGAAAATATGGCAAAGTAGGCATTTTAATTGCTGTTTTAGTTTCCTAGATATATGCAGTGTAGCCTTTTTTTTTTTTCTTTTCCTAACCACATCTGTCCTAACAGCATTACATTTTAAAGTATAATGTCCCCTTTCAATCACTGTGACTGCTAACTTTATCATCTGTGAAAGTTTCCCAGAGGTTGGTCTCTTCAGAAGCAGAGACTTTTCTTAACTGGTCTATCAAGATTCCCCCCCCCCCCCATCAGGGGATTTGTGTAAAAACAGAGTTATTTTTACATTTTTTTTTCCTTAGACACTTTCTAAGCAGTGTGGATTTTGCCTTAGCACATTTCTTCCTTACCCTTGGGTGTTGTTAGAGTTTAGCCAGTAGAAATATGGAAGGCCCAGGAGGATTCCGTGGCCTCAGGGTCATTGTAAACCACTTTTGCTATTTACATTATAAAATGAGGTGATTAAAAGCCAGTTGAGAGAAAAATGCTTCCCTGATTGTGTTGCAGGTCGCCATTACCTTGCAGAAAAAGAGCACAGCTGGGGTGAGCTTTGATGCCTTCAGGCCTGATTTTTTGATAGATTAGAAGGAATCTGTCTGAAAGTTTTATTGATAAATTTATTTTCTCCGTGTGTAAGGAGCACAGTGGACAGCAGGTTTCTTCAGGTAGAGCAGCGGTGAAAAAAAAAGGACTCAAAGAGCATGTTGTAGAGAGAGTGGGGTAATTGTAAGTCAAAGGCAAGTATATTGATGTTACCATGGTACCCCTTTGGAAGTACTTAATGTCTGCAGTGTTCAATAGTGGACAGTTAGATGAGTAAGATTTAAGAGCTACTGTTTCCCTCCCTCTAGGCTTGGGAACACTCTCTATAGCTACTATAGAGCAATAAAATGAGATTTTAAAGTATCCCACATGCATTATGTATGTAACTTCTGTATTTTAACACGTAACCTTGAGGTTGGTTACTTCTTAGACCTACCTCATCCTCGTTCTTCCCCAAGTTGTCATTCAGTGTCACGATTCTTTCACTTTCATGCCCTTCATCAATAAATTAGAAATTCTTTTGAGCACAGGAACCAGGTTCTTTTCTGTTCCTACCACCTGACGCATGCTTTGTACCTGTTAGGCATTCAACAGAGATTTTAAAAATAGCATATAATGTGAGAATGCATTTTACAGTGTTGGGGAATTATACAGGGGATAACCTTTTATATTTAGCAATACCTGTATTATATGAATGACTGAAAGTGTCACACTTGGTCATTAAATGTAGATCTTTGTTGTTGTCTTCACAGTCCTGGCCTTTTGCTCTTCTCTTTCTATTTTTTTCTCCTGCACAGCTCATCATCTCCCACAACTTGAAGCAGTCATCTCTGTATTGATGACTCTAACCTAGAGTTTAAAGCTTGCCCTCTGGTCTGATTGTGAAACCGAGTGGGACTCTGGGGGGCCCTCCTGGTCACAAAAGCCTTTCAGTGTCCCTCATTTCTGGTTTGTAGGAAATAGACTGCAGCCTCTTAGACCTTCCCTGAGTTCCAAAGGGCAGATTCAAATAGTTGCTAATCAGGGAAGGGAGGGAATGCAGAAACAATAGTGCAAAAAAAAAAAAAAAAAAGAAAGGAAAGAAAGAAACAAACAATAGTATAGCCTTGGGGCAGGATCCTGGTTCCTTCTCAAGTAATATACATAACAGTATATCTTTGAGGGCTTCCCTGGTGGCGCAGTGGTTAAGAATCTGCCTGCCAATGCAAGTGACACGGGTTCGGGTTCGAGCCGTGGTCCGGGAAGATCCCACATGCTGCGGAGCAGCTAAGCCCATGTGCCACAACTACTGAGCCTGAGCTCTAGAGCCCACAAACCACAACTACTGAGCCCACGTGCCACAACTACTGAAGCCTGTGCGCCTAGAGCCCATGCTCCGCAACAAGAGAAGCCACGACAATGAGAAGCCCGCGTACCGCAACAGATAGTAGCCCCGGCTCGCCACAGCTAGAGAAAGCCTGCGCACAGCACCAAAGACCCAACACAGCCAAAAATAATATAAACAAACAAACAAATAAATAAATTTATTAAAAAAATATATATCTTTGAGTTCTTCTGCAGGAACTAAGGCCCCCAACCAGGTGGAGGATGGTAACTTCAGGCTGAACAGGAGATTCCTGGAGCACTGCCCTGTTACCTCAGCACCAACCAATCAGAAGAAAGTCACACACCCTGCAGCCCTCACTCCAAATTTTGCCTATGAAAACTTCTCCCCGCAAACCATCCTGGAGGGAAGAGCCACGTGTCCTTGCTTGGCCCTGCAAAAAACCTTTCTCTGCTCCAAACTCTAGCGTTTTGGTTTGTTTGGCCTCCCTGTGCATCGGGCACACGAACTTTTGTTCGGTCAGTTTCTACTTATTTCTTGCTACCACCTCAAACTCAGTTGTGTCCAGAGCTCTTGCCAGAATAAACTTTCTCTTCCTAAATTCCCTGTTGGCCAGTACTTTTCCCATTCATCAGTTTGGAAATGGTTTTATTTTTGTTCCTCATTACTGCCTCTCTGGCTTAATTTTGCTACATTTTGTACACTTGTTATCTCTTGGATTAATTTCTTTTGTATTCTTGTTGTCAACCACTCATTCTAGACATGACCTCAAACCATGCTTACTTTGCAGCATCCTGATTAGTCTTTTTGGCTCAACTCACTTTCTTCTTTAGATTAGGAGTTGACAGACCTTTTCTGCAAAGGTATCACAGACAGATTAGAAAGTTGCAAGTATGTTCTACCCTTGCTTGAGGGAGGGAAACAGGAGTTGGGCCACTTCCTCCTGACTCTACTACGCTGGGGAGGAAGGGGCACAGAGGCAAGTAAAAACGTCACAAAATTTCAGCTATGTTGATTAGGTATTTGGTTGGTTGCTGTAGATCTTTGACTCGTTCCTAGAACTCTTATAAAGTTATTTTAGCCAGTCTATAGTTATTTAAAAAATGTTTCCATGGAAGAATGAAGGCCAGGAGCTTCCTAGTCTGCCAACTCACTGATGTTACTCTCAGAATGTGTTTTGAAACAGGGGAAAACAAATATGAATAAAGAAACAGTTTCATTTGGCAAGTTTGTACCATTTAGGTTCAAAGGCTCAATGAGCTTGTTTTGTGAGATGTGCTAGTGATGTTTGTGGGCCTCTTTGCCTGGAATAGAAGCAAGGCCCAGAGACCCATTTGAATATATCTGGCAGCTAGATGGAATGGGTCTGAAGGAGACCATTTACAAGAAGGAACGAGATGATCTTTGGGAGATAACTCATTCAGGGCTCCAGATTATAAAAGCCACAAGGTGTTGGAAGTGGTATATATCCAGTGAGAAGTGGTGTGACCATGGTGACAGAGGAGGAGGCCAGGTACCTTCACATAGGCTCTATCACACATGGAGGCCTCAGCAGTCACCACTGAAGGGGGCAGGTTCAAGAGGTTAAAGAAATAGTGTCAAGTGTAAACTGATAGAACTTGTTCATTAGTGCTCATGAAACACTCCTTGATGACCCCTAGAAGTAAATGGTTTTGTGGTATGTGTGGAGGATACCTATATGGGGCTAGAAATCTTAGAGGGGTGGTGAGATCCAAAGAAATTTGGTTCTCTCATGTTAATGGGATTCTCCAGACTGAGGTGAAGTCTGAGGATACTGTGTGATAATAAAATTAATTAAAAAATAAAGATCCTATGAAAATATTTTTTTCAAACCATTTTCTATGGCATGGTGTGGGTATAATCCCAGAGTCAATATATACATTCTGTGACACATTGGATCATTTAGAGTTTCCTCAATAGCGTGGAGTTTCTGTGCGGCCTGTGCCTTGTTCCCATCTGCCATTAGCCATTCTTGGGCAGTAGTAACGCTTAACAATAGGAAGCATTTGGGGCTAGCATTCCATTTCATTTGCAGAGTGGAGATTACTGGGTCCTCTGAGTAGATGTTTATGAAGATTATTGATCTTAGTTCAGTGCTGCCAGGGAATTCAAGTAGGGGCTCACTTGAAATGGCTAAAGCCTATATCACTTGTAGGGGATCAAAATGTAAACTAATTATATTCTGAAAGATGGTTCTGAAAAATGGAAGGTGGTAGAAAACTGCTTTGTAGAAAATGAATGTTTTGAGTCTTGAATGACAAATTTACAGTTTATAAAATCACCTATTTCTCGTAATATAGGCAAATATATTAAATTTAATTCCTACCAGGTGATAGAATCTTGACAAGTTTGCCAAGGAATACTCTGTAGATAAAATTTTAAAGGGGAAGGAAAAATATTTCTTCCTTTCACAACGCACACTTACTTTCTTGAATAGAGAAAAGATCAGGAAGATAGCTCTGAGTGCTAAAGAAATGCATTGTCTAATGTTTGTTCCCTTAAAAACAAACTTGTTTTTTGTCCATTAGAAGAAATTTATTTATGTATAGTGTTAAAAATAAAGTTGTATTCAAAATTCATCCTCTTTGTGCCTCTCACCATTCTACTTTCTTTTTCTAAGTTTTCTTTTTCCTATAATGGAAATTTATATTCTCCTTTTTTCATATAACTTAGACATGAACCTAGATGCCTGGGAGTGATTTTTTTTTTTTTAACATCTTTATTGGGGTATAATTGCTTTACAGTGGTGTGCTAGTTTCTGCTTTATAACAAAGTGAATCAGTTACACATATACACATGTTCCCATATGTCTTCCCTCTTGCGTCTCCCTCCCTCCTGGGAGTGATTTTTATCTCCTCTCTTTCCCTCTTTTGTCCCTATGTCACAGTAGGGGCTAAGTCCTGCCATTTATGCCTCCTACAATTTTCGTGATTCTGTTCTCCCGTCTGCAGCTTTATAGAGGCTATCAGGATTTCAAACCCTTCTAGTTAATCATATGGACTCATTTCTTCTCAATTGAGCTTCCACATTCCACTTTCATCACCTCCACCATCCAATCCATCTCTACCATCGGAATCATCATTCTCAAAATGTAACTCTGTCCTATCCATTTCCTGTTTAAAAGTATCTGTTTGCTTTCCATTCACTGCTTTCAGTTCAAGCTGTTGCCCTGTGGCAGATTAAAGATGGCCACGTATTCTTTAATACTCTTCCCCTTGAGAAATGGAGTCTTTGCTAATTCCCACTGAATATGGATGGGCTCTGCGACTGTTTTGACTAAAAAAAAAATAACAGTCGAAGTAATGCTATTACAGTTTCCAGGCCCAGGAGTTAAGAGATTGGCTGTGGGTACTTCCTGTTTCTTGGACCACTCCTTCTTGGGACACTCCCTCTTGTAGCCCAGCACCATCCCACGAGAAGTACAAACCTTGTGGAGAGGCCGAGTGTGGTGCTGCAGTTGACAACTCCATCTGCACTCTCAGCATCCATCGCCAACCATGAGAGTGAGCTCTCATGAGCCTCCAGCCCAACTGATTGAGCTTTCAGATGGACTGCACCCCCCCGGCAACATTGACTACAAAAGTATAGACCTCAAAAAAGAACTACAGGCTAAGCTCGGTCAACCTAAAGAAATGGGAGAGATATTAGTGGAGTGTTGTTTTAAATTGCTGACTTTTTTTTTTTTTTTTTTTTTTTGGCCATGTTGGGCCTTCGTTGATGCGTGTGGGCTTTCTCTAGTTGCGGCGAGCAGGGGCTACTCTTTGTTGCGGTGCGCGGGCTTCTCATTGCGGTGGCTTCTCTTGTTGCGGAGCATGGGCTCTAGGCATGCAGGCTTCAGTAGTTGCAGCACTTGGGCTCAGTAGTTGTGGCTCACAGGCTCTAGAGCACAGACTCAGTAGTTGTGGTGCGCGGGCTTCAGTAGTTGTGGCACACGGGCTCTAGAGCACAGGCTCAGTAGTTGTGGTGCACAGCCTTAGTTGCTCCACGGCATGTGGGATCTTCCTGGACCAGAGCTCGAACCCGTGTCCCCTGCATTGGCAGGTAGATTCTTAACCACTGCGCCACCAGGGAAGCCCTACATTGCTGACTTTTGAAGTGGCTTATCTTATGCAGCAATAGATAACTGTAGGAGTTTGACTTAAAATGTGCTTTATGATGCTGTTTTGCTGTGCTCTTCTAAACTCACATCCCACAATCATCCTACAAGCATACTATATTCCAGCAAGTCTATAAATACATGGTGAGCTCTTTTGCAACTCGATTGTTTGCATGTGCTGTGCCTTTCCCTGGAATACCTTTCTACTCCTTGCCCACCTAGAAAATTCTTATTCCCCTCACGCGTTACTTTGTGTCACCTTTTCTCTGGTGACACCTTCACCTCCCTCTGGGTTGAATTGGTTTCTCCTTCCACTGAACTCCCACCATAGCCTAGATAACAAATTTTATTACACTCTACCATAATTATTTGTGTCATTTTTCCCCCCTTACTTCCTCCTGGAGGGTAGAGATCGTGTCTTATTAGGTCTCTATTCCTGATGCTTAGCAGAGCTAGGGCATAGAGTGGACGGTGCATCAGTTTCTGTGATTCTGCGTGTTTGTGTGTGTGTGAAGAGGTAAGGTATATTTGTGGGCCTGGGGCAGGAAAAATAGATTGTCTTTGGTTTTTCCTTTTTTTTTTTTTTCATTTTCATGGTTCAGTGATTCAGTGATTTTGATGTCTGATGCCAGAAATTCCTCAGGGTAATTGTAACCAGTAGGCACTCAAATTAAATTTCAGACAAGGTAAATATTAAACCAATTTGATTGTAAATTTAGAAGGTTTTTTGGGACTAGGAATATCAAAATTCAGTTATTTGTATGTTAATATTAGATGTGCTGTCAAATCAACTCAGTGATCTCTTGGTCTAATGATTAAATTTATGAAGCCACCTCTAATATATTAAATATCTTCACTTTCAGAATGTACCTATCCTAGTTATGATAGGGTAGGTAATGCTACAGTAATAACCACCACCCATGGCTTAATTCTTACTTACATAAAGTCTATTGCAGTTCTAGAGATTCTCCAGGGAAGCTTCCTTCCAAGCAGTAAGTGACTCAGAAATCCAGGTGGGTACCAACCGGTGATTTCACCTTCACGACACATGGCTCCACGTTTGCTGAAGACAGGCACAAGCGAAGAAGGGTGATGTGAGACTTTCTCATTGCCTCTGTGCGAAAGTGAGACATGTCTCTTCCACTCCCTTCCACTCAGTCCATTTGCCAGAATTAATCATGGTCTTGACTAATTGTGAGAGGGCCAGGTACACAGGGAGAAGAAAGGAGCCAGATTTGTTAAGAGCTAGTAATCTCGCCTCATCCTCAGAGTGTACTGAGAGGTTTACATTGTAATTGGTCTTTGATCTGTTAGTTTTGTAAGAACTTTGATCAGGTTGCAATTCTAGATAGACCAGAGTTCTTTTAAGATTTCCCAACCAAAATTCTGTGGTAGGTAGGAAATCAATTAAGAGCAATGGAAGAGATAGATTAAATTTCTATACTGTGAAAGAGATGACTGACCAGTAAGAGTAGCTCAAAAATGGATGATATATGTATGTAGTTTCTTCTTTGCAGAGCCCTCAGCATGGATTATTTTCTATGACTGACTTTGTGATACACGAACTTGATATATAGCAGAGTATATCTTTTTCATCAAAATTTGATTTTGATATCAAACAGTTACACATGTTCAATGTGTCTTCAACTTTTTCTCTATTCCCACGTTTAAGTATGCAGTATGGTTTTTTTTTTCCCCTTTTAGTATCTCTGTTATGGTATTATGTAACTTTTGAAATCTGAGCATAAGACAAAGTTATTCAAAGTTTAGACCCATACAGTCTCAGTAGTTTGGGCTTGTGTCAGGTTTCCTAAATGCCGTATTTGCGTTTTCTCTCTAGTAACTGCAGGAAAGAGGGTCAAGGAGAGGAAGCAGTAAGTATGGGAACATCTGGGTCCCGTTGTGTAGCCGCAATCAGTGCCATCATTAATCTTTGAGACCCTCATTGCCATTTAGCAATAAACAGCGAGTTCATCCAGAGTAACACAGCAGTCAAAGTTAAGTGGCAGAGTTAACTGGAATCCAGCAGCCTCCCATGTCCCCAGGCTGCAGCCATTCCTCTGTGTTGAGCACAGAAGTGCTCCATGAACCTGGTTGTCTTTTTGACTAAGAAGCAGGGAGATAGGAAGATGTGATGGAAAAGAAGATGATGGATTTCAATTTTGGAGTTTTTTGTGTTTTCCTTTCAAGCTTCAGACTTCAGACACTGTGGCTTAAGGGACGAGGGATCCCCTGATGCTGCTGTTCCCTCTTTCCGGTTTTGTGAAGTTGGAGGCACCATATTCAGCAGCCTCCTACCCGGGGGAGGAGAGGAGGGAGGAGAGGGAAGGGTAGGGGGAGAATGAAGGGGTGAAGTCTCCCCAGTTTTCCCTTCATCCAATGCATATGTGATTTAACTCTCGGACTTCACCAGCTTGACTCATTTCTTATGGTGGCTGGTGTGCTCCTCGGCCTGGGGTTTCTGTGAGGGCATGCTCCACACAGGGAAAGTAAAACTTGAGGTCTTTGCCCATCAGCTTGCCTTTACTTCCCACCCCGGCTTGTCTATTAGGAAAAGGTGCCATGCACATCCCATCTAGACCCCTTCCATATCTTATGAAGCTCTTAGGCTTAGGGGCGTTCATGATGTAGCCCTGCCAGCCCCCGGGAGAATAGATTCAGGGAAGTGACTTTGGGAATTCCAGGTATTCTGTATCCCAGGTCGGGGGAGGGAATGGGTTCCAAGTGGACCTGTCCCCTTGGACCTTCAGATTCCTCATACTGCACAGAGGATCATGGCCAGAGAAAGGCCAGAGCTGGTCCTTCTAAGGTGAGAACCCAGGGCAGGGATTCTGTTTGGCTGCTCTAAGGGCAGTACTGATGACAGTATTATGTTTTGAAACCCCTCAAATGGAAAGAGCAGGTGTTAATTAAACTCGGCAAAAACAAAGGTGGTAGGGGAAAATGGTTGAACTTGCTTCTGTTGATTTTATATAAACTGCATTCCAAAGATAACTTAGGAAATTGTCTACCCATTGGGCCACTCCTTTACCTCAAATAATGAAATTTGTTGATATTCTGAAACTTCAAACGGCAAGGATTGACCTGTATTTTCTCACAATTTGGCGAAACTCCAGAATAATAGCCTTTACTCTGTTTTGCTGAGGATGGGGATTACGAATCAATCACCTAGAACGACAGGCTTCGGTAGGTGGGAGTAGGTTATTGATTCTGTCCTCTGAGTAACTCTTCAAAAGGGTGACATGTTGCAGCCCTATAATTTTTTTCCCTCTTATTAAGACAAAAGCTGAATCAGGAGCGGAGGAATGTAAATGTCTGTCAGATCTTTAGCTTTCGCTGGGAGAGACCCTAAGTTGAAGGCATTTTAGAGACTTCTTCCTTAATGACTGTAATTAATGTTGCATGTGCTATGGCCCATGAGGGATACACAGAATGACCCTGAGTTGAGGTTGTTGGCTTTTCTGAGATGCTCCTTAAATGTGAAAACATTACAGTACATCAGTGATATAATGCTTTTTACTCCCCTTACACTGCTAATGAAACAATCGCCATCCCCCTTCACTCATTTCTGTCATTTAGCCATTCATTTTAATATGATGAAATAACATCTTTTCTTCTTGTCTGTGGTACGTACTTTTTTTTCTCATACTGTATTTCAAAATGACTCCTTTAGCATTGTGCATAAAATCATAGAATATTAGAGTTGGGAAGAACTTTGGATCTTACCTCACTTGACCCCCTGACTAGTACAGTTCTTATCAATAGTAGTGCTAAGAGATGGGTACTTACCTTCTCTCCTTGCATACTGCCTTGGATGGACCTTCCTGACCCCAAAGGCAGTTGACTCAGGAAGCAAATCAGAATGTTTCTTTTTTCTGGGTTTTGTCTGAGAATTCAGGGCAGTGGGGGTGATGCATACCCACACATTCTGAAGAGAGGGGCACATCTATGCAGGACTTGCTAAGAGATGGTCAATCCAGTCTTCCCCGTTTCCCACCTCCAGTAGGCTGGAGGATGCAGAATAGAGTGAGGGAGAGGAGAGAGCGGCACAGATACAGAACTACAGGGAACGTGCAGAGGGTTTCCGTTCAGTCTTCAGTTGACTACTGATCCAGTATACTTCTGAGGGAATTACTGGAAGCCATGGAAGGAGTCACTGGAAAAGATTAAAGAGAACAACCTTCAGCGCTCACACAGGGACAGGAATAGTTACTATTCCCACCATCTAGAGTGGAAAACCTCATAATTCATAGGACATTGGGTAGAGTACTCAGAAGTGGAGAAAAATTAACCCTAGTGCTCTGATCCCCAGGCATAAAGCTTAAAAGCAAGTGTGATTAGAAAACAGAGAATCATAGAAAAAGAGGAATAAATGAATCCAAACATAAGCAGAAGAAACAAATAAGGATCAGAGTAGAAATCAGTGACAGAAAACAAAATGAAAGTAGAGAAAAATCAATGAAACCAAAAGGTAATTTTTTGAGAAGATCAATGAAATTGATAAACCGCTAGCCAGACTCATGAGGAAAAAAGGAGAGAAGACACTAATCACAAGGAACCACTACAGATTCTACAGATATCAAAGGATAAAGAATTTTGTGAAAAATTATAGCAACAAATTTGATGACTTAAGAATCTACACATATTCAAAGGCTCTACTCTCCCCACGTACAATCACTAAGTCTTAAAGATTCTGGCCCCTAAATATTTCTAAAATATGTTGATGTCTCTCCGTCTTCCCGCATGATATTCTAGCTTAGGGCATCATCTTAGCTCGTTGTACGAAACTCTTAGCTGAACCCGCTGACTCTCCCTGCCCCTCTCTATTTGTTCCTCTATATAATAGCCAAGATGATTTGTGAAATGTGGAAACCTGATGATATCACCCCTCCCACTCCTGTGTAAATGGTTTTCCATTACCCTCAGGAGAAGTCTGAGCTTCTTAGCCCGATTCAGCTCTTCCAGTTGTTTCTTCCTCGCTCTCCACTTTCTATGCTTAACAACCAGATGTGCTTTCTCTTGCCTCTGAGCACATGCCTTTCCCTTGTGCCTTTAACTCATTTTTTTCCCATATAAATTTGGCCAACTTTTACCCTCTTTCAGGTCTCAGCTTAATAAAAGTATATTCTTTCAGAAAGTTTTTTCGGATTTCTCATATTGGAAATGAATGTTCCTTATACACTGTCCAAGCTCGCTACATGCCTCCAGCCCAGCCCTCATCACACTGTGTAATCACTGCCCACTGCCTGTTTACTTTTCTGTTTACTTTTCTGTAACCTTCAATGGCCTGAAAGCTCTTCAAGATGGGAAATAATGATTTCGTTCCTTGTATTGACTCCTCCGTATGCCAGAGGCGCATGGGAGTCTGTTTGTAAATAATTGTTAGAGTGATTAATTAAATGTTACTCTATTCAGATCTCAAATTCAGTGGCACTTCATTTTTGACACAGATTATTTTAAGCAGGGTACAAACAACAATTTCTTGATTCCAGCTTCTAATTGTCTGCTGATACTGTTCCATATTAAAAATATGATTTTCTCCCTTTAAAATTACCCTGATTTTATATGTATTAATATTATCAAGCTATTATCCAAAAGTGAATACTGACACAGTAATTCAATTGTAGACTTTTGTGACTATTCATAAACCATGAGATGGAAGCAGCGAGCTTTCAGTTGGATTATAGCATTTTATTCAGTCTAAGAGTATATAATTGATTGAGCAGGATATTATACTTTATGAAATTGCTTTTGCTTTTAGCATTTTCCCAAGTTCTTTTCCTTTGGCTTTGTCCTTTTGACCAAAGCCCCTTCCAGAATCAGATACTAAGTAACACACGTTCCAGGAGAGAACCCTTTGCTATCACTTATACACTAATTCTTGGATCACCTGTCTTCTACTTTAAAAATCTGAGGTGACATTTTAACCAAAAACAACCTTTCTCTGCTAATCAGAACCTCCTTGGCAGTTTCTTTCTCTCATTTCTATCAATATTTTCCTTCTCCTTTCTTCTAATCACTTTTTTCCTAATTATTTTTTTCTAAGTCGTTTTGTTTACTTCTGAATTTTTTTTTAATAAATTTATTTTATTTATTTAATTTTGGCTGCATTGGGTCTTTGTTGCTGTGCACGGGCTTTCTCTTGTTGCGGAGAGCGGGGGCTACTCTTTGTTGCCATGCGTGGGCTTCTCATTATGGTGGCTTCTCTTGTTGCAGAGCACGGACTCTAGGCACGCGGGCTTCAGGAGTTGTGGCTCGTGGGCTCTAGAGCACAGGCTCAGTAGTTGTGGCGCACGGGCCTGGTTGCTCTGCAGCATGTGGGATCTTCCCAGACCAGGGCTCGAGCCCATGTCCCCTGCAGTGGCAGGTGGATTCTTAACCACTGCGCCACCAGGGAAGCCCTACTTCTGAAATTTTTAAATATACTTAAAGTTGGAGGAGGGAAAGAAAAACATGCAGAGGTGAAGCCCTGTTAACGTTTGGGTGTTTTCATACCACCATACTGCCTATTGTTTGAGTCCCCATAGAGTAAGACTAGTAATCCTTTGCCATAGTTGCTTCAAAGATTTTTCACTGATTTGCTTTTAATTTTTGCCTTTAAGCTTTGGTTCTAGTATTTTAAATATAGAGACTTTTCCTTTTTGTGCAATCAAATCTATTGTTGTATTTATTTCCCTGCTTTTTGGCTTAGAAATGACTTTTTTACACAGACTATATATATTTACTCTATTCATCTATTTTTTATTTATTTTTATTATTATTTTATTTATTTATTTATTATTTTTGGCTGTGTTGGGTCTTCGTTTCGGTGCGAGGGCTTTCTCTAGTTGCGGCGAGCGGGGGCCACTCTTCATCGCGGTGCGCGGGCCTCTCCCTTTCGCGGCCTCTCTTGCTGTGGAGCACAGGCTCCAGACGTGCAGGCTCAGTAGTTGTGGCTCACGGGCCTAGTTGCTCCGTGGCATGTGGGATCTTCCCAGACCAGGGTGCAAACCCGTGTCCCCTGCATTGGCAGGCAGATTCTCAACCACTGTGCCACCAGGGAAGCCCCATCTATTTTTTAAGGTTTCAGTTTTTAGAGTTAACTATGTAGTTCATATGTAATTAAGTTGTATGAGTATATTCATTATTTCCTAGTAGTCAGTATTTTAAAATTATATTTAATTTTGTCCATCTTTTCCATTCACTTACAATGTTTCTATAAACAAATATTAAAGTCTTTTATAGACTAGTATCTGTTCATAAGCTATTCTATGTTTATATGATTTATCCTGGTGCCAATACAATACTGTATTATTGTAACTTGTATGTCTAATGTTTAATATAGGTATTTCTGCATAACCTTTTCTTTCTCCCAAATTTTGTTAGCTATTTAAATTTCTTCTATAGTTGTTAATTTTGGACTAATTGTTATCAAGATTCAAACAATCATATTGGGATTCTGATATTGTTTTATTACTGTAAGTTAATTTGGAAATAGTTGGCATATATGTGAAACATAATAATATTTGTATATATATTCACTGTTCGTATAAAAATATGCTATCTCGGGGTTTTTTCATTATTCATTTATTCTATAGATCCCATATATTTGGGTGAAGATATTTCTAGATAAATTAGGTATTTTTTGTTGTTACTGTAGCAAAAATTAACTTTATTTTTCTGTTTTGTGTTTTAATTAACTACTGCCACTGGATTGAAAATATATTTGAAGACATACTTGGTTTATTTCAATATGTATATATGTAGTGCAAAACAAGTAATATAAGCAGTAGGCTTGATTCAGAGGAAGAAGTTAGTGTAGGCTGTCAGAGGTGACTAAAGTTATAAGGAAGAAGAAGGATTTTAAAAATGGACAAAAAAGATGAGGATGTGCCTGGCACTTCAGGGCAGAGCTGTGGAGATGAGCAAGGTGTATTCAGGCATAGTGAGCAAGGCACCTAACTTTTGTTAGTGTTTGGAAATAAAGTTAGAAGTACTGAGATTATGGAAAGCCTTGTGTGCTGGCTAAGGGCTATAATTCGGACAGCATTGTATTTACACAGGGATAGACAATCACATCAACAAAATGTATGTTCTTGAGGAGAAAGTGACAGGCCTAAAGTGCCTTTTTTTTTTTTGCGGTACGCGGGCCTCTCACTGCTGTGGCCTCTCCCGCCGCGGAGCACAGGCTCTGGACGCGCAGGCTCAGCAGCCATGGCTCACGGGCCCAGCCGCTCCGCGGCATGTGGGATCTTCCCGGACCAGGGCACGAACTCGTGTCCCCTGCGTCGGCAGGCGGACTCTCAACCACTGCGCCACCAGGGAAACCCAGTGCCACTTTTGAAAGGTGATCTCTAGGTGATGTTTAGGTTTGGTGTAGTTATTAGTCTGCTCAGGCTACCGTAACAAAACATCACAGACTATGTGGCTTAAACAACAGAGATTTCTTTTTCTCGCTCTTCTGGAAGCTGTACGTCCAAGATGCTGGCTGATTTGCTTCCTCGTGAGGGCTCTCTTGCTGGCCTGCAGATGGTGATCTGTGTGCTTTGTTCTCATATAACACTTTTGTGTGCACACTTGGCTGAGAGGGCATGCCTTGATCTCTCTTCCTCGTCTTATAAAGGACACCAATCCTATCAGATTAGGTCCCCACCCTTATGACCTCATAGAGCTTCAACATATGAATTTGGGGGGCACACAATCATTCAGTTCACGATATTTGGCTTGCAGAGGAGAGAGCCTGGAAGAATGCTGGCTAGATTGGCCACAGTGAGGAGATGGGGATGTGAGAGGAATTTTGAAGGGGGATATGGGAAGAAGGAACATGTCCTTCTTGGATGTTTTTTATTCATCCTATCATGGCACCTGTTTGCACTCATACCGTCCATGCCAGAGTATGAAGTTTTAGAGAATGGCCCTATGTCCTGTTTAAAGTGAATTTTATAGCTCACAGGAGAGTTCCTTCTACTTGTATGTACTTAATACTTGAAAATGACAAATGACTCTTGTGGCATCAGTAACTTAGAACAGTTTTGAAAAACCAAAGGAAGTTGTGAAAGAACAAGCAGCTATGAATCTGGTTTGACTGGGTTTTAATTTATTTGGGAAAAGATAATATTGATGTTTTAGTCATTATTTTGAATGTTATGAGTCACAGGGACAGTTTTTGATAAGGGTAGGAAAATTTTTTTATGAAATTGGGACATCATTCTAAAGTCCTCTTGTAATCCAGGGGTCAGAAAACTTTTTTTGTAAAGGGACACATAATAAATATTTTAGCTTTGTAAATCATACGGTTTCTGCCAGCAGCTACTCTACTCTGCCGTTGTAGTGTAAAAATAGCCACAGACAATAAGTAAATGATGAGGATGGCTGTGTTCCAGTAAAACTTTATTTACAAAAATAGGCTGCAGGCTGGATTTGGCTCATGGGCTGTAATTGCTGACTGCTGGTCTAATCTATTATGCAGAATATTTTATAAATGTAATCATTTTGCGGGGATCAGTATGTTGCAGTAGATGAATAACATATGTGGTTTCTATGCTCTGAAAGATTGAAGTCCTACAATTTTTAAAAGGCCCGAAAGAACTTAGCCAATGTATTTGCAGTAATTGAAGAACTTTCTTCTAATATACTGTTAGGCGTTTGGTACCTTGAAGGTGTAGATCGGGGTGATCTTTGAACTTGAAAAAATGTCCAACTATCATTTTAGTCACCCCTCTTTTTGACATTAGTTAAGGGTGACCAAGTGGACTGACTAAAATTCACTTTCTTTTTATTCATCTCAAATGATAGTGTCTCTCTGACACCTACTACAGTCTCTCAGTTGGAAAGAATGCCTCCATTCTTGGCATTGTATCTTGTTTCATAGCTATTTATGATATTACAAGGAGCATTGTAGCGTCGAGGTTAAGAGCATGGATTGTAAAGCCAGACTCTATGAACTTGTATGAACTATGTAAGTTAGTTAAACCTCTAGGGTTTCACTTTCCTCAACTATCAAATGGAGATAATAATAGCTCCCATCTCATAGGGTTTTTTATGAGGATGACATGAATTAATACACACAAGAAAAGTGTTTGGAACAGTGATTGACATATAGAAACTGCTTAATAAATTATTATCATTAGAGTCTCCTCTAAGCTTTTTGAGAGTAAGGATAATGCTACATTTTGCTCTTCCTTAACTATAAAGCAATTTTCATGGAGCATACTAATATTCGATATGCGGTAGCTAATGTTGTTACTCCTATTATCATCACATGGTCTAAGCAGTCCTCAACTTTTTGTTAAATCGCATTGTTTCCATTCCTCTGTTCATCCTTTGGAAGAAGTGTCAGCATGCAGGAAAGTCCACAGGGTAAAGAGAAACAAGGTGAATAAAGAAATGTTGAAAGGAATCTTACAAATTGGCTAAATAACCCGTGAGCATTTGCCAAGAATAATTCATGAATCTGTGAGGAAGTGGCAGTGTCAGCCTGAGCCATCTCAATGTCTTTATGAGTCAATGTATTTTTTGGTATTGCTGCTTTTAATTCCTCTCCCTCTAGTGTAGTGGGCAGGGTAATAGCTATTTATGCTATTATTATTTATGCTAACTTGAATCAAACTTTATGAGAACAGAAATTAATTAAATAGTCTCAGTATCCACCAGCCCCCTTTCCCATCCAATAGAGCTGGTATCCCTGCTCCTGGCCTGTCCTCATTACTGTCCCTGGTACTTGTTAACTTTAGTTCTGGCCTGGGCTTCCACTGAATGCACCATGGTAATTTCTTCCTGAAACTACTGAGGATCTTTAGTTGTCCTTTTTCTCCTTCTTCTGTTCAGACTAATTTACTTTATTCCCAATTTGTGCTCCGTTTTACTCTTTATCTTTGCGTTGGTTCCTCAAACTTCACCCAATATGGACATCTTTGTCAATCAAGGTTTAAAGATTATCCACAGTTTTTTATTTAGCCTCAAGTGTCAGCAATTTTTTTTCTTTGTCCTTGGACCACTTCTGCATTAGAAAAACTTTCTCAGGTTATTCCTAAAAATTTTTAACAGCCCGACCAATTAGGAGAATCCAGAGTTTCTAAAAAGCTGGTTGGTCAAGAATCCTAGGAATTCTATAATAGACTTTACCTCAGTACTGATTTTTCTTAAAATATGTACATAATCCCTTGGGTTTATCATTCACTGGTTTTGTGAAAAATAGATCTTCCTACTTTGAGCGCTAAACTTAGCAATGAGCTTTGAATAAACAGCGAGGTTCTGGGGCTCAGTTTATTTTCTTGTCAAGGTCTTTAATAGCTCTTCTTTTTTTGTGTGAGTACAGTTGACTATTATGATAAAATCCATCTAATTAGCTATCAGTATTTGACAGTGTACTTTTCAGCAGTGCCATTCATTCAACTCAACAGAGCAGTCATTTCAGTCAAGGAAACCATACACACCAGCCATTCAATTGAGAGAATACTGCCAGAGCTGGATTTCGTCTTAATGGGCTCGATAAAGAAAATAAAACTTCAGGGTTTCTATTAGCCAATATATCTCATTAATATTGTGACTGAGACTGTCAGTATCCATTCTCAAAGCCATCCATGTTTAGAACTCATCCTGAATAGATAAGACAAAAGGGAAAACAGGCTTTTATATGTATTATTTTTATCTAGCAACATGTAGATTTATCTTTTGTTGCCCTCAAACACGTACCACACACAGCCTCATAAATGTTATTGACCTTTTTTCTTTCACTTTTCAGATGGGCGATTATAGCTGTTATTTAATTTCTGGAAAATTCTGAGCACATTACTTCTCTGAGTCTTATTTTTTCATTCTTTGCAAAAGTAGGAATAATAGCCTCAGGTTTATCAGTCAGCTTTCGTTGTGTAACAGACAACCACAGTATTTCCAAGGTTTATGGCAGTACACATTCATCCTGGCTTACATGTCCACAGGTCAGCTGAGATGAAGCTGATCTAGGCTGGGCTCCAGGCTCCATGTTGGTCCAGGTCTGCTCCACACACATGTCCTTCATTCTTCTGAGACCAGCTTCCTAGGACATGTTCTTCTCACAGTGATGGGAAAAGCCTAATTTTGCAAGCGTGTTTCAAGCCTTTGGTTTTGTCATGTCTGTTAATATCCCACTGACCAAAGCAAGTCACCAGCTCAACATCAGCGGTGAGAGGAATTGCTCCTTCTGTGGTGTGGGAAGAGGTATGGAGTGAATTCTTTATGAACAGTAATCTAATCTACCACACTACCTCACATGATGATTGGGAAGAGGCTATGAAATTATGTATGTAACAGCTCTTTGTTAATTGTAAGGCACTGTGTAACAATGACTTTTATAAATTCTCTGTCATTATAGATTCAAGCAAGTTTTCTTTTGATATTGACCTACTACCCATTCCATAACCTTCCACCAAGAAAAGCCATCTACAACACTTGTTAACAACTGTTGACTTTGAATACTGAGGTATCATTGCACATTATTATAGGGGAGGCTAAAAATCAGGAATATCTATTACAGTCTAGGATGTTTAAACTACTTCTTGGCTTACCATAAGACTTTAAATTCAAGGAGGAAGCAAGCCAAGGAAAGAGGATTACGCTTGAACAGTCTTCATGATAAAATAGTAGTAATTAGTTTGAGCAAAATCCCATAATAGTTTTTTTTTCCCCGCATTTTGCAGGAAACCAAATGGCAGATAAAACAAATTACTTCACTCAGGGTAATTAGCAAGCGATTATAAGTTCCTGCCTATGTTCTCCCAAGAGTACAAAGATCATGCCCTGTTTTTTCGAAGAACTTTATGTTCCTTAATATCTAATCCATCAACACTCAACTGCAGAATCTGACAGCAACCTCGCCACAAACACTAAACTACCCAGAGTACGTGGGAGACAATAGCAATGCTAATTTAACGATGAGAGGGAGAAGGGAAGAAGCACAGTCTTTTTCCTTTATTTTCTTCGAAGCTTGTTTGCCACCTTTGTTAGCCCCAGTCCACATTTCTCTTTATGTAGGTACCACACAATTCCCAAGAATTAAGTTCAACATGTTTATGTACCAGGGTCTAGGCTTGTAAATGAAAATATTATTGTGTCTTTAAGTCCAGAGTATTTCATTTGAGAACAGTAACATCACTGAGAGAGAGAATTATCCTCTTGATAGAGGTCATAGAAAATTCAAATTAATTCCTAATCAAAGATGACTCAGGAAAACAGATAGTTCACATAACGTTCTGATTGAAGGACACTGAGACCTTCAGGATAAGCGTGCTGCCAACTGACAAAAATAAGGCCATCTCTCTATACTGAACGTGGGGAAAGATAACAACAGTGCAGGGTTCTGTTTGGACACAGAGGCTATATGACTAAATAGGTCAAACATGGCAAACCTCTAAGACAATAATATTTATTGATTGATATATAGTATTCAAAAATCTTCTCTAATTCACATCTTCACTACAAAGGAAAATATACACGTAGAGTTCTATATTTTGATGGGATTAAATGTTCTCTCTTTTTAATGTATAAAATTCAGTTAAGAGAATAGATTGTGTCTTGACTGTATTTTACAATTCTTTGTTATGGAACTTCTTTTTTCAGTAGAGTGATATTTTTTTAATTCGGTCAAAACCTTCCTAAGTGTTCATCATGTTTTCATTTTTACAGACAGTTGTATTTTAGAAATATCTTGTAACTTATTTTTGGATATTTGCAGACACAAAGTTTGTTTCCATCCCATCCTGATTCTCAAATGCTCTTTATTATAGGCACACTGATTTGTTATTTTATTTATTTATTTTTAAAATAAATTTATTTTAAAAATAAATTTATTTTTGGCTGCGTTGGTTCTACGTTGCTGCGCCCGGGCTTTCTTTAGTTGCGTTGAACGGGGGCTACTCTTCATTGCGGTGCGTGGGCTTCTCATTACGGTGGCTTCTCCTGTTGTGGAGCATGGGCTCTAGGTGCACTGGCTTCAGTAGTTGCAGCACGCGGGCTCAGTAGTTGTGGCATGCAGGCTTAGTTGCTCTACGGCATGTGGGATCTTCCTGGACCAGGGCTCAAACCTGTGTCGCCTTCATTGGCAGGTGGATTCTTAACCACTGTGCCACCAGGGAAGCCCTGTTATTTTATTTAATAAGAATCAGAAGGGTTGGACTCCCAACATGTGGGAACCATTTGAGAAAGAAGAAATGCCTAATAGGATTGTCGAGCCCTGAATATGCTTGACCTGACATGACATTTCATGAAGTGAGTATATCCCTGCCAGGAAGACACAGTTTTTTGGGTTTTTTTTCATTTTTATTATTTATTTATTTATTTATTTAGGCTGTGTTGGGTCTTCATTGCTGCGTGTGGGCTTTCTCTAGTTGCAGCGAGCAGGGGCTGCTCTTCTTTGAGGTACGCAGGCTTCTCATTGTGGTGGCTTCTCTTGTTGCAGAGCATGGGCTCTAGGTGCGTGTGCTTAAGTAGTTGTGGCACACGGGCTCAGTAGTTGTGGCTCGCGGGCTCTAGAGCGCAGGCTCGGTAGTTGTGGCGCACGGGCTTAGTTGCTCCGCGGCATGTGGGATCTTCCCGGCCAGGACTCGAACCCGTGTCCCCTGCATTGGCAGGCGGAGTCTTAACCACTGCGCCACCAGGGAAGCCCTAGACACAGTTTTGTTTAGGGGTTAAGACCTGAGTTCATCATCACCACCTGGCCATTGGACTTCCCATGCCTCTCTTCCTTCTGCTTTTCATTCATTTGCCTTTATCTTCTGGACTTTGTTTTTTTCTCATGTCTCTTTTCCACATAGTTGGCTCCTTCTTAGCAGAATGTGTTTTCCTCCTCATTGTTTTTATTTTGAGGTAGCTTTATTTATCATCTTCAATTCCTTTCCTCAGTTTTGTCAAATCACTTTTCACCTCCTGCTGCTTTATTTATTATTTGAGATATTTTTTTCCCATAGTCCATATTCCTTTACTTTCTTTGAGATTATAAAGATGCTTATTTGAACTTTTCTTCGATTTCTTGGGGACAATGCATCTGAAGTACATCTTTCCTTCCTTTTGCTTGCTATGCTAATTTCCCCCTGTTTTTATAGTATCTGTGTTACGGGTCCTGTTGAGCTCTTTCTGCTTCTTTCTTATCTGTGGGTGAGGTATGATTGCCAAATTTAGCAAATAAAAAATACAAGACATCCAATTAAAGTTGCATTTGAAATAGACAACGAATATATTTTTATTATTACAAGTATATGCCATGCACTCTTTGGGGCATACTTAAACTAGAATATTATTTTAGTATAATTCTAAAGGGAACTTTTTCACTGTATCTGCTTGTCCTCTCCGAGAGCTCAGAAACCATGTAAGAGATCAACATGGACCAAAGTGGAGCCTCTGAGCTCACAAGTCTTTTAGTTTACTATTTAGTATTTATTCATCTTTGTTTATAAGAGTTTGCTGCAGAACCAATTGGTGTTCTTCCTTTTCTTCTCGTCTCGCTTCTGATTTGGACTTTGGGGCAGAAAATAATAGAGTGGAGTTGTGTGTTCCCTTCATCAACCCACCTCCCATGACATTTTGTGACTCGGAACTGAACCCCCAGTTCCCTCAGGTCCCCGGTACCCTCGTAGCCTACACATATCCACAGTCTTCATGGGTCCAAGTATAGGAGTCTCAGTTCAGCCTCTCAGGATCCTATACCTTCGAGGATTTTTGCACACTGCTCAGGAACGGGAGAAGGGAGTTTTGGCTTTCAGCATCCTTCTTCATTTAAGTCCACAATTCACTGAACTTTGGCAGATGTTGTTTACGAACTTTGGTTGGGGTTTTTTGCTCTTTCCTGGGTTCATGTAGATGGATATATTTCCATTCCGTGTGGAGGTTTTCAGAAGGAGGTGTAGAGTAAACTTGCTTTTACTGTACCGTCTTCTAGCCGAAGTTTTGGGGATGGCTTCTTAAGTGGATTTTGCTCTCTCCAGTGATTATCATCATCATCAACAAATCTTCATTGGGCATTTATCACATGACAGTCACTAAATTGAGTAGTTTATGTGGGTTTATACAAAACCACCCTATTATTATGCCCATCAGTATACAGATAAGGAAACAAAAGCTTGGTGAGTTTTGCTGACTTCTTCAAAACTGTACAGCTATTAAATGATACAGACACGGGATTTGAATCTGGTTCCGGAATCCACTCATACCCACTACATGACTCTACCTCCAGCATCAGATCAGGGCTTTATTACTAAAGAGGAAAACTTTTTAGTTTCCAAAATAATCAATGTTCTGGCAGTCAGTTGGTTAAAATATAACAAGAGTGGAGATAAGGGCACTATCATCAGATAATGTGGTTATAGACTTGGTCAAGTGGTTGATGGAAACATGGTCTGGACAAGGCACTGGGGAGCCAGGAGAAGCACTGCACTTGACTGCCTTATATGTGTGTCCTGTCCTTCACTCAAAGGCACAGGTCTTCGGAGGTCCCTAAAAACATCTCTCTGCATACATTTGCTGCGTTCTCTTTGATCAAAAGCATTTTTACAAGCAGTAGGGTGTCAGAAGCTCCAGCCTTGTGGTGATCCAGCTGAGGAATCCTGAAGGGACTTGGAAGTTCATTCTGCAAATTCAATATTTATGTAGCAACCTTGTGGAATTGACTCAAATATTGTATGAACTATGTCTTATTACTCTGAAATCGTCATGAATATTGGCGAGCTCTGCATACCATGTAAGGACATGCTGGAATCAAGACAAGTTAGGAAAAAATCAGATTGTCTGTGACCTACTTAGTCTGTACTTCACTGGGGAAAGGTTGAAAACTCTGTCCTGTGCCAATTTTGCACCCATCCTTTCTGCAAACCCTTTCAAAAGAGATTAGGTTCTTATTATTTTATTACTGCAATAAAATGTACAGCCAGAATTCTGGAATGAAAGAGCTGCTGCTCCAAAAGCCATAATAGAAGAAGCCATAACTTAAGTGTAGGGTTGAAGAATTGCCACAGAGGCATTCTTTTATAGAGAAAATACCTTCTGATTTCCCGCAGTGGAATATGCACCGGCAGATATGAAACGCCATGGTGCTGCCTTCTTTCAAGAGTGACCCACATGATATTTTCGTAGAAAGCCATTCTGTGAATAATTTTTGTAACATAAAGCAGGACATCATTAACTGTGGTTAAAATGTTTCTTTGATCATTTAACTAAGTAGTTAACCAGTTCATACTAGGTAAATACAATGCTTCTGCAATAAGTGTTATTTTTGAGCTTTGCTTTTGGACATCAAAACCATGTAAAATCCTATCCCTATGCTTCTCTTTTGCTTCTCTTCTGTGTCCTTGACTCATTCATTTCAGGGTAGACTCTCCCATCCCGAAGATCTGTTGTGACAGGAGAGGCACATCTATTTCGGGGGTCATTTTTTCCCACAGGTTATAAACTGTATTTTTATAATTATAGTTATTCCAGTGCACAGATGCAGGCACTGGAGTTACTTCAGGGAAAGAAGGTCACAGTCAGGGTCACCCTTCTGAATTTTCATAGTAGATCGGGGGAATTTTCGTGATGTGATACACTGACATCTTCCAACAGACATTGCTTTTGCAAGCGAGAGAAGCTTGACTCACACATTTTAATATGCCTGAGTTGCCTTCAAAAGCTTCTATGAAGTAAAGGATAGAAGATATTTTACAAAGTATAGGAGACATTCTTTTAGTTGATGTGAAAGGATCTGTGAAACAATGCACAAAAGCCAATGTTATATTTTAACATAGTATTTCACATAGTAGTATTGGTACTGAAGCAAATTGGAGGAACCCATAGATTCGTGACATTTAAATCCTTTAGTATACTGTTAAATCATTTTATGGGATGAACACCAAAATTATGCATTTATGTTGCTAAGAATTTGAGGGAGATATTTTTACCTTGCCTTTCCCACCATCTCCATCGTCCTGAGCAGTATCTCTCACTTGAATGACCTTTTATTCAGCTTATCTAGTGCTTTCATGGACATTATGTACTTTGTTCCTCACAGCAATTTTAGCAACATGGGAAGGGCAGGTGTGGCCATGGAATCTCAGAGAAGTTGGGTAATATAGAAAGTAAGGGTCAGAAACCAGAAACTCAGAGCTTCTGGATTACACACCAGAACAGACTAAAAACTGAGGGTAGGTTGGCTCCGAGAATCTCAGCACTGAGTGATGCTCTTGTTATGATGATCACCATGGGCAAGATTGTTATGTTATGATGATCACCATGGGCAAGTAGCACATGGGTCTTTAGCTCATGCCACTACTTCCCTCTCTGAAGTGTGGTGTAACTGGGGCTTCTGTATTATGTAAAAGACACAAACTGTCCATTCAAACTTCAGAGATGTCTGATGTGATGAGAATTCAGAAAAAACTTTGATCAGAGGCTTTTAAAAAAAAAACAACAATATAAGCCCCAGGACAAATTATTTTGCATCTCTTATTTGTTCTTTTGCGTAATATGGTAGCCGACAACTGAACCCACTTGTCAGTGTCAGTGTCAGTGTCAGTGTTAGGAGCTGCAGCTGGTCTCTTCATCCTCACTGGGGCGCCTTGATCCCTGTGGGTGGAATTCACCCGTACGTTGCCTGGTCCAGATTGGATAGTTTATGCCAGTATTTTAACCATAAATTTACCTCACCACTGGAGGTTTTGGAAACCATATGAACCAGTTAACCACCCAGTTAACTGTCCTCTCACATTCTATTATATAAGTATATATATGTATATACACACATATATGTGTAATACTTGTACTTTTGCCAAAGTCACTCTCCCACCAGAGATTCTTTATCCCTTCTTCTCTTTTTCTCCTCAGCTTTACTGAGATATAATTGACATATGATATCGTGTAAGTTGTAGGTTACAACATGATGATTTGATACATGTATATGTTGTGAAATCATGACCACAATAAAGTTAGTTAACACATCCTCTGCCTTACATAATTAGCAATTTTTTTGTGGTGAGAGTATTTAAGATCTACTCTCTTTCTTCTGTCCAGATATTCTCCTATCTCGCCACTCCATCTGAAGTTCCATCTTTTGTTGGAAACCTCCTCAGGTCCAGCTTTAGTCTTTCATTTCTCTTAATCCCAGTAACATTTTACGGAGACTTCATAGTTTAATATTTGATTTTGTCATTTTCTGGAGTCATTTGATTATCATTCTCTTAACAGATTATGCTTTTTCTTTCCTACCACATGGGAGACTCCTCAAAGACAGGCATTTGAACTTTGAAGGTCTCATGAGGAAGCCAGTGGAAGCTCAAGTTGGGTCATTTTAGAAGAGTTTAATAAAGGATGATTTACAGATGTGTGAAGAAGGTAGAAGGAAACCGTGAGGCAGTATCCTTAGTGTTAGTAACAGCATTCTCTCCTCTAGGCCCCAAATGGTGAGTGGAGTAGTCGCCAAAACCCAGAGGCAGAGGGAGCAGTGTGGAGAGGGCCACCCGCCAAGAGCTGTGCTGTGCACAGACAGCCTGCAGGAAATAAATACTCATCTCACTCTCCTCTCAGCATTTCACCTCTTGCTGATGCTTCTTATTGGCCAAACCGATCCAGAAGCCAGAGGACAAGTGAACCCATCGATGTGATTCATGCATACCACCTTTCCAGGGTACAGAGAAAGATGAAAAATGGTGGAGAGTGCATCTGGAGGGATGATAACCAGTGATCACGAGTGATGACCAGCACAAGCATCATACCATTTAGTACACTTGTTTGCATTCTCTCAGGTTCCTAACACATTGTCGAGCTGACTGGCAACTTGTAGAACCAAAATGGCGGGGCCATAAACACCAAATATTGCACAGTGTTGCTGTAGTCACTCACCAAAGAGAATCTTCATGGATTTTTCCACGCAGATCCTACTGAATAGTACTTTGATTATTCATCAAAATTTTTGGTTACAGCTAACCAAATATAGAACCGTCATTAGAAACATCATCATTCGAGAATGCAAGGAGCAGAAACTTCTGAGGATGTAGCAGTGGGTTGATAAGTGGCTGGCACGTGGCGGGATCTGACTAGGATGATTCACTATCTCATCTAAAACCAGTTTTATAGCTTCTTGCATTTCAATTATTTCTTTGGAAAGGCATCCTATGGCTTGGAAATTTTGCTTGTCTCTAGAAAAATGTTGTCGTTTTATTTTCATATTCTCTGTCATTTAAATTTCAATTAGTGCTGCTAAACCCTCACAGAAAGATTCCTTCCAGCACTCTAGCTCTTTGCCTACTTGTGACAAAATGCATATCAGGGCAGATCTCAGGCATCTAAGGTAGCAAAACCAAGAAAACATTTTTAGTGAAGGTTCAGATGGAATTGATTTGAATTAGTCTGTTGGCATGTATAATGGTAAAGAAAACAATTTTCTCTTGGTGAAAAACTTTGGGGTGGAAAGATATTACAACACTGGATCCTTGTCAGAAAGGCATCTGAACAAATGCCGTCGAACATCTAAGTCACTGAAGTGTCAACTGCTTTGAGAGAATATAAAGAAAACCTGATGAATTTCATCCTGGAGTTAAGTAAAAAATAAAAAAAAAAGCTCTGCTAGAGATAAGGAAGGAAGAAAAGAAGTTGCATGGTCCTGAGATATGTATACCCTTTGAACTCAGGATTCTGGTGCTTATTAAAAAATCCCAAGGTTACTGAAGCTAAAGATGGTATTAAATTCAAGGTTGAGTAATGCGCTGTAAATGTTACTTGCTTGCTCATAGACACATAAATGTTATTTATACTCTTGATCATTTTAATTTAATGTATGAACTTGATCTTTCTTAGCAGGGAGTTGTCAAACATGAGTGAATTATACCAATATCGTAGAAGGAGAAATGAGATTTGAAATGAGAAATGATAATTGACAAGGTGGACTCATTTAAATATTTATTGATTTCATTTCAACAAATAATGATTATTTTGATATTACCTGCAGTCATTTGGTGCATGGCTGAGAAGACAGAGGAGGGGCCCAGTTTTTCTTACCAGCCTGTATTGCCACCACTTCTTTTATCAAGCAAGTTCTATCCTCTGTCAACTCCATGTAACTGGTTTCAGGTCTCTTTCTTCTAAGAACTTAGGGGTCTCGTAGGAAGTAGACGTGTAAATGAGAACTGATTTTAAGTTTCAAATGTTTACCCCATTTCTGAGTAAGAGAGTGCTCGCTTTTCAACTTTCAGTCTCTTCAAAATCCGTATCTGTAGCAAATATTTATCAAGTGTTTGCTGTGCACCACTTTATGAGTACTGGGAGTGGAGGGGTGAACATTACAGAGAAGTTCCTTACCCCCAGAGAGCATGCACTCGAATGTCAGAAACTAGGTAATAAACAAATAGATGCATGAGATATTTTCACTGTAATGAAAGAAAATGTGTACTGATATTTAAGTGTAATGAAGAAAACAGAGTAAGGTAATGTGAGAGAGAGTGTGAGTTTGAGCTGTTTTAAATTGAGTGGTCTTGGAGTCCCTTCCTGAAGGGGAATATTTAAGCTGAGACCTGAATGAAAAGTAAGAGGCAGGTATGAATAGTTGAGAGGACAGAACGTTCTAGCTGAATTGAAAAGCAAGGGCAAAAGCCTTGAGGTGGGAGCACAGTTTATTATGTTCAAGGTAAGCAAGGAATGGTCGAATGCCTTTAGAGAAAAGCCCAAAATGGTATTTAACTTGACATTTAAAAAGTTGTATTGGTCTAAACTCATGCTTTTAAATGGTCCCAGTGTGCTTGGAAATCCAGAGTTCACTAATAACAATTCTGATCTGATTAGGACTTTTGAAATGTTCCACGTATTTCAAATGATTAGGGAGAAAACTTACTCTTCACAAAATAGATGAGAATTTTAGTAACAAATCAAGCGACTTCTGTATATTGAACACCTAGTAAGTGTGTGTGTATTGTATACAGGCTCCATGAGAAAAATATGAAGTATTGATAACGTACGACAGAACTTTTTTCTTTATAACAAAAACATAAGTAATTTATTAAAATTTGAAGGCAAAAACATAATTTTAAAAGATTTAGACCTATGTTAGGTGTGATAGAGTATGGATGCTTTCTTGAAATTCAGAATCAGATCCAAGGGTATCACTTTCAGAATGTTCTAGTAGATTGAGTTTACTTTTAGTTGTCTTTGATGAAACAGTCACTATTCTACTCTCTTTCTTAACGGAAATGTGTTTTTTCGAAGACTCACTTTTAATTGGTTTATTAACCGAAGAATTATTTGGCCCCGTTCCTTTGCTTTTCTGCTTTACAGGTGAGTCAGAGCAGGAATGCTGGTCCTTCCCAGGTTGTTTCTTAGCAGAGTAGTTTTTGGTATATTCACCTGCTTTGCTCATTTTCTCTGGGGGCGCCGCCTCCCACGCCGGCCATTGGCGCCAGCCTCATCAAGATAGAACTTTTATCTTCAAGATGAGCAGAGTTGAGATACTGGGAAGAGGTACCATAAAAAGATAAGTAATGGCACAATGTCACACCAAGTCCAAATGAATCATGAAGTGATAATGAGGAAAGCAAGGTTACTTACAAAGCACAGTGCTCAGAGTGGCTTCTTGAAGGAAATGAGATTGGAATTGGTAGGAAGAATTAAGTGACCAGAGGCTGGTGGGGTTTATGGTAATGAGCAGGAGTGACAGGGAGCAGTGACATATCAAATACTTGTTATGGCCTTTCTTCCTTCTTCTTCATACCATGAAGCCGAGTAAAGTTTTCATAACTTGATTTTGGTTTTGGCACGATCCAAATACTTACCTACATCATTAAGAAATAGTGTGAGACTTTTTCCTTACAAGAACGATCTCTTTCTATGTTACTGACCAGAAGGCTTCCTATCCTACTAGATAGCACCTCTGTGAAGAAAACTCTAGTCCCCAAGGTATTACTTCTTAATTTTCATGATGCTTCACTTTTGCAAACAGATGAAACAAATATAGCTTCATTCAGTATTGAGAAATAAGAAGGATGTGATGTAATAATTCCCGTTGTTGATATCTACTCCATTTCTTCTACGACGAAGTAGATGACTTGGGATCGCTGGGCCCCATGTATCGTAGCTACACTTTACAGTGTCTCCTAGATGGTGTTCCTTGAAGGTGAATCAAGGTTGTTGGTGTATCCAAAGTTGCTAGACCCCTCTCTATGGGGCCTGCCTGATCCTGAAAAAGGACTGAAAGCAAATAAAGTAATACAGCTCAGTGAGCTGTTAAATCAGTGGTGTAAATGGACTCTTGGCACCTCACTGACTTTCACTGGTCATTGAGTCCGGTCCACACTGTTTGTTGAGGGTCAGTTCACTAACTTCTTCCTTTTATCATCTGCTTGGTACTTCTCTCCACTGGGGCCAAGGTACTACAGACTGTCTGAGGTGTTACTTTGTGCGAGTGTGCGTGCGCACCCATACACGTCTATTTTCTTGAGGTCTTAGAATGGTTCTTAAGCTAATCATTACAATTACTTGGGGTCTTTTACAAAATACAGATGCTTGGGACTCACCCCAAATCATTCAGATAAAAATTTCTATGCCGGGGCCCTGATACCAGTTTTTTTTTTTTTTTTTTTTGCGGTACACGGGCCTCTCACCGCTGTGGCCTCTCCCGCTGCGGAGCACAGGCTCCGGACGCGCATGCTCAGCGGCCATGGCTCACGGGCCCAGCCTCCCCGTGGCATGTGGGATCCTCCCGGACCGCGGCACGAACCCGTGTCCCCTGCATCGGCAGGCGGACTCTCACCCACTGCGCCACCAGGGAAGCCCCCAGTATATATTTTTAAAGTTCCTTCAGGGCCTCTAAAGTTCAGTGAGTCTTGAGATCCACCAACCTCATTTGTATGCGTGCATTTTTGTCAGATGCTTTAAATGAAGTTATTAACCAAAATGCATTTCCAGAGTTCGGGTCATTGAGTTTAAAATCAAGTGAAATGCATTTCTGGGTGATAGAACAGTAAGGACATGAAGAGAACTAGGGTGATGTACACAGATGTAGCTCCTGTCTCTGATGCAGCACAGATACTGACCAAAGAAAGCTAGTGCTCAGGTCACAGCTGCAGAGACACATTTAAGAACAATCAGTGACTTCACAATGCCATTACACAAGGTGTGAGGTAGTCACTGGCATTCAACTTCCTGTTCCTTGATCGAGAGGAAGACTTTAGCTGGCCAACAAATCACATCAGACTGTACTAGCCTGCTACACATGGGTACTGGGAGGTTCTGATGAGGCAGTATAGTCCTCACTTCTTTATGGAATAAAGTAAGAATAAGAAAGAAAGAAAGAATTCATGAGTGAAAGTCCTTTCTATCTGTAAAGGGCCATGTCAGTGGTAAAGATCCGTCTTCCTCCTCAGGGCAGTGCCATCACTCTATAGGGTGTGCAGTTTTTCAGGCCATCGTAAGTGGTAAAACAGTGGCAGAGATTATAGAATTTGGACTCATATCAGATTTAACTGTGGCTCCACCTCTTACTAGCTGAGTGACCTTGGGCAAGTTCTTTGACTTGTTTAAACCTCTTTTTCTCTTAAATGTAGGCAATTACAAGACTGGTGTGAGAATTACAGATAATTTGCTCATAGATCATTTAGTGAGCATTTGTTACTGAACTACCATGGATCTGGTACTGTTCTGGGAACTGGGGATAAAGCAAAGAATAAAGCAGACAAACTCTCCAGCTTTCATGGAACTTACAGGGGTATAGCACACCAAGAACAAGAAACAGGCAAAGACATACTATGCCAGGTGGTCGATAAGGGCTTTGGAGAAGAAGGAAGCAAGGCAGAGAGGGTAGGAATTCTAGGGGAATGCAGAGTTCATGGAGAATGTTGAGACTTTATATCAGGAGAGTCTCATTGATAATTGAGAAGAGTCCTGAAGGAGTTAGGACAGCTGAGCCAGGTAGATATGTATTGAAAGTTCACTACAGGCAGAAGACATAGCAAGTGCAAAGGCACTGAGGTGGCATTGTATGTGGAATTCTTTAGAAATACAAAGAGGCCAGTAGGGCTGGAGCAGAGTGAGAGAGAGGGAGATTGGTAGGAGATGAAGTCAGAGCTAGTAATGAGGCCCAGTCACAGAGACAACACTTCTCAAGCTTTGATATGCATAGGAATCCCCTGGAGATGTTGTTGAAGTGTGGTTTCAGATTCAGTAGGTCTGGAGTGGGGTCTGGGGTTCTGCATTTTGAACCTCTTTTGGGTCTGCAGACCACACTCTGAGTAGAAGCGGTGCAGGGCCATGTAAACTTATAAATAAGGATGTTCGCTTTGGCCCTGAGTGAGATGGGGAGCCTCGGGGAGGTTTGGAGCAGACTGATGCCTCTGGCTGCTGTGATAATGAGGTGTGGTTAAAAGCCCTGGCTGAGTTTGTACATTGTCTGGGTTTCCGTCCTAGTGCCACCACTCACTCACTGCCTGTCTTTGACAAGTTGCTTAAACTCCCTTCTCTCTCAACTTTCTGTTTCAAAAAATGCTAAACCTAGAGAAAAGGTGAAAGAAAAGTACAATTAGCACCCTTATATCTTTCAGCTAGATTGGTCAACTGTAAATATTTTGCTACATTTGCTTTATCTCATACTCTAAGTACATATTATCTCTATTATTATTAACCATTTAAGAGTCAGTTTTTGACATAATGACCCTTCAACCCTAACTATTTCATTATGTACTTTCTAAGAGTAAGAAAAATCTCCTATATAAATAGAATCAGCTATCAAATTCAGAACATTTGATATTGGTATAATTATCTAATATAAGATCTCAATTTAAATATAACCAATTTCCTCCCCAAATATCCTTAATAATAATTTTCTTCTTGTGTATAATCCAATCTAGGGTATTATGTTGGATGTTATGTTGCTTTAGTTTTCATGTGTCATTAGTCTTTTGACTGAAAACTGAGTCGCTAGACCTCAGCCTTATTGAAAAAATTAAATATAATTTTTTTGGTTCTACTAATTAACCCGTTTAATCTGGTTCCCATGTTCTTTTCAGGTTTTGAGTGCTTCCTTTTTTTAAAAAAATTTTATTTATTTATACAGCAGGTTCTTATTAGTTATCGATTTTATACAATTAGTGTATATATGTCAATCCCAATCTCCCAATTTATCCCACCACCACCACCCCCGCTTCCCCCTTTTGTGTCCATACATTTGTTCTTACATCTGTGTCTCTATTTCTGCCTTGCACACCAGTTCATCTGTACCATTTTTCTAGATTCCACATATGTGCGTTAATATGCAATGTTTGTTTTTCTCTTTCTGACTTACTTCACTCTCTATGACAGTCTCTAGGTCCATCCAAGTCTCTACAAATGACCCATTTCGTTCCTTTTTATGGCTGAGTAATACTCCGTTGTATATGTCTACCATATCTTTTTTATCCATTCATCTGTCGATGGGCATTTAGGTTGCTTCCATGACCTGGCTATTGTAAGTAGTGCTGCAGTGAACATTGGGGTGCATGTGTCTTTTTGAATTATGGTTTTCTCTGGGTATATGCCCAGTAGTGGGATTGCTGGGTCATATGGTAATTCTGTTTTTAGTTTTTTAAGGAACCTCCATACTGTTCTCCATAGTGGCTGTATGAATCTACATTCCCACCAACAGTGCAAGAGGGTTCCCTTTTCTCCACACCCTCTCCAACATTTGTTGTTTGTAGATTTTCTGATGATGCCCATTCTGATGGATGTGAGGTGATGCCTCATTGTAGTTTTGATTTACATTTCTCTAATAATTAGTGATGTTGAGCATCTTTTCATGTGCCTCTTGGCCATCCGTATGTCTTCTTTGGAGAAATGTCTATTTAGGTCTTCTGCCATTTTTTGATTGGGTTGTTTGTTTTTTTAATATTGAGCTACATGGGCTGTTTATATATTTTGGAGATTAATCCTTTGTCTGTTGATTTGTTTGCAAATATTTTCTCCCATTCTGAGGGTTGTCTTTTTGTCTTGTTTATGGTTTCCTTTGCTATGCAAAAGCTTTTAAGTTTCATTAGGTCTCATTTGTTTAGTTTTGGTTTTATTTCCATTACTCTGGGAGGTAGGTTGAAAAAGATCTTGCTGTGATTTACGTCAAAGAGAGTTCTTCCTGTGTTTTCCTCTAAGAGTTTTACAGTGTCCAGTCTTACATTTAGGACTTTAATCCATTTTGGGTTTATTTTTGTATATGGTGTTAGGGAGTGTTCTAATTTCATTCTTTTACATGTAGCTGTCCAGTTTTCCCAGCACCACTTATTGAAGAGACTGTTTTTTCTCCATTGTATATCCTTGCCTCCTTTGTCATAGATTAGTTGACCATTGGTGCGTGGGTTTACCTCTGGGCTTTCTGTCCTCTTCCATTGATCTATGTTTCTGTTTTTGTGCCAGTACCATATTGTCTTGATTACTGTAGCTTTGTAGTATAGTCTGAAGTCAGGGAGTCTGATTCCTCCAGCTCTGTTTTTTTCCCTCAAGATTGCTTTTGCAGGCTTCCCTGGTGGCGCAGTGGTTGGGAGTCTGCCTGCCGATGCAGGGGACATGGGTTCGTGCCCCGGACCGGGAAGATCCCACACGCTGCAGAGCGGCTGGGCCCGTGAGCCATGGCTGCTGAGCCTGTGCATCCGGAGTCTGTGCTCTGCAATGGGAGAGGCCACAACAGTGAGAGGCCCGTGTACCGCAAAAAAAAAAAAAAAAAGAAAAGATTGCTTTTGCTATTTGGGGTATTTTGTGTCTCCATACAAATTTTAAGATTTCTTTGTTCTAGTTCTGTAAAAAAAATTGCCACTGGTAATTTGATAGGGATTGCATTGAATCTGTAGATTGCTTTGGGTAGTATAGTCATTTTCACAAGCTTGATTCTTCCAATCCGAGAACATGGTATATCTCTCCATTTGTTTGTGTCATCTTTGATTTCTTTCATCAGTGTCATAGTTTTCTGAGTACAGGTCTTTTACCTCCTTAGGTAGGTTTATTCCTAGATATTTAATTCTTTTTGTTGCAGTGGTGAATGGGATTGTTTCCTTAGTTTCTCTTTCTGATCTTTCATTGTTAGTGTATAGGAATGCAAGAGATTTCTGTGCATTCATTTTGTATCCTGCAACGTTACCAAATTCATTGACTAGCTCTAGTAGTTTTCTGGTGGCATCTTTAGGATTTTCTATGTATAGTACCATATCAACTACAAACAGTGACAGTGTTACTTCTTCTTTTCCAATTTGTATTCCTTTTATTTCTTCTCTGATTGCCGTGGCTAGGACTTCCAAAACTATCTTGAATAATAGTGGTGAGAGTGGACATCCTTGTCTTGTTCCTGATCTTAGAGAAAATGCTTTCAGTTTTTGACCATTGAGAATGATGTTTGCTGTGCTTTTGTCGTATATGGCCTTTATTATGTTGAGGTAGGTTCCCTCTATGCCCACATCCTGGAGAGTATTTATCATAAATGGGTGTTGAATTTTGTCAAAAGCTTTTTCTGCATCTGTTGAGATAATCATATGGTTTTAATTCTTCAATTTGTTAGATATTTATATATTGAAGAATCCTTGCATCCCTGGGATGAATCCCACTTGATCATGGTGTATGATCCTTTTAATGTGCTGTTGGATTCTGTTTGCTAGTATTTTGTCTAGGATTTTTGCATCTATATTCATCAGTGATATTGGTCTGTAATTTTCTTTTTTTGTAGTATCTTTGTCTGGTTTTGGTATCAGGGTGATGGTGGCCTCATAGAATGAGTTTGGGAATGTTCCTTCCTCTGCAATTTTTTCGAAGAGTTTGAGAAGGATAGATGTTAGTTCTTCTCTAAATGTTTGATAGAATTCACCTGTGAAGCCATCTGGTCCTGGACTTTTGTTTGTTGGAAGATTTTTCATCACAGTTTCAGTTTCATTCCTTGTGATTAGACTGTTCATATTTCCTGTTTCTTCCTGGTTCAGTCTTGGAAGGTTATACCTTTCTAAGAATTTATCCATTTCTTCCAGGTTGTCCATTTTATTGACATAGAGTTGCTTGTATGTAGTCTCTTATGATGCTTTGTATTTCTGCAGTGTCTGTTGTCACTTCTTCTTTCTCATTTCTAATTTTATTGATTTGAGTCCTCTCTCTCTTTTTCTTGATGAGTCTGGCTAATGGTTTATCAATTTTGTTTATCTTCTCAAAGAACCAGCTTTTAGTTTTATTGATCTTTCCTATTGTTTTCTTTGTTTTTAGTTCATTTATTCCTGCTCTGATCTTTATGATTTCTTCTGCTAACTTTGGGTTTTGTTTGTTCTTTTTTCTCTAGTTCCTTTAGGTGTAAGTTTAGATTGTTTATTGAGATTTTTCTTATTTCTTGAGGTAGGATTATATTGCTATAAACTTCCTTCTTAGAACTGCTTTTGCTGCATCCCATAGGTTTTGGATCGTCATGTTTTCATTGTCATTTGTCTCTAGGAATTTTTTGATTTCCTCTTTGATTTCTTCAGTGATCTCTTGGTTATTTAGTAATGTATTGTTTAGCCTCCATTTGTTTGTGCTTTTTATGGTTTTTTCCCCTGTAATTTATTTCTAATCTCATAGCGTTGTGGTCAGAAAAGATGCTTGATATGGTTTCAGTTTTCTTAAATTTACGAAGGCTTGATTTGTGACCCAAGATGTGATCTGTCCTGGAGGATGTTCTGTGTGCACTTGCGAAAAAAATGTAATCTGCTGTTTTCGGTTGGAATGTCCTATACATATCAATTAAATCTCTGGTCTATTGTGTCATTTAAAACTTGTATTTCCTTATTAATTTTCTGTCTGGATGAGCTGTCCATTGGTGTAAGTGAGGTGATAAAGTCCCCCACTATTATTTTGTTACTGTTGATTTCCTCTTTTATAGCTGTTAGCATTTGCCTTATGTATTGAGGTGCTCCTGTGTTGGGTGCATATATGTTTATAATTGTTATATCTTCTTGGATTGATCCCTTGATCATTATGTAGTGTCCTTCTTTGTCTCTTCTAACACTCTTTATTTAAAGTCTATTTTATCTAACACAAGTATTGCTACTCCAGCTTTCTTTTGATTTCCATTTGCATGGAATATCTTTTTCCATCCCCTCACTTTCAGCCTGTACGTGTCCCTAGGTCTGCAGTGGGTCTCTTGTAGATAGCATATATATGTGTCTTGTTTCTCTATCCATTCAGCAAGCCTGTGTCTTTTGGTTGTAGCATTTAATCCATTCACATTTAAGGTGATTATAAATATGTATGTTCGTATTACCGTTTTATTAATTGTTATGGGTTTGTTTTTGTAGGTCCTTTTCTTCTTTTGTGTTTCCCACTTAGAGAAGTTCCTTTAGCGTTTGTTGTAGAGCTGGTTTGGTGGTGCTGAATTCTCTTAGCTTTTGCTTGTCTGTAAAGCTTTTGATTTCTCCATTGAATCTGAATGAGATCCTTGCTGGGTAGAGTAATCTTGGTGGTAGGTTCTTCCCTTTCATCACTTTAAATATATCGTGCCACTCCCTTCTGGCTTGTAGAGTTTCTGTTGAGAAATCAGCTGTTAACCTTATGAGAGTTCCCTTGTATATTATTTGTCATTTTTCCCTTGTTGCTTTCAGTAATTTTTCTTTGTCTTTAATTTTTATCCATTTGATTACTACGTGTCTCGGCGTGTTTCTCCTTGGGTTTATCCTGCCTGGGACTTTCTGTGCTTCCTGGACTTGGGTGGGTATTTCGTTTACCGTGTTAGGGAAGTTTTCGACTATAGTCTCTTCAAATATTTTCTTGGGTCCTTTCTCCCTCTCTTCTCCTTCTGGGACCCCTATAATGCGAATGTTGTTGTGTTTAATGTTGTCCCAAAGGTCTCTTAGACTGTCTTCATTTCTTTTCATTCTCATTCTTTTTTCTTTATTCTGTTCCATGGCAGTGAATTCCACCATTCTGTCTTCCAGGTCACTTATCCGTTCTTCTGCAGCAGTTTTTCTGCTATTGATTCCTTGTAGTTTATTTTTCATTTCGGTTATTGTATTCTTCATCTCTGTTTGTTTGTTCTTTAATTCTTCTAGGTCTTTGTTAAACATTTCTTTTGTCTTCTCGATCTTTGCCTCCATTCTTTTTCCAAGGTCCGGAATCATCTTCATATCATTATTCTGAATTCTTTTTCTGGAAGGTTGCCTATCTCCACTTCATTTAGTTGTTTTTGTGGTGTTTTATCTTGTTCCTTGATGTAGTACACCGTCCCCTGCCTTTTCATTTTGTCTGTCTTTCTGTGAATGTGGTTTTCGTTCCATAGGCTGCAGGATTGTAGTTCTTCTTGTTTCTGTTGTCTTGCTTCCTTACTTTCTTGCCCCACAAAATATTCTAGGTACACTTTATACTTTACCTTCCGCAAGTCCGGATCAACCATTTCTTCCAAGAACCCTGGTTCCTTTTAGTGGGGACCTAAACTGGTTTAACTACCAGTTTAAAATTTTTTTTTAATTTATGAGATGGCAGTATAACATAAATTGTAGAGTTATTTTGAGGATTAAATGGGAAAATCTGTGTAAAAGAGTGTACATAATTCTTGGCTCATAGTATGTGCTCAATAAATTAATTTTTTCCAGCTATTTCCAGTGAAGTGTAAATAATGGAATTATGGATGAGAATGACAGTTGATGAATTTACAAAATGTCAATTATAATGTTCTCTGAGAGAAAGCAATTGGTCAGTTGATTCAAAGATTACATTAACCTCCTTTCTGAGCTTTTCATTGTTTATTTCCATTCTCACTCAAGTTTCTCTCTTCAGAACTCATCCTTAGGATTTAGTTGAATTTAGTCTTGGGTTGTTGATGTTTCTTAATCTTCTCTTAAGTTAAATTTTAAGCAACTTAATATGGAAACCATATCTTATGTGTGTGTATGTTTTTTTGAGGTTTTATAATGTTATTTGACAGCTAGCGGTTAGTTCTCATCTACATTTTGTCTGTAGATTTTTGAGAGTAGTGACAGGTACATATCTAACCAACATATAGAGTTTATTTGGTGAATCTTCATCCTCATTAAGTCTCCTGGACAATTGCACATGGATACAGTGTGGGACATTGCTTATTCCTTTGGCCCAGATAGCTTTACTAAGCCTGGTGTCATTGTGTACATCTGAAGTTCCCACCTCCTTCATGGCAAATTTCTGGATCCTTTTGAGTGCCCAAGGGGCAAGCTTCTTGAAGCCCACTCCCAGGATGCACTTGTGAATGTTGATAGTGTATTCTGTGGTAGCTACCTCGTTGATGGCAGGATGGTCCTTCTGCTTCTCGGCCCTCTTCTTTGCAAGAGCTGTTTTGCTGGGCCCAGGTTGGAAGTGCTTAGGTGTTTTTCATATTTCCTGCATGTCCTACAACAGTGGTGAGCACATATGCATATATTAGATACCAGTAAAAACCTAAGTAATGTATTTGTAGAAGTCACATAAGAAACATTTCCTAGCGAAAAAGGAATGTTATAATTGCTAAGATCTTAATCTAAGATTCTAATGAAAGGTAGACTTTAAGCATACAACACCTTCTTAAAGAATTTGGCATCAACTACACGGCCTAGACCTTTTTCAAATAAATACAAGTTGGAAAGCAGAAGGAGTTGTATGTTTCTGAGCTGCCTAGTGTTGTAATATTAACAGTTTCTGGTGTCATGGCAGGCTGTCTCCTCTTTAATCAAAGGAAAATGTACAGACTGACAATTCTTCCAACTATTCAAATGTCTCTTAAAAATAATGGTGGTAAGTAACAGGCATTTTGCATGTGCTGGTTATTTTGACCTGATGGATCTGCAAATTTCTTACTAGCATAGAAAAGAAAAACTGCTTCTTATTTTTAAGTACAAATCTTGTGTGCAGCAAATGAAGTCACGTTTTTTATTTATTCATTTTTTTTTTGTGCTGTTAGAAAACCACTTTGCAGTGAGTGTGAAAGAGAATACTTATTAGGCTAATAACAGCAGAATCATAGAAATGAGGCCTGTAGACAAATCTCCCTCTAGAGAATAAAGTGTGGTTACAGAAGGTTAAGAATGTGTAAAGATCAATGGAGGCCAAGAGCTTAAAATAGAGATAAGCTGCCTGGAGAAAAAAAGTGAAAAGAAAAAGAAAACTTCAAGAAAACACTGAGTGTTTAGGATAGCTATTTTGTCTTTGTTCCCTGTTGAAAATTTCTAAAATTTCGTTTAGAGACAGTTATACATTCCTCCAAATACATCATTTTTATTTTTCACAATGTCTAAACTCCTGTGGGTGTCTTTTTCACTTCAACAGGTGCAATCACACATACACACATACACATGGGCCTTTGACTTCTGTAGTGAAACACACTGTCAAGTCAAAAGTACAGCTAATTCAGTAAAATGTGTTAATATAAGTAGTACAAAACGACAGAGGTTGTAATGGGTAAAGCTGATTCTTAAGTATAATAAGATTCCTGTATCCAAATGCACAACTTCTAACTGAACTTTGAAACATCCTCATATAATTTGGGAGATAATGCATTATGCTTTCTTTGACTGAAAGGCAGATATTTTGATGAGAGTTTTGTTACTTCCTCTCAGTTTTCAGTGGCTTATTAAGCACTACATTTGCTCTTTATTTAAAATTTTATTTAAATACCTTTATGTTTATTTATTTACTTATTTTTGGCCACACGACTTGTGGGATCTTAGTTCCCCAACCAGGGATTGAACTCGGGCCCTCAGCACTGAAAGCCTGGAGTCCTAACCACTGGACCGCCAGGGAATTCCCGCTACATTTGCTCTTTATGAAGGCATCTATTCAATATGAAACAGGAAGGCCATGGCATAAGACCAGGCAGTTTTATTTGCCTATGGACATCTCCATGTTTTGTCTATCCTTCCTGTCCCCCAAATCTCAAAGGAATCCCAGAATTCATGTTCTGTGTTGTAGAAAAATACATGAAAATTACAAAAAGGCTATCCTTTCTGTCTTTCTAGGTCTCTAATGTTCGTAATATTGTTGGCCCCAACCTGTAAGTCACAGCCCATTTTGAAAGTTGGTAAGGAATAGTAAAACATGGTATTTTTGCCTTAATTTACCCTTTTGCCCCATTTACCTATCATAATTTCAGAGTTCCCTTCATATCCTTACCATATCCATGGTTAAACAATTCCAGTCTCTGACTTTTGATCTTTGGGAACTTGGATGAAGATTCGGACTTGCATGGCACACTGTGCTAGTCGGTTCAGGCTGCCATATCAAAGTATCACAGTCTGGGTGGCTTAAACAACAGAAATGGGTTTTCCCACAGTTCTGGAGGCTAGAAGTTGCAGATCAAGATACTGGTAGGGTTCATTTCTGCTGAGGCCTCTCTCCTTGGTCTGTAGATGGCTGTCTTCTCACTGAGTCTTCACCTGGTGTTCCTCAGTGCTTGTCTGTGTCCTAATTTCTTCTTATAAGGACACCAATCATATTAGCCATATCATTTTACCTTAATCACCTCTTTCAAGGCTCTGCCTCCAAATCCTGTCACATTCTGAGGTCCTAACTGGGGGTTAAGACTTCAGCATATGAATTTCGGGAGGACACAGATCAGTCCATAACACACACCATTCACCAACCTGGTGCAAGAATCTTTAGTCCACTTTATCTGTAGGGAAAAATCTCTGTTTCAAGTCAATTTTTTTCTGAATCACATTGATGTAAATATTTGTGGTTCAACATATGGTTGGCAAGCCAGAAGTGCCTCAGGGATTTAAAGAAGTGTTTTAGATACTCCAACACATTTGGTAGGTAATCCAATCCTATTGGACAGACAGCCTGAATTTCAAAACTACACCCACGTTAAAAAAAGGCCAGATATGTTTTTTTTTAATTTATTTTTTTTACATCTTTATTGGAGTATAATTGCTTTACAATGGTGTGTTAGTTTCTGCTTTATAACAAAGTGAATCAGTTATACATATGTTCCCATATCTCCTCCCTCTTGCGTCTCCTTCCCTCCCACCCTCCCTATCCCACCCATCCAGGTGGTCACAAAGCACCGAGCTGATCTCCCTGTGCTATGCAGCTGCTTCCCACTAGCTATCTACCTTACGTTCGGTAGTGTATATATGTCCATGCCACTCTCTCACTTTGTCACAGCTTACCCTTCCCCCTCCACATATCCTCAAGCCCATTCTCTAGTAGGCCTGTGTCTTTATTTCCGTCTTACCCCTAGGTTCTTCATGACATTTTTCTTTCTTAGATTCCATATATATGTGTTAGCATACGGTATTTATCTTTCTCTTTCTGACTTACTTCACTCTGTATGACAGATTCTAGATCCATCCACCTCACTATAAATAACTCAATTTCGTTTCTTTTTATGGCTGAGTAATATTCCATTGTATATATGTGCCACATCTTCTTTATCCATTCATCCTATGATGAACACTTAGGTTGTTTCCATCTCCTGGCTATTGTAAATAGAGCTGCAATGAATATTTTGGTACATGACTCTTTTTGAATTACGGTTTTCTCAGGGTATATGCCCAGTAGTGGGATTGCTGGGTCATATGGTAGTTCTATTTGTAGTTATTATTTTTTTTAATTAATTAATACTTATTTATGGCTGTGTTGGGTCTTCGTTTCTGTGTGAGGGGTTTCTCCACTTGTGGCAAGCGGGGGCCACTCTTCATTGCGGTGCGCGGGCCTCTCACTATTGCGGCCTCTCCTGTTGCGGAGCACAGGCTCCAGATGCGCAGGCTCAGTAGTTTTGGCTCACGGGCCCAGTTGCTCCGCGGCATGTGGGATCCTCCCAGACCAGGGCCCGAACCCGTGTCCCCTGCATTGGCAGGCAGATTCTCAACCACTGCGCCACCAGGGAAGCCCTATTTGTAGTTTTTTAAGGAACCTCCATACTGTTCTCCATAGTGGCTGTACCAATTCACATTCCCACCAGCAGTGCAAGAGTGTATCCTTTTCTCCACATCTTCTCCAGCATTTATTGTTTCTAGATTTTTTGTTGATGGCCACTCTGACCGCTGTGAGATGATATCTCATTGTAGTTTTGATTTGCATTTCTCTAATGATTAATGATGTTGAGCATTCTTTCATGTGTTTGTTGGCAATCTGTATATCTTCTTTGGAGAAATGTCTATTTAGGTCTTCTGCCCATTTTTGGATTGGGTTGTTTGATTTTTTGTTATTGAGCTGCATGAGCTGCTTGTAAATTTTGGAGATTAATCCTTTGTCAGTTGCTTCATTTGCAAATATGTTCCCCCATTCTGAGGGTTGTCTTTTGGTCTTGTTTATGGTTTCCTTTGCTGTGCAAAAGCTTTGAAGTTTCATTAGGTCCCATTTGTTTATTTTTGTTTTTATTTCCATTTCTCTAGGAGGTGGGTCAAAAAGGATCTTGCTGTGATCTGTGTCATAGAGTGTTCCACCTATGTTTTCCTCTAAGAGTTTGATAGTTTCTGGCCTTACACTTAGGTCTTTAATCCATTTTGAGCTTATTTTTGTGTGTGGTGTTAGGCAGTGATCTAATCTCATACTTCTACATGTACCTGTCCAGTTTTCCCAGCACCACTTATTGAAGAGGCTATCCTTTCTCCACTGTACATTCCTGCCTCCTTTATCAAAGATAATGTGACCATATGTGCGTGGGTTTATCTCTGGGCTTTCGATCCTGTTCCATTGATCTATATTTCTGTTTTTGTGCCAGTACCATACTGTCTTGATTACTGTAGCTTTGTAGTATAGTCTGAAGTCAGGGAGCCTGTTTCCTCCAGCTCCATTTTTCGTTCCCAAGATTGCTTTGGCTATTCGGGGTCTTTTTGTTTCCATACAAATGGTGAAATTTTTTGTTCTAGTTCTGTGAAAAATGCCAGTGGTAGTTTGATAGGGATTGTATTGAATCTGTAGATTGCTTTAGGTAGTAGAGTCATTTTCACAATGTTGATTCTTCCAGTCCAAGAACATGGTATATCTCTCCATCTATTTGTATCATCTTTTATTTCTTTCATCAGTGTCTTATAATTTTCTGCATACAGGTCTTTTGTCTCCTTACATAGGTTTATTCCTAGATATTTTTTTCTTTTTGTTGCATTGGTAAATGGGAGTGTTTTCTTGATTTCCCTTTCGTATTTTTCATCATTAGTGTATAGGAATGTCAGAGATTTCTGTGCATTAATTTTTTATTCTGCTACTTTACCAAATCTATTGATTAGCTCTAGTAGTTTTCTGGTAGCATCTTTAGGATTCTCTCTGTATAGTATCATGTCATCTGGAAACAGTGACAGCTTTACTTCTTGTTTTCCGATTTGGATTCCTTTTATTTCCTTTTCTTCTCTGATTGCTGTGGCTAAAGCTTCCAAAACTATGTTGAATAAGAGTGGTGAGAGTGGGCAACTTTGTCTTGTTCCTGATCTTAGTGGAAATGCTTTCAGTTTTTCACCATTGAAGATGATGTTGGCTGTGGGTTTGTCATATATGGCCTTTATTATGTTGAGGAAAGTTCCCTCTGTGCCTACTTTCTGCAGGGTTTTTATCATATATGGGTGTTGAATTTTGTCAAATGCTTTCTCTGCATCTATTGAGATGACCATATGGTTTTTCTCCTTCTATTTGTTAATATGGTGTATCACGTTGATTGATTTGCACATACTGAAGAATCCTTGCATTCCTGGAATAAACCCCACTTGATCATGTTGTATGATCCTTTTAATGTGCTGTTGGATTCTGCTTGCTAGTATTGTGTTGAGAATTTTTGCATCTATGTTCATCAGTGATGTTGGCCTGTAGTTTTGATTCTTTGTGACATCCTTGTGTGGTTTTGTTATCAGGGTGATGGTGGCCTCATAGAATGAGTTTGGGAGTGTTCTTCCCTCTGCTATATTTTGGAAGAGTTTGAGAAGGATAGGTGTTAGCTCTTCTCTAAATGTTTGAAAGAATTCACCTGTGAAGCCATCTGGTCCTGGGCTTTTGTTTGTGGGAAGATTTTTAATCACAGTTTCAATTTCAGTGCTTGTGATTGGTCTGTTCATATTTCTTCCTGATTCAGTCTTGGCAGGCTGTGCCTTTCTAAGAATTTGTCCATTTCTTCCAGGTTGTCCATTTTATTGGCATAGAGTTGCTTGTAGTAATCTCTCATGATCCTTTGTATCTCTGCAGTGTCAGTTGTTACTTCTCCTTTTTCATTTCTAATTCTATTGATTTGAGTCTTCTCCCTTTTTTTCTTGATGAGTCTGGCTAATGGTTTATCAATTTTGTTTATCTTCTCAAAGAACCAGTTTTTAGTTTTATTAATCTTTGCTATCATTTGCTTCATTTCTTTTTCATTTCTTTCTGATCTGATCTTTATGATTTCTTTCCTTCTGCTAACTTTGGGTTTTTTTTGTTCTTCTTTCTCTAATTGCTTTAGGTGCAAGGTTAGGTTGTATATTCGAGATGTTTGCTGTTTCTTAAGGTAGGATCGTATTGCTATAAACTTCCCTCTTAGAACTGCTTTTGCTGCATCCCATAGGTTTTGGGTCGTCGTGTCTCCATTGCCATTTCTTTCTAGGTATTTTTTAATTTCCTCTTTGATTTCTTCAGCGATCACTCCGTTAGTAAGTAGTGTATTGTTTAGCCTCCATGTGTTTGTATTTTTTATAGATCTTTTCCTGAAATTGATATCTAGTCTCATAGCGTTGTGGTTGGAATACATACTTGATACAATTTCAATTTTCTTAAATTTACCAAGGCTTGATTTGTGACCCAAGATATGATCTATCCTGGAGAATGTTCCATGAGCACTTGAGAAAAATGTGTATTCTGTTGTTTTTGGATGGAATGTCCTATAAATATCAATTAAGTCCATCTTGTTCAATGTATCATTTAAAGCTTGTGTTTCTTTATTTTCATTTTGGATGATCTGTCCTTTGGTGAAAGTGGGGTGTTAAAGTCCCCTACTATGAATGTATTAGTGTCGATTTCCCTTTTTATGGCTGTTAGTATTTGCCTTATGTATTGAGGTGCTCCTGTGTTGGGTGCATAAATATTTACAGTTGTTATATCTTCTTGGATCGATCCCTTGATCATTATGTAGTGTCCTTCTTTGTCTGTTCTAATAGTCTTTATTTTAAAGTCTATTTTGTCTGATATGAGAATTGCTACTCCAGCTTTCTTTTGGTTTCCATTTGCATGGAATATCTTTTTTCATCCCCTTACTTTCAGTCTGTATGTGTCTCTAGGTCTGAAGTGGGTCTCTTGTAGACAGCATATATATGGGTCTTGTTTTTGTATCCATTCAGCCAGTCTGTGTCTTTTGGTGGGAGCATTTAATCCATTAACATTTTTTTGTTTTGTTTTTTTTGCAGTACGTGGGCCCCTCACTGCCACAGCCCCTCGCGCTGCGGAGCACAGGCCCTGGACGCACAGGCTCAGCGACCATGGCTCACGGGCCCAGCCGCTCCGCGGCATGCGGGATCCTCGCAGACTGGGGCATGAACCTGCGTCCCGCGCATCGGCCGGCGGACCCTCAACCACTGCACCACCAGGGAAGCCCTAATCCATTTACATTTAAGGTAATTATCAATATGTATGTTCCTATTCCCATTTTCTTAATTGTTTTGGGTTTGTTATTGTAGGTCTTTTCCTTCTCCTGTGTTTCTTGCCTAGAGAAGTTCCTTTAGCATTTGTTGTAAAGCTGGTTTGGTGGTGCTGAACTCTCTCAGCTTTTGCTTGTCTGTAAAGGTTTTCATTTCTCCATCAAATCTGAATGAGATCCTTGCTGGGTAGCGTAATCTTGGTTGTAGGTTTTTCTCCTTCATATCTTTAAAAATATCCTGCCGGTCCCTTCTGGCTTGCAGAGTTTCTGCTGAAAGATCAGCTGTTAACTTTATGGGGATTCCCTTGGTGTTATTTGTTGTTTTTCTCTTGCTGCTTTTAATATGTTTTCTTTGTATTTAATTTTTGACAGTTTGATTAGTATGTGTCTTGGCGTATTTCTCCTTGGATTTATCCTGTATGGGACTCTCTGTGCTTCCTGGACTTGATTAACTATTTCCTTTCCCATGTTAGGGGAGTTTTCAACTATAATCTCTTCAAATACTTTCTCAGTCCCTTTCTTTTTCTCTTCTTCTTCTGGAACCCCTGTAATTCGAATGTTGGTGCGTTTAATGTTACCCCAGAGGTCTCTGAGACTGTCCTCAGTTCTTTTCATTCTTTTTTCTTTATTCTGCTCTGCAGTAGTTATTTCCACTATTTTATCTTCCAGGTCACTTATCCATTCTTCTGCCTCAGCTATTCTGCTATTGATCCCATCTAGAGTATTTTTAATTTCATTTATTGTGTTGTTCATCATTGCATGTTTCACCTTTAGTTCTTCTAGGTCCTTGTTAAATGTTTCTTGCATTTTCTCTATTTCCAAGATTTTGGATCATGTTTACTATCATTATTCTGAATTCTTTTTCAGGTCGATTGCCTATTTCCTCTTCATTTGTTAGGTCTGGTGGGTTTTTATCTTGCTCCTTCAACTGCTGTGTGCTTTTCTGTCTTCTCATTTTGCTTATCTTACTGTGTTTGGGGTCTCCTTTTTGCTGGCTGCAGGTTTGTAGTTCCCGTTGTTTTTGGTGTCTGTCCCCAGTGGCTAAAGTTGGTTCAGTGGGTTGTGTAGACTTCCTGGTGGAGGGGACTAGTGCCTGTGTTCTGGTGGATGAGGCTGGATCTTGTCTTTCTGGTGGGCAGGTCCACGTCTGGTGGTGTGTTTTGGGGTGTTGTGGACTTATTATGATTTTAGGCAGCCTCTCTGCTAATGGGTGGGGTTGTGTTCCTGTCTTGCTAGTTGTTTGGCATGGGGTGTCCAGCACTGTTGCTTGCTGGTCATTGAGTGAAGCTGGGTGCTGGTGTTGAGATGGAGATCTCTGGGAGATTTTTGCCGTTTGATATTATGTGGAGCTGGGAGGTCTCTTGTGGACCAGTGTCCTGAAGTTGGCTCTCCCACCTCAGAGGCACAGCCCTGCCTCCTGGCTGCAGCAGCAAGAGCCTTTATCCACACAGCTGTGAATAAAAGGGAGAAAAGGTAGAAAGAATGAAAGAAAGAAGATAAAATAAAGTAAGATAAAATAAAGTTATTATAATAAAAAATAATTAAGAAAAAGAATTTTTTTAAGTAAAAAAACCAGAAAAAAACAAACAACCAAAAAAAAATGGACGGATAGAACCCTAGGACAAATGGTGAAAGCAAAGGTATACAGACAAAATCTCACACAGAAGCAAACACACACACACTCACAAAAAGAGGAAAAGGGGAAAAAACAATAAATCTTGCTCTCAAAGTCCACCTCCTCAATTTGGGATGATTCGTTGTCTATTCGTGTATTCCACAGATGCAGGTACATCAAGTTGATTGTGGAGCTTTAATCCACTGTTTCTGAGGCTGCTGGAAGAGATTTCCTTTTCTCTTTTTTGTTTGCACAGCTCCAGGGGCTCAGCTTTGTATTTGGCCCCGCCTCTGCGTGTAGGTCACCAGAGGGCGTCTCTTCTTTGCTCAGAGAGGACGGGGTTAAAGGAGCAGCTGACTCGGGGGCTCTGGCTCACAAAGGCTGGGGGGAGGGAGGGGTGCAGATGCGGGGCGGGCCTGCAGCGGCAGAGGCCGGCGGGCCGTTGCACCAGCCTGAGGCGTGCTGTGCGTTCTCCCGGGAAGTTGTCCCTGGATCCCAGGACCCTGGCAGTGGCGGTCTGCACAGGCTCCCGGGAGGGGAGGTGTGGAGAGTGACCTGTGCTCGCACACAGGCTTCTTGGTGGTGGCAGCAGTAGCCTTAGCGTCTCTTGCCCGTCTCTGGGGTCCGCGCTGCTAGCCGCGGCTCGCGCCCATCTCTGGAGCTCCTTTAAGCAGCACTCTTAGTCCCCTCTACTTGCGCACCAGGAAACAAAGAGGGAAGAAAAAGTTTCTTGCCTCTTCTGCAGGTCCAGACTTTTCCCCGGACTCGCTCCCGGCTAGCCGTGGTGCAGTAACCCCCTGCAGGCTTGTTCACGCCGCCAACCCCAGTCCTCTCCCTGCGCTCTGACCTAAGCCCGAGCCTCAGCTCCCAGCCCCACCCCCACCCCGGCGGCTGAGCAGACAAGCTTCTCAGGCTGGTGAGTGCCGGTCGGCACCGATCCTCTGTGTGGGAATCTCTCCGCTTTGCCTTCCGCACCCCTGTTGCTGTGCTCTCCGAAGCTTTCCCCCTCCGCCACCCGCAGTCTCCGCCCGCGAAGGGGCTCCTAGTGTGTGGAAAGCTTTCCTCCTCCACAGCTCCCTCCCACTGGTGCAGGTCCCGTCCCTATTCTTTTGTCTCTGTTTATTCTTTTTTCTTTTGCCCTACCGAGGTACGTGGGGAGTTTCTTGCCTTTTGGGAGGTCTGAGGTCTTCTGCCAGCGTTCAGTAGGTGTTCTGTAGCAGTTGTTCCACGTGTAGATGTATTTCTAGTGTATCTGTGGGGAGGAAGGTGATCTCCGCCTTTTATTCTTTTTCCATCTTCCCCCTCTCCCCAGATATTTTTTTTTTCCCACTCTCCACCCTCCACCCTGTACCAACTGAAGTGGAATTATTTGCGGAAAAAAATTATGAGTAGAAGAATCAAGGAGAAACTCCAGATTCTCTTCCTAAAACTCTTCCAGGCTTTCATCTAAAGCATTTTATATATATGTGTGTGTCTGTGTCTGTGTTTGTACATATGTGTGTATATATATTTATATACATATATTTTCTATTTTCCTAAGATCTATTATCACGGTGAGAATGGCATAACATAACACAGTTATCATATACCATCTCTTCTAAGTGCATTGCTACAAATATCTGAGATGTCACATTCCCTCCCCCTCCCTCCCTCCCTCCCTTTTCTCTCCTTCTCGCTCTCCCTATCCCCCCAACCTCCATTACCTTGACTCTATAATTCCCTAATTCACACCTATAAGGGGGCAGGGTCAGCCTCCAGTAAACTGATTGCTAATGCAATTCATTTACCAGTCATCCCTCTGTTATCACTCTGAGTCATCTGATGAAGACAGTGAAGTTAATGAGGACTCAGAAATGAAGAGAAGCAGGGAAGGATGATGATAAGGAAAAAAAGCACAGGAGTGAGAAGCGTGGGAGAAGAGGGCAGGCTGTGACCTCTGTCAGGGGCAACCTGGAACCCAGAAGCCAGGGGAGAAGTGAAAGCTTCTCCCTGTGACCCTCAGTGTATTAGGATGCAGCCAATCACATCACCCAATTGGATTTTCTGACAAAAATCTCCGTTGAAGCAAAAATGTATTTTCAAGATAATATGTATATAGGAATGATTATATGGTTTTGGTATGTTATTTCCTTGCTATCAAGAATATTTATTTATAGAAATACCACAAGCCTCACACAGTTTCCACGGGTATGAGGGGTCATTTACAAACAAAATATTAGAATCTACCAATGTAGAAAACATCAAGGTTGTAATGAGGAAGATGCTTTTTATTTTTTGTTTGTTTATTTTTAAAGCAGAATGAATAGTGCCAGCATGCTGTCACTTGGGAGAACTGTGTAGTTGTTTGCAGGTCATGGTGCTTAGTAAATTGGTCCAGTGCTATTAAGAAGGAGTTATAGAAAGCATGTTTGTTTTTCTGCTTGATGGCCAGCAGTAATTTTAATAGATGCCTGAATTCTGTCTCCAGGCAAACCGGGAACATATGGAAATCATATTCAGTTGTTAATAATTTTGTTGCTGATGGGAGTGGCAAAGAGGATTTATTTTAATCATTTTAGGGCTTATTAAAGGGACGTAGCTGGGAGCTGAGAGGATTAAGCACTTCAGGTGAGTTCACTGGCAGGCCCACATGAAAGTGGGATTTTTGTCTGTCAGGAAAAAACATACCCACTGCGAGTGTCCCAATGGCATAGGTGTTCAAGGAGCCTGGGACCCCTGCAAGGTCAGAAATCAAAGCCTGGTGACTGATCAGTTCTCTAAAACACCTCTCATTGTTCTGAATGTTTTCTCAGCAACGTAAAGCACACTATAGCAGTGAAGGTCCTGGGTGTGGTTCTTGCCTCAGTTATTAATTCTGTGGTCTTGGACAAATTACCTCACTTTTCTCTGCCTCAATGTCTTTATCTGCAGGAATGGCAATAACAATAGCAATTACCTACCTGCAATAGCACTTTGAAGGTCAGATAAGATGATTATGTCTTCCAGCACCAAGCATGATGTGGAGTGAATGCTCAATAAATTATAACTATTCTTATTAATATTTTTATTGTTATGCTTAAAATCTGTATCTGCTTCATTATACATGTTAGAAAGAGGTACCCAAACTTAAGGAGTACTGAGAAGAGAATGGGCCTAGGCCTTCAATTTTGATGCTATATATTGCAAAGTAATAGGTCTGCAATTTGGAAAATAGAAATTTACAACATTTTCTGCATAGAAAAATGTGTGACGTTCTAATGCTCTCCAGTTGCTTGAACTATTTAGATATCAACTCAAGATACATTGTCCTACTTCGTCTGTTTTATTTTGCTTGTACCTTTGCTTGTACTCAAAAATATTGTCCCTATTCAAATAAAAGTTTGTGGTATTTTCCTTGGTTATTTTTAAAATGTAAGGTTTATATGATCAGATTGAGCCTTTTTTACTTTTATCCAGCCTGTTTCCTGAAATTAAATATCTGTAACCTTTCCATTGAATATGCAGGGTTCATGGGGTGTAATTATAAAGCAACTTTATTTTTGTCTCCTGGTATCTCTTTAACGTTTTTCTGTGGGGCTGGTTCTTTCGTTAGCCTTTGGTAAAATTTAAGGGAAGTCCCGTGATTTTTTTTTTATTATTTTATGTATTTATTTTTGGCTGTGTTGGGTCTTCATTGCTGCACGCGGGCTTCCTCTAGTTGTGGTGAGCGGAGGCTACTCTTTGTTGTGGTGTGCGGGCTTCTCGTTGCAGAGCACAGGCTCTAGGCGCGCGGGCTTCAGCAGTTGCGGCTCACGGGCTCTAGAGCGCAGGCTCAGTAGTTGTGGCACGTGGGCTCAGTAGTTGTGGCTCGTGGGCTCTAGACCGCAGGCTCAGTAGTGGTGGCGCACGGGCTTAGTTGCTCCGTGTCTTGTGGGATCTTCCCGGACCAGGGCTCGAACCCGTGTCCCCTGCATTGGCAGGCGGATTCTTAACCACTGCGCCACCAGGGAAGCCCAAGTCCCGTGATTTTGGTGTCCACTTTTAGGTAATAAAACAACCTATCGTCCGTAATTGTCCTGTCAAAATATTACATTCCATTGGAAGGTAAAGCTTCTCTTTTCTTCTGCTTTGCTTGCTGCAGGCTGGTTGCCAGTGGGTGGGTGGGTGGGGACGCTGGTTGGTTTGTTCTTTCTTTTTCTCTTGCGTGTTAATCCCTCTTCCTCCAAAGAAATTTCAGACCCCCCCCCTCTAGGTTTAGAGCTAGAAGAGGCAGAGGGTAAAGAGGACAAGAATATTCTTGCTTGCCTGCCATTGTTTGGTGATCTAGCATCCACACTCTGTAGATCTGGCAGGTGTTTGAGGCTGAGTCTTTTAGGGGCACCTTTCGGGGTCCATCAGAGACCCTGGGGCCCTTTGCCTCTCTTCCTCTCATCGCTGGGGGTCTCTCACTCTCACTTTTAGTTCCTTTGAGAGGGCAGATGCATCTCTGATTGCCCTTGGCTGGCTGGCTGGCTGGCTGGTTACTAACTCCTTCCTTAACATCTAGTCATCTGCTGGCACTTTCAGCTTCTATTTGTTCCTTCAGTGGACTCTCTTGGACAAGACAGGAGATGCAGCTATACTAACCTGCTCATGTGTAGACTACATGTTTCTCCCACGTTATTCTAGGAATGCACATGACCCCCAATGAAGTGACCTTTCTTTTATTGCTGTTTTAAAGCAGTGCACTAGCCAGGTGATGGACCCTAACATTACTTACGGAGGAGTCTGACTCTTTTCCGGTTGTTTCTGCACCTGTGAGACAAATAGGTGAAACTTTTCAGGTGGTGTCAATATACTTCTTTCCCTAGGTTTGGGAAAAGCCGTCACAGCAAATCCATTTATTTTTCCAAAATTCCTCTAACTACTTTTAATCTTCTCAGGTCCTCAGTTTGGGTGTGGGGTTAAGAGGAGAATAACAGGTTATTTTTCTTTGGCTCTTAACTCAGGGGTAACATTCTGTTATTCTGGAAGAATGCCACTATTATGTGGGTGTATCACATGACAAGATGCTTTATTTTAAACTCTTTTATAACTGTGTACCAAGTCCCATTTTTCCTTATTTTCTTTATATTATCTCATAGCGGTATATAAAAAATTGTGCTGAAAAGCACATGACAGAAATTTACTGTCTTAACCATTTTTAAATGTACAGTTCAGTAGTTAAGTAAATTCACATTATTGTGCATCTGGGACCACATTTTAAACATCTCATTGTATGTTGAAAACAATCCAGCCTTTTCTGTGATTGTTTCTTTAAAAAAGCATTTTGATTATAATATTGGTTGTTAGACATTAACTCAAGCTTCTTCCTGTAAAGGGAACTGGTATCAGGACAGACATGGCCAATAAGGAGACAGAATCTCATGAAAATTCAGTTCAGTAGCTGTAACGGTGCCAAGCCCCATGGAGATTGTTGTTGGAAGGAGAGGTAGGAGCAGAAACAAGTCTTGAAAGAGCTTCATGAGCCTCCTCCATTCCATAGCTACCCTATTAATAAAACTCGAGTATTCCTAGTCTGCCACCTTCTTTTGGAACTGATGCTATCTGCCTTCCTCTTCTTTGTGTATCATTTCTTCACCCATCATAATTTTGCTTTTCTCATAGTTTCCGGTTCATAATAATTTCTATTTACTGCCTTATGGCTCTGACAAACTGTTCATAACTCCAGCTCATCTTCACACAGTGAAATTCCTCATTCTCTTGGTATTGGTATTTGCTAATTTAAATTTTCAAGAGAGGAAACTGGATTGTCTTTGTTTATCTTTTCATACCATGTGGGCACTGCCAGCCAAAGGATTGGTTATACTTGGGTCAAAGTGTGGCTACAAATGGCTGCCCTTTGAGCAGAGGCTGGGGGGAGGTCGTTCCTGAGAAGGCACCTGGGTATAGGAGGCAACATGATTAATTTTATGTACTTAATAAAAATATTTTGTGTGCATGCTTAAACAAGAGTAAGTATTTCTTTATTCATTTTTTCAGCGTTTGGCAGAAAGCAGGAACTCTTATAGGAGAAAGATGGTAATAAAGGCTCTGAGAACAAAGAATTGAAAAAGGGCTTCTGAGTTTCTGATTGTAGTGGATTTTTTTGAGGGAAGGACTGTTTTCCTGGTTTGGGTTCCCCCAGAAGCGGATCCTGAGATAAGAATGCTATTGCAAATAGTTCATTTGGAAGACGATAACATGCAACACTGGTAAGGGAAGAGAAGAAATGACAGAGGGCAAGGAGGGCAGCCAAAAAAAGTGCAGTATGTTAAGTGGTTATCACCGTGGCTTATTCCACTGGTTAATTCTGGGAAATGTACAGTGCATCTCAAAGTTATCTCAGATGGGTGCCCAGGAAGCTGGATACTTATCCATCAGCTCCCCTTGGATCATTGGTTGAGGGCTGCTCCGGGGCCACTAATTCTGTGGCACATCTGGCCTGCCCTCTGTGTCGTTTATAGCTCCACGTCCAGTAAAAAGCCCTCAAGTCAGGAGGCAAAGGGGCTTGCCGTCAGCAACCTTTAATGTGTGAGGGCGAGAGCAGAGAGGCTGTGGGCCGGGCACGGTTGGCATTTACCCCCAAACCCCCTCCCCATTTTCTCCTTTCTTGAATGAAACCTGATTTTATCCAGGTGTTCATCCCTTAGGGAAGGTTGCCTTACCTAAAGCTCAAGGGTAAATTTAGATTAATCTTTTTTTTTTTGCCTTTTAAGTTAGTTTTATTTCGATAAATTCTTTAATACATTTGTGTTGTACCATTCAACATTAATCTTCCAAGATCGATCACATTTGTTTTTCAGGAGGAATCAGTCTTAATCAAATAGAAAAACACACTGAGGCGCCCCTGTGTTCGTTGCTCATGACTCCTCCTCCCAATTTGTGAGCGGGCTCAAGCGGTCTTAGGTATTCAGGAGAGAAGCATTCTTATTTAAGCTTTTGGTGGTTCATTTTGCATATATATTTTTTTGATTGAAGTATAGTTGACTTACAATGGTGTGCCAATCTCTGCTGTACGGCAAAGTGACTCAGTTATACATGTATAGACGTTCTTTTTTTAAAGTTTGGATTAATCTTAGCTATTTATGGAGATCCCATTCCTTGTATCTGCTATTTGACGTAGGTGTGGACACGTGGTGCAAGGTGGTATGAAATGAGAGATGAGGTCTGCTAGAGGGGCTCTGGGAAAGGTTTCTTCCTTCTTATAAAGAGACTCATAGGAAAAGGCAGCATCGTATTATACACTGGACCTCGGGACTTCCCTGGTGGTCCAGTGGTTAAGACTTCGCCTTCCAATGCAGGGGGTGCAGGTTCAATTCCTGGTCGGGGAGCTAAGATCCCACATGCCTCCTGGCCAAAGAACCAAAACATAAACCAGAAACAGTATTATAACAAATTCAATAAAGACTTAAAAAAAAATGGTCTGTACTGGACCTGTCACATATTCATGAGTCACTTGGAAATGTTAGACACATCTTGGGACCATGAGCCCTGAATTAACCAACCCTAAAGATGCCCTGCCTTGAAATTTCTCAGTTTGAGAGATGACAACTTTTCCTGATTATCTAAATCATTTTGAGTAAGGTTTATTTTTACCTGCAGTCAAAGACATCCTAATTGGTACAAGGATAAAGTGTAAGTACCAGATGACAAAGCTCATTTTTGAAGTTTACAGAAAGGTTTATAAAGAGATTATAGGATCATGTCAATATGTTGTAACAATTCTAGCTCCCTTTGTTCAACCTTTACACCCCTTTTATAGTACTGATAACATTCAGGGGGTTTTGCTGATGATGGATCATGAGTTCTAGAACAGCAGTGTATTCAGTCTCAACCTTTGATTGCATACGTATTCAGTATGCTGTGATTAAATGGGAAAAGTGCATAAAACACTTTTTCCACATACCGAGGTACAACGGTTGGCTTGAAGAAAATCACGGGTGCAATTGGTTGAGCTGCCAGCTGAACCAACAACTTTTTTTCCCTGTAGACTGTTCTTTCTTGAAAGAAAGACTGACAGAAAAAGTGATGGCTACCCAGACTTGGGTATTTGACCATTTCTCAGAAATGAATGAACTGAACATGTTACTTCAAGGAAAATGACTGACAATATTTGTTGCCAATGATAAAATTTGAGCTTTCGAGTATGATTTTCATTTTCGGAAAACTTTTATCCACTAAGGTGATAGTTTCCCAACACTTAAAGACTCTTCAGATGAGTTTAGTGGTGGTATTAACAAATGTAATTTTTAAATATCGTATAATAAAATGTGTCAACATTTGGAAAATCTGCATAACTCAGTGACACAGTGTTTTTCAAATGAGTGATACATGATATTATAGAATCCCGTGTGGGTAAAATATCCATTCAAAGTGCAAGATAGACTAATGGATTTTAATGGAACTAAAAACAAGTTTAGTAGTACGGTTTTTGGTTTCACATTGCAACTAACTGCTAAGAAACTACCATTTGTTGAGTTTTGATATAGTGCTAAAGAATAATACCCACGGTTATATGAAAAGATTCTCAAAATACTCCTCTTTGTTCTAACCACATATCTGGGTGAGGCCGTATTTTCTTCATATATTTCAACTAAAATAGCCTGTCACAACAGATTGAATGCAGGAGCAGATACAAGAATCCAGCTGTCTTCTGTTAAACCAGGCAGTAAAGAGATTTGCAAAAATGTAAAACAATGCTGCTCTTCTCACTAATTTTTTTCGTCATAAAAAATATATAATATTTGTTAACATGTAATGGACTTATTATTTTAAAGTGAATTAATATTTTAACATTTTCCTTTAATTTTGAATACAGCAAATATTAGTAAATGTAACCCACATAAACCAAAGCTCTTTGGAGCTCCTCAATTACGTTTAAGAGTTTACAGGGTCCTGTAACAAAAAAAGTTTGAAACTATCTTTAGAGGGCTTGGTGGAAAGGGTTCAGAGCGTTGAGTATAAACCAAGAGATCTGGGTTGTTAACGGACAGAAACAGAAGTAGAGGGTATATGGGATTAGTTAATGATCTTGAAATAAAGAATGATAGAGGGGTTAGGAAGGAGGAGGAGGGGTGGGGGAAATTTCTAGAAGCATGGAAGTTCTTCCCTCCCTCTTGACCCCTGTAGATGGAGGGATGGAGGTCAGTGGAAGGGAAGAATAGATCTGGGGCGATGTATTAATGCATCCTACGTTGTCATGCTTCTTGATGTTTATTAAACCGACAATAAACAGAAGTAAAACGTTTAACTTTAAAAGGGATTTCTTCATAAATGAGCACATTTAATGTTTTTAAATTTGGGGGATGCAGACTTGATGGAATTTTTGCTCTTCAGGAGGTACATGACGTTTCCTAGGAAACCAGGGAACATATCATCATGTGTGAATGAATGAATCTCAGATTGTTGGAGAGAACCCTTCCCAGTGTGCTAAATATTAGTGAATGTTCCAGGTGTGTTTCAGCTATCCAGACTGCACGTAAAAATTGAGTGATGGGGACTCTTAGAATGAATAACAGCATTTACTGAAACTGGAAATCTTGAGACTTCTGGATCCAGAATCCACAATGTCCAGCCTCAGCCTTGATGTTGCACCAGTTTTACTGTAGAATACATCATCCTTGCTCCTTAGCTGACAAGTCTTGCCTTTTTGACATTTAAGCTACAAAATGTAGGCTACTCCTTGGAAGAAATCTTGTAATTATTTGCCAGTAGAAAAAGAATGATGGGTTAAAGTAAATATATGCTGTCAAGCTGTCAATAATTATTTAATACCACTGTGTACAAGGAATGATCCATGTCAAAGTGCTCTAAATGAATTAGACAGACAAAGAAAGTACATTTGCAAAGCTTCTGGGGTAGTCACATAAATACATACTTACAATATATAATATAATATAAACTTGAGATAGGGAGGCGGGCAAAACCACTACCAAAACCAAAGCCAAAACAAAAACAAAAGATATGTTTGCATCAAATTTGAACAATAATTTTTATTTTAAAACCAGTTGGGAAATGGAAGAAAGGCTGTTACCTTACTGGGAAGGGAGGGAGGTTGCCAGAGACTCTCGCATTTATGGATGCCTCCTCTGTTCCAGACCCTCTGTATCTTTCAAGAACTTTGGAAGTACTTTTTGCCTCACGTTTCATAGATGAAGAAACCAAGACTCAAGAAAGTTGAGGAAAATTTTCCCTAAGATTTAGAAGGTTGCACAATGGAGGTTCAAGCCCCAGCTATTTTTGTCTTTGAAGGCCATTCTTTTTATGATTCCTCAGAAATTCCCAAGTCAGAGCCTATAGAGAACATACCCATTAACTGTAGGGAGAAGACCACGTTGCTGGAACTATTGTTTCTATTTTATATCATCTAGTTTATAAGAAAAAAAGTTCTACTCTCAGTTTTTACTGTTCTTTGAAAAAGCTGGGGAGTAAGCAAGGAAGTATTTGTTAAGAAAACAAAGAAACACAGCTTTGGAGGATGTTAGGGGAAGACCCTCTAAATCAGCAATATGGCGGCTATCTGTGCCCTTGTCCATTGAGACAACACTTTTATCAAGATATCCTATTGGGTAAGAAGACCTTATTTTTGCTGCCTCAAAATAGATGCAATGATATAAATTCTCTGTGCTTTGCATTTCTAACTGTTAAGCAAGCAGACACCACCAGTCTCAAAACAGACATCCACAGGATATGTAGCACTATGGTGTGGGCTTCAGAGAAAAGATTCCTTTTCAAGGACTTTGAGCTCTATGGAAGGAGACACATTCACATAAACCTAACTTTTCATGGTTAGTTTAATAGTTGCCATGATTATTACTCTTTAAAGTATTCTGAGGGTAGGTACCAATTCTTAACTACTTACCCAATTTGCTGTTATTTCAGCAGCCTTGTCCAGTGTTCTCAAAATGACCCACTCCACTTTGAACTTATTTACTATTCTGTTCTTTTTTGTCCTTGTAAAGTTCTCACAGTGCCCTTAAGTAGGTTTTGCCCTGGGCGCTGCTTACCATAAGTTAGATAACTTCTTTATGTCTTAGTTCTCTTTTCTGAAAGCTAGAAATAAAAATATGATCTATCACTGTCAGAAGTAAATAAGGCAATAGTTGTAAAGCCTTTAGTCCAATGCCTGACTCATTAAATGCCAGCTATTATTCTTGTTATTATTAATAATCATGTTATAAAACAATCCCAGTTTTAAGCTATCTAAAGTTTTATTTTGCTCGTGTTTATTCTTCTTTTAAAGAAAAATTTATACCGTACTTCCAAAAAGAACTTGAAAAGGTTTACCATTAAAGGCATATTAAAAGTAAGGCTTAATGGAATAAAAATAAAATGTCTGGCAAAGTCAGCTGCCTCAGAAATATAATGAAGGCCACAGCTGACTCTCCCCATAGGTATTGGAATCACTTTTTCATCAGAAGACTGCTGGGAATGACTGTTGGGGCATCTTGACAGTGCTCCCAAATACTCCCTTTTGCTCTGCTCCATCCTTTCCTCTGTTCTAATTTCCACACTGCTGTCTTCTCCCTTGGCTCTTATCACTCCCATTCAGTCTAAACCTTCCCACTTGGCCCTCCGAACACCATTTCATGGCGTCCTCAATCTCCTTCAGGAGGAAGAACGTTTCTTCTTGTTAGGAAAGGCATTCTCCCACGTGGGGTCTTTTGGCCCCAACTCGGCCACATAAGAATGGGCCTTGTGCGGGGTGGCACTTTCCTTACCAGGAGATAAAGCATCCTCACAGTTTGTGATGGGCTTATCACCTTGTGGGGGCGTATCTTCCCCTCTTTCAGACTCAGGTGTGCTCCTTTGTTGGTTTTAAGCGTCTGCATCGTGTGGTCCCTGGCCATCCCCACTACCGTATCTTCCTTCTTGGGCACGAGAAGGGTGCTTGCAAATCAGGAGGGATGTGCTGGCCGTGGGAGACTGACACCCACTACTGAAGCTGACCTTGCTGTCTCTTCTCTATGTGAATAAGACATTGTTGCATCCAGTGCTGGACTGGACTGTTTGCCTTGACAACTCCAATATCAAGATGCAGTGGGCAGAAGTACTGGGGTCTCTACTCCCCATAATAGGCAACTGATGGTACTTGCTTGACACATCTATCTTGCCCTCCAGAGCTACTGCTTTTCCTGCAACTCTCCCTGGTGGATGCATCTTCTCAAGCTACCTACTCACTCAGCGTTGGGTGTTGAGATTGGCTTCCTAAGTGGAGATTCTGATCTTCATTGCTGGGCTTTTGCATTCTTCTGTGCCTTTTCCTCTGGAGCTCATGTCATCTAACTGCCTCAGCTGATGCTTTTCTTGTTGCTGTCCTTGGACTCATTGTCCATGGCGTCATCCATTGACAGTTTCACACCTGGCTCACACATTATTTTCTACCTTGTCATCATTGTATGAACAAGGAAGAGCTACACAAGTAGATCTCTTCCTATCTTGACCTCCTGTACTTCACTAAACTTCATTTCCATCCCATTCAGCTACCTGCTCTCATGAAAATAACCTGTCCCCACTTACAATTGTTTCTCCTCTGAAATCTTAAAAATTTGCATATCTCAGCTTTTCACTACACCCTATATAGTTCTTCCAGTTCTCTGCTTTCATTTTCCCGCCTCCCCTTTTCTTTGCTCTCATTGAGACCTTTGGTTCCACAACCCCTTCTAGTCCTCTTGTGATTGAGCTCCTTCTCCATAAACCATCACTTCCTCCACTCTCTTGCCGGTGTTCTTGATCATCTTGCACCATTGCTCCATTGTATTCACCAAGGTAAAACAAACTAGTTAAGCAAAAGCCCAACAATCTTCTCTGTATGTCATTGGAACTTTAAATCTGGGCCTCCGTGTACCCGAAGAGGTACTTTCATTCCCTTAGCTTGGTGCTGCTGCAGATTCATGATTTCTGTCCTTAGGCTGTCCGCGTTCACTCTTTCCCATTCATTTCAGCATCTGTGTACATCTCCACTCTGCTCAAACTTACTGCTCCACCATCTCTTCACTCACTTTGCATACAATTCTGCCTACTGCTGTGCATCTCACAAGAGAAAATAGAAACCAACTTCTTCAGCTTCTGCAACCACACCTAGTTGGATGAAAACTTTTGGCCTGTCTGAGCGGAAGGTACACCTTCTTGTGGCTAAAACTATGCTTTTCACCCATACTCTAGATGCCAGTAACTCCTGACTTCTTAGGCGTTACATTTTCTAATATTTCTCTGCTCTCCTATGCTCCATCTTATAAACTCAACAAAACCCTCAAACCCTTTCTTGACAATTCGTTCCCTTTCAGTCACTGTATTCTTTCCTTCCTTTCATAGCCAGACTTCATGATGGTGTTATTTACATTTAATCGCTTCACTTCCTTATATCCCATTAACTCTTCAACCCACAGACACATTTAAAGTTATTCCGAGAGTTGGTTCTGAGCTTCCATGCAATGAAGACAAGACAGTAGAAACAGGGACACTGTTTTCAATGACTGTTAAAAGGAAATTTCTGTTCTACAAGAGAGAAAAAAGGTCCTGTACCTACATTTCAAAAGGAAGTGATTGAAACATTAAAATGAGACAGTGATCAATGTTATAGCTGTTACTTTATGGAATATGAAGAAATATTCTGCATTTATATCCACTGTTTCAACTAGCAGCTGGACAACATTGGGTATAAGATTCAGCGCTCCAGTGAGAGCCTTCAAAACAGCCAGTGTGTGCTTTTGAGAGCAAAGCTGTGCATAGCTACCGTTATCAGATCTGCAGGTGGGAAATTTTAATTTTGAAAACTGAAAAGTTTACTAAGTATGTAAAATCTCCCCGAACCTTGGTTGAAGAATCAGAGTACCAGTAGAAGGGAAACAAACTTCCTCAACAAAACAAGAAGTTTTGAATTTGTACAAGTTCACAAAAACATGGAAAGGATAATGGAGAAAAATCAAGGACAGGGATTATCAGTTGCCTGCAGCTTAAATCCTGGTAACAGTTATTCATTTGTGTGTGTGTGTGAATAAAAATAAGAGTTTAATAAGGATCTTCAATATTTATTTTTTCAAAAATAATGAATAGTACATGATTCATCATTTAAAAGCTTGCACGTTGAAATTTGTAGGTGGAAGTGGCCAAGTATTTAGGAGGGAAGGTTGACCAGGGCTAGCCATGACCTTGCTCAGGAATATTTTTCGGGTCAATGTACAGAAAAATGGAGACAGGCACCAGGATGCCAGTTGATTAAGATCCCATGAGAAATAACTGTCAGAGCCCTGAAATATGCAATGTCTGCATCCGCACCTGTGGTCAGTTCAGTGAATGATCCCAAGTTTCCTTTGCTGAGTAGGAAATAAAGCCAAAGATGATGTCATGGAAAGTCTCTCAACTGAAATAGAGGAACGAACCTTCCTACTTGAGGAGTCGCTTTACTACTGGGGTCAGGATATTGGCAAACACTCGCTTTGACAGAGCTGTGTACACAGTGTTGATATTTCATATCTATCCATCACCTTTATTTATGCTTCATTGTGATGTCCTGGAAATAGCCACTTTCTCTTGCGTCTCTCCGCACTGGTACTATAGTCTGCATTGCAGTTTTGGCATGCTGACATATTCCTGGTTTGCCTGGGGCAGTGATTCTCAGTGCTGGCTGCACATTAGAATCACCTGGGGAGCTTTTCAATATATCAACTTAATCAATTAAATCAAAAGCCCTGGGATTGGGGCTCAGGCATTGGCAAGTTTCAAAAACTCCCCAGGTGATTCTAATGTGTAGCCGGGGTTGGAGACACTGGGCTAGTGCATTGGAGAAGGCTGCTTACTTAACCTTTTTAATCTGTTTTTTTCCCCCCAGGGTTGACTAAACCTCTCTGTAGCACCTTTCTGTTTATCTTCGGAAGGCAGTCTATTTCTGCATTTCCAGGTTCTTGGGATGTCTCTTTGTAGCCTCAAAGAACAGTCGATAATAGACAAATGCTATACTTTAAAATGATTTAATTTTGCCAATTTAGGGCTTTTTATTGCTCTTTCTCAGTATTTGAATGTGCAGTGTTTCTCAACCTTGACTTCATTTGTCTGTATTTGACTGTACCTGGGGAACTTTAAAAAACGTTGATGCCCTGGTAGAGTCCCATCCCTAGAAATTCTAATGAAATCAGTCTGGGGTGCAACCTGGACATTGGGATTTTTAAAGAGACACGCCAACATTGTTAATTGGCTATACGCCAATATAAAATAAAAAGTTAAAAAAAAATAGACTCACCAGGTGATAATATAATAGACTCTTAGTGGAAAACTCTTGTAAGTATTTTCAAGATCTGTAAACTGCCTGTTAGGTAAATGATATGCCTAAGCCATGGTGAAACTGAGGCTGAAAACCCAGCAATTCCACTGGCAGCCAGTCAACCTTTGCTGCATGAGGGAATTGCTTGCGATCAGGGAGCTTTAAAAAATACTGATGAAAGGAATTCCCTGGTGGCGCAGTGGTTAAGAATCCGCCTGCCAGTGCAGGGGACATGGGTTCGAGTCCTGGTCTGGGAAGATCCCACATGCCACGGAGCAACTAAGCCTGTGCACCACAACTACTGAGCCTGTGCTCTAGAGCCTGCGAGCCACAACTACTGAGACTGCGTGCCACAACTACTGAAGCCCACATGCCTAGAGCCTGTGCTCTGCCACAAGAGAAGCCACCGCAATGAGAAGCCCGCACACCGCAACAAAGAGTAGCCCCCGCTCGCCGCAACCAGAGAAAAGCCTGTGTGCAGCAACAAAGACCCAACCCAGCCAAAAATAAAATAAATAAATTAAAAAAACTGTAATTCTCAACTTAAAAAAAATACTGATGAAAAGGAAAAATACTGATGCCTGTGCCCTAGCCCTAGCAATTATGATATAATTAGTATGCCTTATAGCCTGGATTTCAGGACTCTCGAAGGCTTTCCCGGAGATTCTGATATGCAGCAAAGATTGAGAACCACAATTTGGCCTTGCTTACCAAACACACGCCTGTTTGGTCAGTTTCAATAGTTTTACATCATATTAAAGTTTTTAAGCGTTCTGAGCCCATGTGCCACAACTACTGAGCCCATGTGCTGCAAGTACTGAAGCCTGTGCGCCTAGAGCTCATGCTCCACAACAAGAGAAGCCACTGCAATAAGAAGCCCGCAACTAGAGAAAGCCCGCATGCAGCAATGAAGACCGAACGCAACCAAAATTAAATAAGTTCATTAAAAAAAAAAAGAATTAAAGGACTAAACTGTGAAAATTGAATAGGGGATGGAACTCTACAGTTCATTATTTTGAGTTACTTATTTTTCATACCTCTGTTACTGCATTTTTGCTTCCTTTGGTCTGATTTCTTTTATTGTGTTGAACGCAGGTTTCTAGTGGGCAAGCCCAACCTTTTCGACTTGTTTTGTTGACCATTTAACACACACATGTATATATATGTATCTTTTCATGTTTCAATTCAACTATTAATTATCTTTCCAAATTTCAGTTAGACTTACATAAAGAGCTGCTGATTAAATTCTCACTAAGGCCGACTCTCCGAAGCCACTGGCCACTGCAGGGGTACAGGTCATAGGGGAGGAAAAATGTTTCCTCTACCCTTCTAGGTTCTTTGGCTGGTTTAATAATTTAGTTGCCATAAGACAGATTAATGGGAGAAAAACAAATTTAATTACGGACATCTTTGGGAGCCTCAAAGATATGAGACCCAAGAGTAAGCCAGGCAGTTGAGGCTTATATGCCATCCTGAGCTAAGGAATGGGATAGGGACCTGGGGCTTCAAAGAGGAAGAGGGTAATTCACAGGAAGATAAGAAGAGTGGATGTCGGTAATTAGATGTTTGCCCTGCCATAGAGATAGGTCATTCAGATAAAAAGTTCTCTCTGGTAATACCTCTCTCTGAGCCCTCTATCTGCATTTGTTAGGCAGCTGAGGGGAGGTAAAAAGCTCTTCCTGAATTCTTTTGGGCCTCGATTGTCTTCAGCTCAAAATAATTCACATGCCACCGTGGCACACTGGGGGAGACTCTTTCTGAACTCCTTCCAGGTGAACCCAGGTTTGATTCAGGCCTCCTTTTGACCTCTCTCTAAAGTGCCATTTTACCATTGCTGAGCAGGCTTTCCAGACACTGTGCTTCTTACTTTACAGAGTCTCTTTTGAAAGGAAAACTCATGTGTTTAACTAGTGACAGTAAAGTAGAGGAGAGGATATTGATTTTTTGGAACCAACATACAATTAGTTTTTATTACAGTTCCACAAAATTGCCAATATCCTTCTTAAAAAAAGTGTTTTAATAAAATTGACATCCTTGGCAGAGAAACGGTGCCAGTTTTTCACTTGCAAACAGTTGCCACTGGGGGTCACCATTACAATAGCTAAGCTTTGCCGGCAGGTCCGGGGCTGTGACTGACTTGCCTAAAATGAGGGGGAAGATGGGGGAAGGACTAATATTTTTCAAGCAGCTTCTTTTCCTCAGTATCTCAGGGAGGTGTTGTTCGGATACAAAGATAAATATTTGTGTTGTGTGGTAGGATACTCACCTGTGGTAAGAAGGGATTCAATAAATTGTCTTGTCTGTCTAATAGATAAGACAGTTCTTCGTGGTTACAGCTCATCTCTGAGGTCTGTGCCATTCCTCAGAAAGGGTGATCAATATGTACTTTTCTGCCCTTCTTATTTTTCCAAAATTTAACTAGGATTTTTCTGCAGCATGTTTTAAATCACTCAGCCTTGTTTTCTTTATTTTATGAGTACCAACCCTTACTGTCTTATGTTATTAGGGAATATGTTGTTTCTGCCTAGAAATCCCTTCAGCTGTTTGCTTCTTACATATTGAATCGCTGCCACTGTCGTTACATAAGGACAATCTAATAAATAACCAAACCAAAGCCAGAGTGCCCTAGAGTGGGACTTAACATAGGACCAACCAGACTTCTAGACCATAGGAGGATATGTACAGTATGAGCAAAGTGCAGTGTAGATGCTCCAGGTAGCAGCCCGGGCAGGACAGGGGCAGGTGACAGCCAGTGGCACTCCTGGTGTGTCTTAAATAGGCCATCTTAACTGTAAGGTGGACTCCATTCGTGTTAAACTTCTAAGTAAACCTCCCCTTTCCATATAACCCTCCTGACCTTCATTTATTTTTAAAAAAAAAAAAAGGCGGTGGGGACTTAAAAGCCCTTTTTTTAAAAAAAAGCACTTAAAAATATATATATATTTATTTATTATTAATTAATTAATTAATTAATGCATGCATGCTGAGCCGGGTCTTAGTTTCATCATGCGGGATCTTCTTTGCGGCATGCAGGATCTTTTAGTTGCGGCATGCAGACTTCTTAGTTGAGGCATGCATGAGGGATCTAGTTCCCCAACCAGGGATCAAACCCAGGTCCCCTGCATTGGGAGCACGGAGTCTTACCCACTGGACCACCAGGGAAGTCCCCCTGACCTTCATTGTTTACTTGATATATTTAATCAACATTTATCAAAGATTCCCATTGTGGGAGTCATGGTTAAAACAATGCATAAGACAGAATTACTGCCACCAAGGCCAGTTTCTTGGGTTGTGAGCTGTGCACACAGGGCCCTCAACTCAGAAGTACCTCCTTACCCCCCTTCACTGCCTTGAAATTTCTAATACTTTGGAAACAAGGGGCCCTGCATTTTCATTTCGCTTTGGCCTGGCAAATTATATAGCTGGTCCTGACTGCCTTGAAGGGGTTTATACTGTGCGGGGGAGACAAAGGAATAAAGTCTAATCAGTAATAGAATGGTAAGATTTAAGAAGTGGTCTGTTAGCTATATGAACAAAATGTTAAGGAAAGAGTATTATTCTGTCTGCAGGGAAGAGGAGTGAATTTAGGAAGCCTTTATTCGTGATTCACATGTTAGCAAGTACTTACTATGTGCAAGGCACTGCTAAATGGTTCAGAGGATTCAAAAATGAATTGTCCATGAGTCCTGCCATCCATCACAAGTTAACTCAGTGTATGAAAAACATACATAGGGCAGGATGAGTTTGATGTGATTAGGCGAGACATGGGACTGGGATGGAATATTTTTGTGAGTCATCCATCTTTCCTACCTTCATGTTTTCTTTTTCTAATCTATCCCATGCAGGTCTGCTAAACTAATCTTTCGAGCACACTATTTGGATAACTCCCTTATTCAAAGATACTCATAGAATCCTCACTGCCTCTTCAGAAAAAGTCTAGACCCCCTTTGCCTGGCATTCGATACCCTGAAATATGGCTTCAGCCTTCGTTGTTAACCTAATGCTTTATTATTCTCTTAAGTGATTCCTTTCACCCTGACCAAATGGGGCCATCTGAAACCCTAATGCATCAGTTACATTTTGCTATATAACACATTACCCCAAATTTAGCAGCTCAAAACAAACAAATAAAAATTTGTTGTCTCACAGTTTTCTGTGGGTTAGGAACCTGGAGAGAGCTTAACTGGATGGTTCTGTACTTGATTTGGCAAAAGTAAAAAAAAGGAGAGAGAAGCTGACAGTGTAAACGGAAGCTGATGCAGAAGCTCAGACACAAATGGGGTAGCATCTCCGGAGAAAGGAGCAAAGATGCTACCAAATTCTCAGACCTTTTGGTTGAGTTGAATCACCCTCCTTAGTAACCTCTCCCCACCCACCCCTGCCCACAATGCTGGGTGAAGGCATGAGGGTCAGTGAATGAGCTATGGAGAAATGAGGGCTTGGAGTTATTTTTCCCACTTACTGTTGGAATATTTGGATTTTAGTAGTTATTGCTAGCTTAATACTGTTCTGGCTTTTATTCACTCTTGTATATAGGGTTAAGTAGATCATTTGGTCAACTAATATAGAATAATAAGAACTACTACCTGAATAGGATAGCAACAGAACTCAAGGAGAAGTGGATATCCGCTGAGAATCATGGACTCTGAAACCAACAAACAGCTTTCACATTGGTTCCCAAAGCCCCTCTTGGACGAGTGACTATCATCTTACAGAGGAAAGCAAAGAATATGTTTGCACTTGTTCAGAGGACAGTTTGAATCTATTCGTTAGGGCTCCTGTTTGCGCTTGCATGCCTAGGAAGAACACTGTTTTGTCCCTGGCAGCAAGCAAAGGTTGAAATGTATTAGGTATATACTTCTGCCATTGTGAAAGATCTGATCAGATCCAGGAACCATAGGCCCCGTCACTGGGGACTTCATGTGGCCAGGACCCATTAATCAACTACCCATTAATTCAACTTTGAACGCATCTAATATATCACTAAGCCTGAATTCTTCCATCTGAGCCATGAGGATGTTATGATACTCGTCAAGAAAACCCAGAGGTAGAGTGAGAAGAAAAGTACAAAGGGGAGAGGCAGAGAAATGCTGTCTTCTCACACAAAGGGCCCTCTGGGATTGTGGGCTCTCTGTCCTTGATCTTGGGTCCCTGTCTCCCTTTGTTTATCTTGAATGGTTGTACTGGGAGAAGCTTGTTATCATGGGACTAGAAGCGAAGGTACATTTTCTAAGAAGGAGGTGGCTTTCAAATAATGACCTGAAACTATTGCACAGTGTTCTGTGACAAATCTCCTGTGGCCCTGCCCTCGTTAGAACTCTGGAAATGAACTTACTTAGGTGTGGATTAGGACGATGCACTTGCAAGGTTGGAAGGAATCCGAAAGGACATCTTATATAACCTGTGTCTGAATTCCCTTTAAAAAGCAGCCTCTGTCACAGAGATAAGTCCACCCTTGTACCAGATGCTTAGTGACAGGGAAGTTTTACTGCACGGAAGTCCTGCCATATATTGAACTGAACTCTCGCTTCCTGTAGCTTCTTTTAACGGGTCCTTTGGGGTCGTAATGAAACAACTGAATCTCTCACAAAACAGTTCTTTAGAATTTTCATACAGCATGATTCCTAAACACAAGTCGCCCAATGTGTCTGTGCTCTCGTGATGAAACAGCGTAAAGATCTGAAGCTTTTAACTTTCAAACCTAACCCTGCTTAATAAGATGCGACTCTACTATTTATAACTTATATCCCCCTGCTTCTATTTATACCCCCTACAGACTGGTTTCAACCCGGCAGCTAGAGTTAACTTTATTTTTTAAATTAATTAATTACATTTATTTTGTTTTAGAGTTAACTCTAATTTAAAAAAAATTTTTCTTGAGGTGTAGTTGACATACATAAGGGGGTCAAAAGGCACAGATTTCCAGTTACTCGAGTTAACTTTAAAAAACTGAAGTCAGAGCGTGTCATTCCTCTGCTAAAAACCTGTCAGTGGCTCCGCATTTTACACAGAATGCAATACAAAGTCCTCATGATGGCCCATGAGTCCTACGTGATCTGTCCCCTATTACCGATCTGACCTTTTCTCCTCCTGTGTCCCCTTGCCAGTCCCCTGCTCCATCCATAATGACCACCTTGCTGTCTCTGGAACACGCCTCCACCTGAGGGTCATTACTTGAGCTGTCTCTGCCTGTAATGTTCTTCTCCCAGGTGTTTCCTTGGTTTAACTCTCTCACTTTCCCTTAATCTCATCCTTTCAATGACGCCCACCCTTTCCTATTTCATATTGTAAACTGCACCACTGCCCTGTTTCCTGTGCTTCAGTCCCCTTTGCCCCCACCCGCCACAGACTCATCCCTTTTAACTCTTTACCGTTTAATTTCTTATTCGTTATGTCTATTGTTTATTCCCCGCACCCCCAAGAACGTGAGCTCAGTGAGAGGGCAGGAATCCTCACCTGTTTCGTTCACTGATGTAGCCCAAGTGAGTACCTAGATTTGTGCCTGGCAGGCACGTGATCAGTAAGCTTTGAATGAACTGAACTTAGAATTTTGTGATTCTTCTCACCCTTTCTTAACGGATACTGAAATCTTCATTCTGTAGGATTTTAGGAATTGATCTTCGTTTCCTTCTTGAAAATCCTCAGTGCGTGTTCAGGGGCATTTTTCCTTTTCTTCATGTTTCCCAGGAGTAACTATAACTGGGGGTGGGAGTGTTATATGTTTACATCTACACATTATTTATGGTAGAAAGCATTATGTTGCAGAGTCCTGGTTGTAGCATGAACTTGGGAAATGCCAGACTCCACAAGGGTTTGAATCCTAGTCTCATTATTTACTGACTCTGACACTAAGCAAATTACTTATCTTATTTGAGCTTGAGTTTCTTCATCTATAATGAGACGAATTAAAATCTGCCTCAAAGGATTTTATAAAATTTAAATGATGGTATATATAAATCTCCCAACGTGGTTTGCAGACCAGTATTTTAAAGTCTAATGTACATGCAAAATCACCTGAGAGTCATGTTAAAATGCAGATTCTGATACAGCAGGTCTGAGATGGGGCCCAAAATTCTGTTTCTAAAAAGCTTCCAGGTGGTATTGATGCTACCGGTCCACGGACCACATTTAGAGTGGCGAGATCCTAGAATGAAGGAGATGCCTAGTAAATGTTTGTCCTCATTCTCATCCTTCTTTGCCATTGCCCCTATACTGCATTCAGTTATTTATGGCCTAGAGACACATGTCCATTTACAGTGGTTCTCACGTCTTTACTCATTTGGCCTTCAAGTCCCTTTAACTGAAGTTTGTTCTACTCTTTCCAATTTGATGATCACTTTTACTGATGGAAAAGCTGGAAGTAACATAGGAATTGAGAAATTTTCCTTTCTCATTCTCATTTGAAGTGTGTTCTAAGGACTTAGCTTTTCTTTTCCTTGTCATTTTTCTCCTGCCTTAGTCATTGCAGACTTGATTTTTCGGCCCTGATATTCACGAGTCCGTTCTATTCCTGGCAATTCTCAATGGCTGCATGCTTCTCTCTCAGTTCTAAGTGTATGAACTTTTAAAATCTGAATTAATCAGGGAATACCCTTTGCACAGTTAAATAACATATCCCCTATAAACCCAGATATCAGAAAGGAACATTTTAAGACAAATCACTAATGGGCATAGAATTCTGACTTACTTTAAGGGTTTATTAATCACAAAGTTTATCCCTTTTCTCATACACAAACACCTCATGCATTCATTCATTCATATTCTCTCTCTCTCTCTCTGAGAAACTTGTTCTAGTAGAAAGAAAAGCAAGAGGGGTTGTAGTCTCTGTGGAACATCCCAGGAAGTCCTCTTCCCTTGGGTAGTTTATATAGCACCAAAGATGCTGCCCACATTCCCTTCACCTGTGGAGATGTTCGGCGCTGCACTAGCGTATCTGTTAGGTTTGTAGTTGTGAAGATCTGGAATTTGTATCCACTATTATAATCAATTCAATTCAATTCTATTTCACAGACACTTATAGAGCTCCTACCTGTGCCAGTCACGGTGTAGGTAGCATTACAAAGGTGTACATGAACCCCCCACTCGGGGGCCTCACAGTCTACTGGAGGGATACACATGTAAAAGAAACCAGTACACTGGAGTATAAGATGTGCACAAGGCCCAGAGGTTGCAGGCAGGGAGCAGGTATGGTGTAGGCTTTAGTGGGGAGGCGAGATGCTCAGGGAAGTCTTCACAAAGGAGGCCTCATTCTTTATTCGTAGAGAGTAAGGGTGAGGCCTTGTTTCCATGAGATGGCATTGTAGCCAAGGAGACCGGGAAAACTAGAATTCTGCCTTCACTCATAATTGGATAAGTCCCTCCTCCTTGAGGTTCCTAAGGAAACTATGCTCAAGAGAACAAAAAAGAAGAATATCCAAAGATCATCTTTTTATTCATTGGATGTATGCTTGCCACCCCAAAGCTGGCTTCCATAAGCAGTGCAAGAGCATGTGCCTCTCATTCACCCCTTAAATCTCAGCTCTCCAGGCCGTCTAAATGGGTGGGATCTCCTGATTGCACAGGTGCTCCCGTGGGAGGAGGAGAAAGCCTCAATTCTCCCAATGGCTGCATTGTGGGAGGGGTTTCCTACAGGAGAGTGGCGGAGGGGAACGCGAGAGAGGAAGGAACCTGGGATCAGAGCGTCTCAGCCGCTTTGACAGAAGAAGTATAAAAGAAGACCGCATTTAGATAAGTGAGGGGCTTCCCTAGTGGCGCAGTGGTTGAGAGTCCGCTTGCCAAGGCAAGGGACACGCGTTTGTGCCGCAGTCCGGGAAGATCCCACATGCCGCGGAGCGGCTGGGCCCGTGAGCCATGGCCGCTGAGCCTGCGCGTCCGGAGCCTGTGCTCCGCAACTGGAGAGGCCACAACAGTGAGAGGCCCGCGTATCGCAAAAAAAAAAAAAAAAAAAAAAAAGGGTCCCTCCCTGTACAGCATGAGTTTGCCACTCACTGCATCCAGAAGTGGAGTTTATTTCTCCAGCTCTTCCATCTGGGCTGACCCAACTCGCTTTGACCAATGCAGTGTGTCAGAAGGGCGTTGTGCGCGCTCTGGAGCCAAGGCCTCGGGAGACTTTGTGGTTTCTTCTCCTTCCCTCTTGGAACCCAGAAATGGTCATGTGAAGGAGTCAGGTGAACCTCCTTGTGGACGATAGGCCACGTCGAGGAGAGAGAGGCCCAGCTGACAGCCAGCAGGACCTGCCAGACAGGTGAGTGAAGCCATAATGGACCATCCTGTCCTTCCGAGCCAGAGAATCCTGAGTGGCATTTAGGCCACCATGTTTTGAGGTGGTTTGTTTTGCAGCAGTAGATAACAAACATCTGATAATAGTGGGCTAATTAGTGGGCTGCAGTCTGACCAATCAGATTTGAAACTCCTTTTCTTGGAAAGTCTGTAGGACAAGGATTGGATGAAGGGGATTAAGAAGGGGATAAATCCTCCTCTGTGTGGTTACTAGGAGGCTTGTCATCCAAGCAACTTTGTAAAAGAGTACCTTTCAGCACGTAGGGCTTTTTTATATATATATATAAATTTATTTATTCATTTTTATTTTTTGGTCTCCATTGCTGTGCCCGGGCTTTCTCTAGTTGCGGCGAGCAGGGGCTACTCTTCATTGTGGTTCACGGGCTTCTCATTGCAGTGGCTTCTCTTGTTGCGGAGCACGGGCTCTAGGCGCCCAGGCTTCAGTAGTTGTGGCACGCGGGCTCAGTAGTTGTGGTGCACAGGCTTAGTTGCTCCGAGGCATGTGGCATCTTCCCCGACCAGGGCTTGAACCTGTGTCCCCTGCAATGGCAGGCGGATTCTTCACCACTGCACCACCAGGGAAGTCCCAGTACTCAGGGCTTTTGAAATTCTTCTTTGGTAGGTTGGATTCTTCGATTGTTGGAAATAACTCAAAGCATTTAAGAGCCCTCTCCTCACGTCAGACTTGGCAGTATTAAAGGTCAAAGAACTCTGCAAAGTGTTGCTTAAGGGGATCTTTTCTTGTCTCTTCTCTGTTTAAGTCCTGATTTTTTGTTGCTTTTGACCTCTTTCAGGAACTCGATATTCCAGGTGTTCCCTGATTTCCAACCTGCTCTTTTCAGCAATTTAAACACCCTTTCTCGTTAGCCTCTCATTCCCCACCTGGGGCTTAGACATGATTGCACTTAGTTGCACAGTGAGTCACTTCCCTTCTCAGCTCTGGGTTTCAGGACGAACCACAGCCTATGCTGTCACCTCCCCTCACCAGGTCAGGGAGGTCGGACACAGACTGTTCTCTACATCCACAACCATGACTCCTCAGGAGTCTCTTGGATTGTTATATACAATTATACAGTTATTTTAGATTGCTGGGATAGCATACAATCTTGGTTATATCCTATGTGATGTCGAAAGCTTAAAACGAGTAAATAAAGCTTTTAAAATTTGTTCATTTTGAGGCAGAATATGTTAAAATCTGGGGCAAACCTCATTGCTATTTCACGGTCTTTGAAACTGTTCAGGTGTCACCTCCAGGAAGAACCCTTCCTTGATCACCTACCTTTCCTGCCAATAGGTCTCCAATCTCTTAAGCAGATTAATTTTTTCCTAGATGTTTTTCTAACTTCGTGACCATATATATAAAATATTTATTTTTTATTGGTTTATAACATTATATAACTTTCACATGTACAGTAATATATTTCAACTTCTGTATACACTACAACATGCTCACCACCAAAAGTTTAGTTTCCATCCATCACTATGCAGTTGACCCCCTTTACGCATTTTGCCCTCCCCCCACCCACTCTGGTACCCACTGCTCTGTTCTCTGTATCTATGTGTTTCTTTTTGTTTGGTTTGACTTGTTCATTTATTTGGGATATTTTGTTTGTTTTTTGTATTCCGCATATGAGTGAAATCATAGGGTATTTATCTTTCTCCATCTGACTTATTTCACTTAGCATAGTACCCTCAAGTCCCATCCGTGTTATCACAAATGGCAAAATTTCATCTTTTTTATGGCTGAGTAGTATTCCATTATAAATATGTATTTATGTGTGTGTGTGTGTATGTGTATATATGCCACATTGCCTTTATCCATGATCATAGGGGTGCACATATCTTTTCAAGTTAGTGTTTTTGTATTCTTTGGATCAATACCCAGAAGTGGAATAGCCGGATCATATGGCAGTTCTATTCTTAATTTTTTGAAGAATCTCCATACTGTCTCCCATAGTGGCTGTACTGACTTACATTCCTACCAACAGTATATCAGGTTTCCCTTTTTTCCACGTTCTCACCAACACTTATCTCTTGCCTTTTGGATAATAGCCATTCTGACAGGTATGAGATGATATCTCATTGTGGTTTTGATTTGCATTTCCCTAATAATTAGTAATGCTGAGCATCTTTTCATGTGCCTCTTGGCCATCTGTATGTCTCCTTTGGAAAAATATTCAGCTCCTCTGCCCTTTTTTTTTTTTTTTCGGTATGCAGGCCTCTCACTGCTGTGGCCTCTCCCGTTGCAGAGTACAGGCTCCGGACGCGCAGGCTCAGCGGCCACGGCTCACAGGCCCAGCCACTCCGCGGCATGTGGGATCTTCCCAGGCCGAGGCACGAACCCGTGTCCCCTGCATCCTGGCAGGCGGACTCTCAACCACTGCGCCACCAGGGAAGCCCCCTCTGCCCATTTTTTAATTGGGTTTGCTTTTTTGTGGTTGAGTTGTATTCTTTATATATTTTGGATATTAACCCCTTATTGGATATATGATTTGCAGATATCTTCTCCCACTCGGTAGATGGTCTTTCATTTTGATGGTAGTTTCCTTTGCTGTGCAGAAGCTTTTTACTTTGATGTAGTCTCATTTGTTTATTTTTGCTTTTGTTTCCTTGCCTGAAGAGACATATCCAGAAAGATATTGCTAAGACCAGTGTCAAAGAGCATACTGCCTATGTTTTATTGTAGAAGTTTTATGGTTTTAGGTCTTATATTCAAGTCTGTAATCCATTTTCAGTTGATTTTTGTATATGGTGTGAGATAGTGGTCTAGTTTCATTCTTTTGCATGTGGCTGTCCAGTTTTCCCAACACCATTTAATGAAGAGACTGTCCTTTATCCATTGTATGTTCTTAGCTCCTTTGTCTTAAAACTGTCCGCATATGTGTGGATTTATTTCTGAGCTCTCAATTCTTTTCCATTGATCTGTGTGTCTGTTTTTCTGCCAGTACCATGCTGTTGTGATTACTATAGCTTTGTAATGTAGTTTGAAATCAGCAAGTGTGATACCTCCAGCTTTGTTCTTTCTTTTCTCAGGATTGCTTTGATTATTCAGGTTCTTTGGTTCCGTATTAAATTTTTTTTGTAAATCATATAAATGATTTTTTATTCTGTCTCTCTGAAAAATGTGATTGGAATTTTGATAGGGATTGCACTGAAATTGTAGATTGCTTTATGTAATATGGATATTTTAACAATGTCAGTTCTTCCAATCCATGAACAAAGAATATCTTTCGATTTCTTTGTGCCTTCTTTGATTTCTTCCAGCAGTGTTTTATAGTTTTCAGTGTATAGGTCTTTCACCTCTTTGGTTAAATTTATTCCTAGGTATTTTATTCTTTTTGTTGCAATTGTAAATGGTATTGTTTTCTTAATTTCTCTTTCTGCTAGTTCATTCTTAGTATACAGAAACACAACAAATTTTTGTATATTTATTTTGTACCTGGAAATTTACTGTATTTGTTTATTATTTCTTCTAATAGTTTTTTGGTGGTGTCTTTAGGTTTTTCCATATATAGAATCATGCTACCTGCAAATAGTGACATTTTTACTTCTTCCTTTCCAATTTGGATGCTTTTTATTTCTTTTTCTTGCCTAATTGCTCTGGCTAGGACTTCCAGCACTATGTTGATATGAGTGGTGAGAGTAGACATCCTTGTCTTGTTCCTGGTCTTAGAGGGATAGTTTTCAGTTTTTCACCATTGAGTATAATATTCACTGTGGGTTTGTCATATGTGGCCTTGTTGGGTTGAGTTATGTTCCTTCTATACTCATTTTATTGAGAAGTTTTTTTTTTTCTATCATAATTGGGTGTTGAATCTCATCATAAGCTTTTTCTGCATATATTGAGATGATCATATGATTTTTATCTTTCATTTTGCTACTGTGGTATATCACACTGATTAATGTGCAGATGTTGAACCATCCTTGCATCTCTGGAATAAATGCCACTTGATCATGGTGTATGATCCTTTTAATGTGTTGTTGTATTCAGTTTGCTAATATTTTATTGAGGATGTTTGCATCTATATTCATCAGAGATGTTGACCTGTAATTTTCTTTTTTTATCTTGTTCTGTAATTTTCTTTCTTTCTTTTTTTTTTTGCGGTACGCAGGCCTCTCACTGCTGTGGCCTCTCCTGTTGCGGAGCACAGGCTCTGGATGTGCAGGCTCAGCGGCCATGGCTCATGGGCCCAGCTGCTCTGCGGCATGTGGGATCTTCCCGGACCGGGGCATGAACCTGTGTCCCCTGCACCGGCAGGCGGACTCCCAACCACTGCGCCACCAGGGCAGCCTCTGTAATTTTCTTTTTTTAACTGGTTTTGGTATCAGGGTAATGTTGGCCTTGTAGAATAAGTTAGGAATTGTTCCCTCCTTTTCAGTTTATTGGAAGAGTTTGAGAAAGATAGGCATTAATCTTTGAATGTTTGGTAGAATTCACCTGTGAAACCATCTGGTCCTTGACTTTTGTTTTTTGGGAGAGTTTTGATTACTGTTTCAGTCTCATTGCTAATGATTGATCTATTCAGATTTTCTATTTCTTCATGTTTCAGTCTTGGAAAATTGTATGATTCTAAGAATTTACCCATTCCTTTTATCCAATTTGTTGTGTATAGCTGTTCATAATATTCTCTTATAACCTTTTGTATTTCTGTGGTATCCATTGTTATTTCTCCTCTTTAGGTTCTGATTTTATTTATCAAACCCTTCTCTCTTTTTTTCTTAGTCTAGCTAAAGGTTTGTCAAGAGCCAGCTCTTAGTTTCATTGAGCTTTTCTATTGTCTTTTTAATCTCTATTTCATTTATTTCTGCTCTGATCTTTATTATTTCCTTCCTTCTCCTGAATTTGGGCTTTGTTTGTTCTTCTTCTTCAAGTTCCTTTAGGTGTAAGTTTAGATTATTTGAGATTTTTCTTGTTTCTTGAGCTAGGCCTGTATTGCTGTAAACCTCCCTCTTAATATGGCTTCTGCTGCATCCCATAGAATTTGGTATGTCATATTTTCATTTTCATTTGTCTTCAGGTATTTTTTGATTTCTCCTTTAATTTCTTCGGTGACCCCATAGTTGTTCAGTAGTATGTTGTTCAGTCTCCACATATTTATCATTTTTCCAGATTTCTTTTTGTAGTTGACTTCTAGTTTTATACCATTGTGTTCAGAAAAGATGATTGTTATGATTTCAATCTTCTTGAATTTGTTGAGACTCGTTTTGTGCACCAACACATGGTCTATACTTGAGCATGTTCCATGTACACTTGAGAAGAATGTGTATTCTGCTGCAGTTGGATGGAATGTTCTGTATAAATCTAGCAAGTCAGTCCAGTCTAATGTTTCATTTAAGGCTGCTGTTTCTTTGTTGACTTTCTGGATGATCTATCCATTGATATAAGTAAGGTGTTAAAAGTCCCCTATTATTATGTTGCTTTCATATTTTCCATTTAGATCTGTTAACAATTGCTTTGGAATCAATCATTCTATTGTTTTTTTTGTCACTATCACCTGTCAATTAAAGACACAGACAGTATGATTTTACATGTTTAAAAAAAATTGCTTTATATATTTTGGTACTCCTTTGTTAGATGCATATATATTAATAACTGTTATGTCTTCTTAATGAATTTTCCCCTTTATCATTATATAGTGTCTATCTTTATCTCTTGTTACCTTTTTTGGCTTGAAGTCTACTTTGTCTGGTATGAGTACGGCTACACCCACTTTCTTTTGGCTGCCATTTGCTTAGAGTATTATCCCTTCACTTTGAGCCTATGTTTGTCTTTAGAGCTGAGATGAGTCTCCTGGAGGCAGACTCCAGTTGGATCTTGTTTTTTAATTCATCCAGCCGCTCTGTGTCTCTTGATGGGTGAATTCAATCCATTTACATTTGGGCGATTGTTGATAAATGAGGACTTAGTACTGCCATTTTATCTTTTTTTTTTTGTCTCAAATTTCCCCTTTTTATGTTGTGAGTTTGTTACCAAATTGAAGTAGCTATAGTTATTTTTTACTGTTTTTTTCCCTTTAACATTTATGCTGTAATTAAGTGTTTAACAATCTATTTTGATATAGACTTGCAATTTTCTGACTGTCTATTTATCAGCTTACTAAAAGTTTTGTATACTTTTGCCTTTTTGTTTCAGGTAGAAGAGCTCCTTTCCACATTTCTTGTGAGAAAGGTCTAGTGTTGATAAACTCTCTTAGCTTTTGCTTGTCTAGGAAAGCCTTTATTTCTCCTTCATATCTTTTTTTTTCCTCCTTCGTATCTTAATGATAACTTTGCTGCATAGAATAGTCTTGGCTGAACATTTTTTAATCTTTCAATATTTTGAAAGTGTCATTACACTCTTTCCCGGCATGTAGAGTTTCTGCTGCGAAATCTGCTGATAGTCTCATGGGGCTTTCTTTGTAGGTTACCATCCTTTCTTTCCCCGGCTGCCTTTAAAATTCTTTTTTTGTTGTTGTTTTTTGACAGTTTTAATATAATGTGTCTTGGAGCAGGTCTTTTTGTGTTGAGGTAGTTAGGTGTCCTTTTAGCTTTATGAACTTGTATATCCAGTTCTTTTCCCAGGTTGGGGAAGTTCTCAGCTATTATTCCCTTAAATAAACTCTCTGCTTCCTTCTCCCTCTCTTCTCCTTCTGGGATACCCATTATCTTAATGCTTTCCTTCCTAATAGAGTCAGATAGTTCTCATAGAATTTCTTCTTCTTCTTCTCCTCCTTCACTTCTTCCCTCACCTTTGCTGCTGCCTCCTTCTCCTCCTCCTCCTTCTTTAGACCTTAATTCTCTCTCCTCTTCTCTCTGTATCATTTCTAGGTTTCTGTCTTCAAGCTCACTAATTCTGTCTTCCATAGGGTCTGCTTTATTTCCAGTGCTTTTAATGCATTCTTCATCTCATTTATTGAGTTCTTCAGCTCCAAAATTTTTGTTTGGTCCTTTTTTAGAGTTTCAGTCTCTTTGGTAAAGTATTCCTCCTGTTCATTCATTTTATTCCTGAGCTCATTGAACTGCCTTTCTGAGTTTTGTTGTAGCTCCTTCATGACAACTATTTTTAATTCTCTATCAGTTAGAATGCAATATTCCCTGACCTTCAGTTTGGTTTCTGGAGAATTGTCTTTTTCTTTCTGTGATACTGTGTTACCATGGTTCTTCATGGTGCTTGATGAATTGTTTCTCTACTGGTACATTTGAAGTAGTGAACACCCTTCTTCTTTAGATAAAGCTTTTTTTTTTAAAAAAAAACTTGACTATCATGATTCAACAGGTTAATAATTAGAGGCCTTTCTTTTGTTTTCAAGTATGCAGCATTCTAGCACAAGTTTCGAATTCTCTTACCTGAGCTGTCTCTGGTTATATTTGAGAGTCAGTACTTTCTGCCCTCCACCACCTCTGTCAGTGGTGTTACCCCGTGTCCTCATTGTCACTGCTTGTGCCTCTGGGGTCCATGGTACCTTGCTGCTGCTAGTGTTGCCACCTGGGACACTGAGATTGTGGGCTCCACCATGTCTGGGGTCTTCTTGGTTGTAGGCTGTGCCACAGTGAAGGTTAAGAGGAGGTTAGGGAGAGAGCCGGGGTCACGGTGTCTCTGCTATGACCAGGATTGTTGGGTTTTCAGGCACTGCTGCTGAGTGGGGGGAGGGAGGTGGAGTCTCCGGTGCCCTTGCAGATGGACAGAGAGGGTCACAGGCCTTGCTGCTGCTGTCTGGTTCCCTGTGGCTGTGAGTGCTTCTGTGCCTGGGAGGCCAGTGCCATGTGTGCTACCTACCCTGATGCTACCGGGTTCTCTGGGGCTACGAGCTTAGCTGCCATGGCTGAGGGACCAGGATCGCAGGTACTTTCTCCACTGTAGACCAGTTCTGCCTGCTCTATGTGCTCCATCTCACCTACCTTTAGATGTATAGATGTGTGGAGTTCTCTAGTGTCCTGGTGTGTTGGGCAGGGGCACCTTTACTGAGTTATAGATATTTTACTAGTTGTAGGTTGAAGAGGAGAGACAAAGGGAGTGTGTCAAATCACCATGATGCTGACTTCACTCTCCTATTACATTTTTATTTGTCTACCACAAGGGTAGGATCCTTGTCTGTTGTTCTCTGCTGTATCTAGGCTCTAGAAAAGGATCTAGAAAAGCATAGAGCACAATAGATGCTCAGTAAACATTTACATAAATAAATGAATATTTACAGAATCACCCATGTTTACATCATCTATTTTTTCTTTTTAATTAATTTATTTTTGGCTGTGTTGGGTCTTTGTTGCTGTGCGCGGGCTTTCTCTAGTTGTGGTGAGTGGGGGCTACTCTTCGTTGTAGTGCGCGGGCTTCTCATCGCGGTGGCTTCTCTTCTTGTGGAGCATGGGCTCTAGGCATGTGGGCTCAGTAGTTGTGGCTTGTGGGCTCTAGAGCACAGGCTCAGTAGTTGTGGAGCACAGGCTTAGTTGCTCCGTGGCATGCATCATCTATTATTTTGATAAAAAATCGTTCTCTGACTTCATTCATGTCACAGATAATACTGTTCAGCAGCATGTAGTGAAGGAAAGAGCTCTATGGCATACCACTAGAGACAACCTTCCCCACTGAATGAGAGCAAATACTCAATACTTACAGGCTTTAATTATTTAAGTAACTATAAATTGCCCTAATAAGAGAATCCTCCGGGCCATGGTTGAGTACTTTATCCACAGGAGCATCATAGTAGGGTGACCAACTTGCCTTGGTTTGCCTGGGACTTTCCTGGTTTTAAAACAGAAAGCCCTGTGTCTGAGAACCCCCTCAGTCCTGAGCACACCAGGGCAGTTGATATCACCCTAACATGGGATACTTTTCTGAACGCTGGGGACATGATGTCCGTGTCAGTCCACGGAGTTATTACTTTGGTTTCCTATCAAAGACTCTGAAATTTGCTTGCTATGCTTTGTTAATGAAGTCACGTCGATACTTCATGATCTAATTGTTTATAATTCATCTTTACTAATCACTTCTAGTACTTTTTCAGGGATTAATATCAAGCTAGCTGTCCCCTCCTCCCAAAAGCCATGATACTCATTTTTGAATATTGGGCTATTTGAACTTCAAGTACTCTAGCATATCTCTTTTTTTCCCAGAATTTTCAAGTACGAAAGACAGTGGTGCCAAGGCTTTGCACCCGCTTTGTCCTTAAGATGTCTGAAGGCAATGTAGGCCTGGAGGCATTTGTTGTCAAAGAATCCCAAGGTACTAAGGAAGGTCTGAGGGCTCATCTTTTGGTATTTGTGGGTCTGTTCCTTAGCAGGATGCCAGGTGATGGTAAGACCAGGGAAGTATACATTCTATTAGTTAGCCTCTCAGTTTGAATCCTTAATGAGTTGGCTGCGAATTAGCCTTCATAAAGAACCTTCTGGAATTTTTTTGTTTTAAATCTCATAATACACTATATATTTTTTATTTACAGGCTGATTTATGCTGGCCTAAATTTATAGATTATTAAAATCTAAGAAAGTGGGTTGTGTGCTTTGCTTTACTATGAGTAGAGTACTTAGAACTCAAAATGTTTCCTAAATGTTATTCTTTCTGGGTTCCATCATGTTCAAATGACCTCATACTTTCTACACTGTCCCTTAAATATTGATGTTCCCTTAGTCTCTGTCTCTTGTGCATTTATTATCTCATAGGATAGCTTCTTTTTCACCCATGGGTTCAACTACTTCCCATAAAGCAATGTCTCCTAAATCCAGTTCATACCTCTAGTCCTTATTTTTTTTCCTGAGCTTCTTACTTACATAGCCAACTGTCTTTACTAAAAATTGCACCCAATAACTCTCCACACCACCTGTGCCCTGCCTTGTTCCTCCTGTATTTCTTATCTAGTATTATGTTAGGAATATAATCAAGATACCTGGCCCCAGTTCCAGGTCACAAGAATGTGGCTACCAGGGCAACACCCGAAAATAAGCCCTATGCTAGAACCTGGCGGGCCAGGTGGGGATCAAGGACAAACAAAGCTAAGCAAGAAAAACCGTTTGGATTTCAAATGCAAAGAGGTAAGAAAGGATTTGGGAGGAATGAAGAAGAAAATTGTTATAAGCCAGGAAGATGGAGGTCTAGGCAAGTCAAAGGACAGTTGGGGAAGGATTTGACCAAGACTTAATTCTAGCTCTAGCGTTCGCCTCTTGTGTAGCGTACTGGGTGTTGAGGTTCGTTTACTCAGTAGACAGACTATCTCTGTCCTGGGAAGAATGGTGTATGGACCAACCTGGCTTCTGTATTCCATATCATTCCCCAGTTTACCAGTTGCAGATGAACTAATTCATGCTACAGAAACACATGTAATGGAAAGTTGGTTGTTTATCTATTTTCTCATTAATCTTTATCCAGCCCAATGAAGCTTAGTCCATTTGGGCAGCTGTAATGGAATACCATAGACTGGGTGGCTTATATACAACAGAAATTTATTTCTCACAGTTCTGGATGCTGGATGTCCAAGATAAAAGTGCTAGCAGATTTGGAGTCTGGTAAGGACCCACTTCATGGTTCATAGATGACCTTCTTTTTACCATGTGTCCTCACATGGCAGAAGAGGTAAGGGATTTCTCTGAGGTCTCTTTTTAAAAAACAATTTTTTTAAATTTATTTTATTTTTGGCTTTGTTGGGTCTTCGTCGCTGTACGTGGGCTTTCTCTAGTTGTGGCGAGCAGGGGCTACTCTTTGTTGTGGTGTGCGGGCTTCTCATTGCAGTGGCTTCTCTTGTTACAGAGCACGGGCTCTAGGTGTACGGACTTCAGTAGTTGTGACATATGGGCTCAGTAGTTGTGGCTCGCGAGCTCTAGAGCACAGGCTCAGTAGTTGTGGTGCACGGGCTTAGTTGCTCCACAGCATGTGGAATATTTCCAGACCAGGGCTCGAACCCATGTCCCCTGCATTAGCCGGCAGATTCTTAACCACTGCGCCACAAGGGAAGCCCCCTGGGGTCTCTTTTATAAGGGCACTAATCCTTATAATCTCCTCCCAAAGGCCCCATCTACAAATACCCTCACAATGGGGATTAGATTTCAACATATGAATCTGAGGCAGATACATTCAGCCCATAGCAAGGTATCATTCCTATTTTTCCGATGAGAAAACTGAAGACTAAAGAAGTTAAGTGTTCTGTTCAAAGCCACATAATTAATGGCTTTATTGATAGGATTATGTGGAAAGAATTAACCCTGAAACCTAAATGGTTTAACACAGCAAAGGTTTATTGTGCTTATTGTTACATATCTGATGTGGGTTAGTAGGGGCTCTACTTCATACAGTTACTGAGAGGACCAAGATGGGATTTCCCTGGTGGTGCAGTGGTTAAGAGTCCGCTTGTGAATGCAGGGGACACGGGTTCAATCCCTGGTCTGGGAAGATCCCACATGCCGTGGAGCAGCTAAGCCTGTGCGCCGCAACTACTGAGCCTATGCTCTAGAGCCTGTGAGCCACAACTACCGAGCTGGCATGCCACAAGCACTGAAGCCCGTGTGCCTAGAGCCCGTGCTCTGCAACAAGAGAAACCACCGCAATGAGAACCCCGCGCACCACATCGAAGAGTAGCCCCTGCTCGCCGCAACTAGAGAAAGTCCATGCGCAGCAACAAAGACCCAATGCAGCCATAAATAAATAAATACGTTTATTAAAAAAAAAGAGAACCAAGATGATGGAGGCTCTGCCATCTTGTATCTCCATCACCTGGAACAGGTTTCCGTGAAAGCAAAGGTGGTAGTAATGGACAAGTGCACTGTTCTTAACTGCTTCCCGTTGGTCAGAACTGGTCAACACCAACGTAACTGGAAGGGAGGCTGGAAATACGAGGTTTCAAATAGACTATTTGGTGAGCACTGTCTTTATCAAACTAGTGAGTGTGGGGTCAGAGATGGAAACACAGTTCTGTTTAATCTCAAATCCTATGTCACATTCACACCTAACCCTCTGCCACAAGTTTCCTGAAGGGCAGGGTCTCTGGAATCAAGGTCAGATGTCAGGGTGGGCCTTGGATACTGAATTTCACTCGTCAGGACTGCTTGTTGAGGTAGACCACCAAGAGGGTCTAACAAGACCAAATTGAATAGATGAAATGGGAGCAGCCATGCCTAGAACAAGCCTAGTACCATGGAATAGGAGGCAAGACACGAGAGGAAAGAAGTGGGAAGGTTTAGAGGCAGAGAAAATGTAATTACTAGAGATGTCAAAGTATAAAGGCCAGAGTAAACAGGATTTGGAGACATCATGATAGCAACAATCAATATAGAGCAAGCAAAGATGGATGAGGTAGTGGGTAGATAAAAAGAAGTTTAAGAACCAACCAGGGACATATCCCACTTACGCTGACAGCAGGCCATAGAGTCCTTTCAGTATGCCAATTGTCAAAACCCATGCTAGGCAGGAAATGTCCTTAAAGTATCAAGATAGTCTGTAAAAATCCATCAGTGGCTCCAAATTCTTTCACCAGCTGAACCAGGCCCAAATCTTTGCTGCATGCCAACCTTGTTACTGCCATAAACTATTCACAGATCTCCAAGTATGCTATAGTTTTTCACACCTTCACACCCTTTACCAGTGAGATCCCTTTCCTAGAATGCTTTTTTTGCCGCTTCTCCTTCTGGCTAAAATTTCCCCATTATTGTTGAAGCAGAGAAAGTGGTCCGAACATACAAAAGATGCCTTTTGTTCCCATGGCAATCTGAGCCTATTTCTATCACTGCATGTATCACATGGTTTTTTAACTATTAGTTTTCTTGTGGGTTAGAGCTTGTATACTGTCACTTAGCATAGAGCTTGGCCCATAGAAGGTGCTCTGTAAATATTTGTTGAATGAACAGACCTGCCGATTAATGTGTTTAGGTGCCATTACATGGAGTTCCAGATCAGGTCTGTGCATCAATTTAAGAGTGAATGTGAGGGACTTCCCTGGTGGTCCGTTGGTTAAGCATCTGTGCTTCTAATGCAGGGGACATGGGTTTAACCCCTGGTCAGGGAACTAAGATCCTGCATGCTGCACAGTGCAGCCAGAAAAAATTAAAAAAAAAAAGAGTGAATGTGAATACTAAAATCAACCTATAGAAGATCAAAATTTATTATTTATTTATCTGATATTATTTATCTGTCATAAGGCAAGACCATGTAAGTATCAGGGTTTTAATTTGTTTTCTCTAGGAAATAAAAGCATTTTGGTTAAATATTTATTATTTCTTACAATTATTTTTCATGCATCAGCCTACTGTTAGTGAGAGTTGACGTGTTTTCCTTTTTTTCTCTTTTTTCTTTGAAAGACAGTAGAATACAATAGTAAAGAAAGGTTTACCCATTAAGGTCCAGTGAAAAGACCACCAGTTGTTGTTTTTGTGTGTGTGTGTGTGTGTGTGTGTGTTTTTGTTTCGTTTTGTTTTTTTGCGGTACGCGGGCCTCTCACTGTTGTGGCCTCTCCCGTTGCGGAGCACAGGCTCCGGACGCGCAGGCTCAGCGGCCATGGCTCACGGGCCCAGCCGCTCCGCGGCACGTGGGATCTTCCCGGACCAGGGCACAAACCCGTGTCCCCTGCATCGGCAGGCGGACTCTCAACCACTGCGCCACCAGGGAAGTCCTATGATATTTCTTGTTTTTCTTTTTCTTTTTTTTTTTTTTAATTAAGGGTACTTTAATTAATTAATTTATTTATTTTTGGCTGTGTTGGGTCTTCGTTTCTGTGCAAGGGCTTTCCCTAGTTGTGGCAAGTGGGGGCCACTCTTCATCGCGGTGCGCAGGCCTCTCACTGTTGTGGCCTCTCCCGTTGCGGAGCACAGGCTCCAGACCTGCAGGCTCAGTAGTTGTGGCTCACGGGCCTAGTTGCTCCGCGGCATGTGGGATCTTCCCAGACCAGGGCTCGAACCCATGTCCCCTGCATTAGCAGGCAGATTCTCAACCACTGCGCCACCAGGGAAGTCCTATGATATTTCTTGATTGCAGATTTGGGAGGATGTCTGTGGTTTATGGTGGTCCATGGTTTGGGGGTCTCTGAGCTTATTTTACCCTGGAGGAACAGCCCATCTGACTCTGGTTGATGAGTGTTCAGTTAGCACAGGGTTGAGGTCAGAGGGGACAAGAAACGGATTAAAGTTTTGGATGGAGAGGTTAATCATAAACTTGGTAGGGAAACTCGGTTTGAGGGGGGACTCAGTTTCTCTAGCATAAGCGACTCTATTTTGTCCCTGTTGTCTTGTTTTGTTTTTTGTTTTTTTTTAACACAGGACACTAAATCCTAACTTGGACAATGAATGCTCACTGTGAGGCATGTTTTCTAGCCACACTTCACAGTTTTAGAGGATTTAAGTAACTTGCCTCAGATAATCCAATAATTCACTAGCAGAGTTGGAACTAGAATTAGGTCTTTTGACTCAGAGATGAGCACTCTTTTTTTTTTTTAATCTTTATTGGAGTATAATTGCTTTACAATGGTATGTTAGTTTCTGCTGTACAACAAAGTGAATCAGCTATAGGTATACATATATCCCCATATCCCCTCCTTCTTGAGCCTCCCTCCCACCCTCCCTATCCCACCCCTCTAGGTGGTCACAAAGCACCGAGCTGATCTCCCTGTGCTACGCGGCTGCTTCCCACTAGCTATCTATTTTACGTTTGGTAGTGTATATATGTCAGTGCCACTCTCTCACTTCATCCCAGCTTACCCTTCCCCCACCCCCATGTCCTCAAGTCCGTTCTCTACGTCTGCATCTTTATTCCTGCCCTGCCACTAGGTTCATCAGTACCGGTTTTTTAGATTCCATGTATGTGCGTTAGCATATGGTATTTGTTTTTCTTTCTGACTCACTTCACTCTGTATGACAGACTCTAGGTCCATCCACCTCACTACAAATAACTCAGTTTCGTTTCTTTTTATGGCTAATATTCCATTGTACATATGTGCCACATCTTCTTTATCCATTCATCTGTCAGTGGACGCTTAGGTTGCTTCCACGACCTGGCTATTGTAAATACTGCTGCAATGAACATTGTGGTACATGTCTCTTTTGGAATTATGGTTTTCTCAGGGTATATGCCCAGTAGTGGGATTGCTGGGTCATATGGTAGCTCTATTTTTAGTTTTGTAAGGAACCTCCATGCCGTTCTCTATAGTGGCTGTATCAATTTACATTCCCACCAACAGTGTAGGAGGGTTCCCTTTTCTCCACACCCTCTACAGCATTTACTGTTTGTAGATTTTTTGATCATGGCCATTCTGACCGGTGTGAGGTGGTACCTCATTGTGTGTTTTTTTTTAATATAAATTTATTTATTTATTTTTGGTTGCATTGGGTCTTCATTGCTGCACATGGGCTTTCTCTAGTTGTGGTGAGCGGGGGCTACTCTTCATTGTGGTGCGCAGGCTTCTCATTGCGGTGGCTTCTCTTGTTGTGGAGCATGGGCTCTAGGTGCACAGGCTCAGTAGTTGTGGCTTGTGGGCTCTGGAGCGCAGGCTTAGTTGTTGTGGCGCATGGGCTTAGTTGCTCTGCGGCATGTGGGATCTTCCTGGACCAGGGATTGAACCCATGTCCACTGCACTGGCAGGTGGATTCTTAACCACTGTGCCACCAGGGAAGTCCCCTCATTGTGGTTTTGATTTGCATTTCTCTAATGATTAGTGATGTTGTGCATCTTTTCATGTGTTTGTTGGCAATCTGTATGTCTTCTTTGGAGAAATGTCTATTTAGGTCTTCCACCCATTTTTGGATTGGGTTGTTTGTTTTTTTGATGTTGAGCTGCATGAGCTGCTTGTATATTTTGGAGATTAATCCTTTGTCAGTTGCTTCGTTTGCAAATATTTTCTCCCATTCTGAGGGTTGTCTTTTCATCTTGTTTATGGCTTCCTTTGCTGTGCAAAAGCTTTTAAGTTTCATTAGGTCCCATTTGTTTATTCAACATAGTTTTGGAAGCTTTAGCCACGGCAATCAGAGAAGAAAAAGAAATAAAAGGAATCCAAATTGGAAAAGAAGAAGTAAAACTGTCACTGTTTGCAGATGACATGATACTATACATAGAAAATCCTAAAGATGCCACCAGCAAACTACTAGAGCTAATCAACGAATTTGGTAAAGTAGTAGGATACAAAATTAATGCACAGAAATCTCTTGCGTTCCTATACAGTAACAACAAAAAATCAGAAAGAGAAGTTAAGGAAACACTCCCATTTACCATTGCAACAAAAAGAATAAAATACCTAGGAATAAACTTACCTAAGGAGGCAAAAGACCTGTATGCAGAAAACTATGACACTGATGAAAGAAATCAAAGATGGTGAGAGAGTGGCATGGACTTATATATACTACCAAATGGAAAATAGATAGCTAGTGGGAAGCAGCCGCATAACATAGGGAGATCAGCTCAGTGCTTTATGACCACCTAGAGGGGTGGGATAGGGAGGGTGGGAGGGAGATGCAAGAGGGAGGAGGTATGGGGATATATGTATATGTATAGCTGATTCACTTTGTTATAAAGCAGAAACTAACACACCATTGTAAAGCAATTATACTCCAATAAAGATGTTAAAAAAATTGTTTCAGCAAATTAAAAAAAAAAGATGATACAAACAGATGGAAAGATATACCATGTTCTTGGATTGGAAGAAACAACATTGTGAAAATGACTCTACTACCCAAAGCAATCTAGAGATTCAATGCAATCCCTATCAAACTACCAATGGCATTTTTTACAGAACTAGAACAAAAAATTTCACAATTTGTATGGGAACACAAAAGACCCCAATAGCCAAAGCAATCTTGAGAAAGAAAATCGGATCTGGAGGAATCAGGCTCTCTGACTTCAGACTATACTACGAAGCTACAGTCATTAAGACAGTATGGTACTGGCACCAAAACAAATACAGATCAGTGGAACAGGATAGAAAGCCCAGAGATAAACCCACACACATTTGGTCACCTTATCTTTGACAAAGGAGGCAAGAATATACAGTGGAGAAAAGACAGCCTCTTCAGTAAGTGGAACTGGGAAAACTGGACAGCTACATGTAAGAGAATGAAATTAGAACACTCCCTAACACCATACACAAAAATAAACTTAAAATGGATTAGAGATCTGATTGTAAGGCCAGACACTATAAAATTCTTAGAGGAAAACATAGGCAGAACACTCTTTGACATAAATCACAGCAAGATCCTTTTTGCCCCACCTCCTAGAGTAATGGAAATAAGAGCACTGTTTTTATTATAGAATTCTATACCTTCCTGTCCATCCCATTCTGTTTCTCACGGCATTAACTTGTCCTTCCAGGTTCATTCCTGCTGCAGTTGTATGAGCTTTTCCACCTTGGCTGCTTAGACCCTGTGTCAGCTCTTCTCCTTTTTCCCTTCTATCTGCCCAGCTCTCCCTCACTCTCTGGCAAACTAAGGGCTCCTGTTGTGCTTGGTGAAGATCTCCATCATTGCATATATCTTATTTTCTTCTTGTTTATCTGCGTGTATGTCTCTCCACCAGGATATAAGTACTGTTAAGGGCCGAACTGAGCTTGCCCTACTTGTATACACAGGCAAGTCCAATGTGAATGACACAATAAGATTGTAATGTATATCTGAATGGGTAGTTTGAGATTTTTTTTTTTCACCACGCCATGAGGCTTGCGGGATCTTAGCTCCCTGACCAGGGATTGAACCCGGGCCCTCGGCAGTGAAAGTACTGAGGTCTAACCACTGGATCACCAGGGAATTCCCGAGACTCTTCATTTAGTCATTTCCCAAATATCTATTGAAGAACTCTCCTGAAATATACTGTGAGAGGATAATTGAAAATAAGAGACTCTGGCCTCAAGAAATTCACTGTCCTAACGGAAGAGATAAGTCATAGGTCATAAATAACTGTAATACCAGGTAGAAATTCAGACCTAGAGTAAAAAATAACGCTTTCTAGAGTGAAAACCTTCCCTGTGCTCAGTGTCAGCAAAGGACTATAGCAAATGCAACTCAGGTCTGCCCCACTAAAATGGACTTCTGTTAAAGTGAATGAGACAGTATGGAAATGTCATTCAGTCTCCAGTACCACTACTTAAATGTGCCTCCAATCACCAGGTTATTGTTTTCCATTGCTAACGTTAGTGGATTTACCTTTGTAAGTAGACATTTATACTAACCTAACAAATTCACTTTAGGAAAATAATATGATGTATCTTGCTGGGTTAATAGCACCTTATTGGATTGTGGTAAGAATTAAATGAAATATGTCTTAACATATTTTAGATAATAAGTATCCAAAATGTTCTTCTTTGCACTAGGGGTATTAAAATAAGCTTGGAGAACTCCACATCCAAAAAAGAGTATCAGTAAAAACATAGATTTGACAACCTGAATTGTTATTCTGTGTTAAAGAACATCTGTGATAAATTTTAAGCATGTACAGAATGGCCCAGGCCCCACTGGATTTGACCTTTCCATCCCAGACATGTTTGAAACCAGACTTCCTTGTATCAGTGATGTGATATCTGAGAGTAACAACTCAAGCAGTCTATCACAGTACACCTTGTAAGACAACCAGAGGACTAAATACAGAATATTGCCTTATTTGGAGTATGTTGTCCTGAAGAGGAGCAGAATTTGCCGCCCCAAATATGCCTCTTTGGCCTAAGAATTATTTTGAGCCGATTATTTTTAAGAAACAGCAGGGGACCTCCCTGGTGGTTCAGTGGTTAAGACTCCGCACTTCCAAAGCAGGGAGCACGGGTTTGACCCCTGATTGGAGATCCAAGATCCCATATGCCATGTGGCATGGCCAAAAAATAAAAAATAAAAAGAAACAGCAGACACAGGAGAAGCTCTGACAACCAAGTAGAAGCTGACCTTTTGTAAGACACATTTAAGTTTAAAAAGGAAATCTCCACTTGTAAGGGTGTCTCCCTCGTGTACCAGGAAGAGAAGGATGACTAAGTTTCTAGAAACTCTTACCAATGGCAAAGATGTGGACTTAAATCTGCATAATAACCTTACCCTTGTTTACCGTGCTTTGCCTGGTAACCTCCCATAAGTGGCTCCCCCTCCTCCAACATCTTCTTTTGTCTTTATCTGGAGATGGTATTGAAGGCGGTGGCTTGGACCATTTCAGAGAGTTACAGTTTTTCTGGGTCTCTCCCATGTATACAGGAGGTATCCGTGCTATTAAACTTCTGCTTGTTTTTCTCTTGCTAATCTGTCTTATTACGGCCAAGAACCTAGAAGGGTAGAGGAAAAATTACTTTTCCTCCCCTGCAGTCCCTCTTCCCTAAATATTTAACTCTTTCAATTCTCAGAGTCCTGCCGAATGCATCCCTGAGGGACCTGGCTCCCCCTTGCAAGGCAAGCGAATAAATTCAACTTTGTTTCTTACCCTTTAACACCTGTGTTCTAGCTTCTTCTAACTGTGGAAGAGCTACAGGTCTGTGTTAGCTTCAAAGAAATTAACTTATTGGGGAAATCCATCATAGAATATAAAATACTGCCAGCCTAATAAAGTGCTCGAAAGGATGATGATATTAAATCTTTATAGACTATAAAATCACAGTATTTGCTCTTAAAAGGATAGAACAGCCTTCAAATATTTTAGAAATGAGAAGAAAGGTGCCATTTATAAATGTGAAAATCATAGCAACAATTTCTTTTCATTTTTAAAGTTATATTCTTCTTCTGTATGTTGTTTAGGTTTCGTTGGCTTGCTTGTTTGTGCCTTTCTCTGCATTGTCAATTTTTTTACATATGTTGGAGCGCCCTTAACGAAAGTTTGGGTAAACGCTACTATGGACTTCTGTTTCTTCTTTTCTTATATCTAGCTTTTTCTGGGTGAAATCACGTTGAAAAGAACATCAAGGGGGTTTGAAACAGAAAATAAGTCATAAAATATGCAACTTGAGGTGATTAGGGTAGCAATGCATATGGACAAAAGGAGACACATTCCCATTCATTTTGCTCTCTGTTATTCTGATTAGGCAAGAGTTTTGTTGAAGAACTCATGGTAGGCATGTACAGCTTCCTTCAGAGCTGCATAATTGGCCATCTTCTTTCCAAGGGCCAAAATACATTAATGATATGATTGTAGGAAAGTAATGGAACTTTCATCCTATCTGCCTACCTGCCATCTATCAAATTAATCACTTTCATTTTCTTTCTCCTTTTCTTTACTTTTTCCTCCATCCCTTCCTTCTGCCCTCTCTCTCCTATACGTCATCCTGTGTCGCCCTTTAGCCTATGTCTTCCTTCCCAGCCCTCTCTCTTTAAAATCGCATATGGTGATATTGACTCAGAAAGCCCAACAACTTTCCACATACGGCTAGTGCCCTGTAAGTCTAGAGAGAATTGGATTAGCTGTTTTTCAATTTGTCAAGAGGCGATGGGGCAAATTTGACCGAATGCTTAGAAGTTAGAATATGAAAAACGAAGAGGTGTCCCACGTTTGCTTTTAGTAGAGATGATGACTACACTATGCTGGGGGCTGATGACTGTCTTTCCCCTGTAGGTATAGGCAGATACTCTGTCGTGTGGGTGATACAGACAGATATAATATGCATGTAACTCTAAAGGAGATGGACTCTGTGGTGTACTGTTGTCTTTAAAAATTGCAGTGGTAACTCCCATTTCGTACTGGCTTTCTCTCAAGGAAGTTTTGTGAACCTCAGCACTTTCAATGCCAAAATGTTAAAGGCTTCCTGGAAGACTGAGAGAAAAGGTTCTCAAACCTCCACCTTGCTTTCTGTCCTTGAGGGTGTTATGTGACATGCTGACGAAGAAAAGAAAGAGCCAGCAAAATTCTGCATAGGAAAATAATGACAAATAGTGCCTGGCTTTTGTGGTTACAACCCCAACCATTCAGGCATATCACAAACTTTCAGAAAGCCAGTAGTTGAAAAAATATATTGATTGTTACCAAGACCCTTAGAGAATGGCCCAGAATTTTCCATTTGATCAAAGGTGATATTCTAAGAGCAATGAACTTTTCCAGACAGGAAATAGTCACCAGAGATGTTAAAATTATGTAAAAATTTTTGGTGCTTTTATTTGGAAAGGACTGGAAGCATAATTGAAGTTAGCATATGTGCTAATGACAGCCACAACATGATTCTCCCACTCCCCAAATTTCTTTAGTTACTACGAAACTTGATTTAATACAGGCAATCTAAGAGAGAGGCAAATTTGCAAATTCTAAAATGACATTTCATCTATTAATAAAGAGTTCTTGATTATGAGCATATTATAATGAAAAAAAAAACTTAAGAGTTTTGAGTTCAAAACTCCTTGGGCCAGCCATTATTAATATGTCCCTGGTAAATGCTGGTGGGAATGTAAATTGATACAGCCACTATGGAGAACAGTATGGAGGTTCCTTAAAAAACTACAAATAGAACTACCATACGACCCAGCAATCCCACTCCTGGGCATATACCCTGAGAAAACCATAATTCAAAAAGAGGCATGTGCCACAATGTTCATTGCAGCTCTATTTACAATAGCCCACAGATGGAAACAACCTAAGTGTCCATCATCGGATGAATGGATAAAGAAGATGTGGCACATATATACAGTGGAATATTACTCAGCCATAAAAAGAAACAAAATTGAGCTATTTGTAATGAGGTGGATGGACCTAGAGTCTGTCATACAGAGTGAAGTAAGTCAGAAAGAGAAAGACAAGTACCATATGCTAACATATATATATGGAATTTAAGGGAAAAAAATGTCATGAAGAACCTAGGGGTAAGACAGGAATAAAGACACAGACCTACTAGAGAATGGACTTGAGGATATGGGGAGGGGGAAGGGTAAGGTGTGACAAAGTGAGAGAGTGGCATGGACATATATACACTACCAAACGTAAAATAGATAGCTAGTGGGAAGCAGCCGCATAGCACAGGGAGATCAGCTCGGTGCTTTGTGACCACCTAGAGGGGTGGGAGGGAGGGAGACGCAAGAGGGAAGAGATATGGGAACATGTGTATATGTGTAACTGATTCACTTTGTTATAAAGCAGAAACTAGCACACCATTGTAAAGCAATTATACTCCAATAAAGATGTAAAAAAAATGTAAACCTCTTTAAACCTCTCTTTTCTTCTCTGTGAAATGGAGATAATATCTGCCGATATCTAGTGGGTGCTGAATAAAAGTTGTATTGTATTCCTTTACTTTCACTGAGTATTTGATAATTATATGTTGGAAGAATTAGCGGCCTTATTTGTTTGTTTGTTGTGCACAGCAAGCCCTAAAGGCATCTCACTTTTGAGAAAACATCTGCTATTCTCAGTTTCTCTGGAATGTTCTGATGAGGTTCTGAATGGGAAGCAAAAGGACAGACTGGATAACTTCTCATGGCTTCGTGGGACTAGAGTGACTTAGTCACTGCAAGCGACTTGAACATCTTTTTCTTCATAATGCCTCTGCAGAGCAGTGCCACGCCTCTCCTCTCCACATAGCATTTCTGTTTTGGCCACTGCCTCATGGTCTGTCTTTGCTGTAACTGACGTACCTCCTGGTTGATGTGTTCAGTGCATTTGCTGCTGTGCACTCCCGGGAGCTTATTGATGTGCCACTTTGGATTACAGTAAGCTTCAGTGATATATACAGTGCACATGTAGTAGGAACTTTCACTTTAATAACTGTTAGCAGTATTCCCGCACAGTCTGATCCCCAAGCAACTGAATTTCAGAAGCGCACAAGGGTTATTTACTCATGTTAAAGAGTGTCTGAGTTCTGGGTTTATGTATGACGTCATGGCAATTCTGATAGATGAATTCATTTAGCTCCCCTGGGTTGTAGGTTCTACACACATAAAATGGAAGTCTTTGCCCTCTCCCAGTTTTGAATTATAATGAGGACTGACCAAATATACTACAGATGAAAATCACCATTTATAAAATCAAGCTAGGGCTTTAAACTCTAATCTGAGGCTTTGTTAATCAGTTTCTATATCTTCACTTGGGCATCAAAACATCACAAAACTATGACCTACACTGCTGCATGTTTTGAAACTACAAAATTTGCACTGTATCTTCGTGACTTTTTACAACCCATTTGTTTTGACAAAAATTAAATTTGAATGACAGAAAAAGGTTTTGGCCATATGAAGATTGTTGAAGGTAAAATTTTTGGGACTGGAGACCCATCTTTAATGAAATCATTTCATTAAATAAGGAGGGAGCCTTTCATCAGGCATTTGCAAACTGTGGGTTTGATTTTAGATCTCTTTATAATTCTGGCAATTCTCATTAGAATGTGATACTGAAAGTATGTCCATGTTCCTTTGTGAAAGTCTTCTTTCTAAGGGGCAAAGTGTACATTAAAGATGTAATTCTAGGAAAGTCATTTGACCTGTCAGTTGTCCAAACAGGACTCGCGTGGAGAAGGATGGAATCTGAAATGTTGAGTAGAAGCAAGAACTAGTTCCTGCTGTGGAGAGTGGGAAATACTGCCTTCATTTCGGAGAGGGCTTTGGAAAGGATATAAGGGGACTAAAACTCACTGAGTTCTGCTCTGTTCAAGGCTCTGAATGTCCTTATTTACATATTTCACATTATTTAATTATTTCAACGACCAGCAAATTCTGTCCCTGTAAGCAAGCTACACATGAAGCCCAATCCCAGGGTTCTTTGGTGAACATGGAATCAGAAAAAAAAAGTTGATTGCATAATATGAATGTTTAATGTTTGTGACAACTTCTTGTTAACTATATGCCTGCACGCACAGATCAGAGAGGTTCTGTCCTTGCGCGTGGTTCACCAGACTTCTGGGTGGATATTGGCTAGGTCCATTTGCCTTGCAAGCTTTCTCTTTTCTGTGTTTCTGTGGCTGACCACCCCCATTCTGATAGACGTTGGTCTGGGAGAGATCGTTTCTTTAAGATGACTGTATTAGATTTTTTGTTTTTTTGTTTTTTTGTTTGCGGTACACGGGCCTCTCACTGCTGTAGCCTCTCCCGTTGCGGAGCACAGGCTCCGGACGCGCAGGTCCAGCGGCCATGGCTCACGGGCCCAGCCGCTCCGCGGCATGTGGGATCCTCCCGGACCGGGGCACGAACCCGCGTCCCCTGCATCGGCAGGCGGACTCTCAACCACTGCGCCACCAGGGAAACCCCAGGCTGTATTAGTTTTTACTGCAAAAAAAACCAGCTGGGAAATCTCAGTGGTTACAGCATCAAACATTTATTTTCAAGCTCCTAGGTCTGTAGGTCAGCCATGATTTGTCTGATTAGGCTGAACTTGGCTGGGCCAGGATGGACACCAGACTTCTGTTCAGGTTCAGGTCTTCTGGGACCAAGGCTGGAGGGGCCATGGCTGCCTGGAGTATGCTCTTCTAATGGCAGGTCATAGGAGCGCAAGAAGGCAAGCAGGAACGTGTGATGTTTCTTAAGGCCTCAGCTTGGAACTGTCACTTCCCCTACACTCTAGCAGCTAAAGTCACGAGGCTGAGCCCAGCATCGATGGGGTGGGGAAGATACACTTCTCAAAGGGGGAGGTAAAATGAAAAAAGCATGGATGTAGAGTCTCGAAGAAAAGAGAGGGAGGAGTATAGAATTGGGAACAATGATCCCAGCCACCATAATAACTATGAAGATATGTACTCTAATCCGTTATGTGTTGATTTCATAGTTTAGTTCTCAGAGGACAAATTCCTTTAGATTCTTGGGGGTAGCAAAGGAGCATGGCATCTTATTTTTGCCTTCTGTTCTCACCTGCAAGGACAGGGCAAGATGGAATCTTCTGGCTTTGCCTTTAAGCATTTGCTCTGTAAGCCAAACTGACTCTTATGCCTGCCACCAGGTGTATTAATGATGTAAAGAATTGTGCGAGAGGTCAGAAACCCGGGGGGATGTCTCCCCTGGCCTGATGTCAAGGTAGATGACAAATTCTATTAAATCAGAACCTTTTCCCTTCCTGATAAATCAGCCTCATCTATCTTTGCTAAAGTTAATTTATGAGCTATCCCAAGGCATTGGTGGTATTTGGGCATCTGTGTGTCTGCTATATTGGTTGCTCCTGGAAATTAAATTGCTCACCTATTTCACCAAATATAAAGATGACTATTCTCGTTCTGAAAAAATTATGAAATATTTCATACATACAGGAGAGTATATACAATATATGTACAGGTCCAGACTTTCTGAAGCTGTAGCGTATTCTAAGTTATGAATATAGCACAACTGATTGATCTCTTCTTTTGTTGATGAACATCTGAGTTTTTCCAGTTTGGGACTATTATCAACAATGCTTCTATGAACATTTTTGTATACATCTCCTGGGGACATTTGTGTTTCTTTGGTGAGTTTCTCTAGGCTACAAAACTAGGAGTGGACTTTCTGAGTCAAAGGATATGAGCAGTGACTCAGTTATCTGTTTGTGTGTAACAAGCCGCCATAAATATAGTGACTTAGAACGACCACCATTTTATTTGCTCATAAATCCAGCAATTTAGGTTGTATTCAACTAGGCAGTTCTCTTACTGGTCTGTCCTGGGCTCATTCTTGTGGCTGCAGTCACCTGGCAGCTCAACTAGAGTGAGATGGTTCAAGATGGCCTCATTCATAAGTCTGGCAATCAGTGCTGGCTGTCGACCAGACCGCTTTCTCCACGTAGTCTCTACTCTTCAAGGGCTACCCTGGTTTCTTCACTTAGCAGTCTCATGGCAGCAAGGTGGCCAGAGTGGAAGCTGCCAGGCTTCTTGAGGGCTAGATTCAATATTGCCACCCCACCACATCTACCTCATTCTACTAGTTAAAGTATGCCATAAAGCCATCTTGGAATAAAGAGTGCGGAGAAATAGATTCTACCTATTGATGGCAGGAGCAGCAAAGTCACATTACCAAAGGGGCATGCCTACAGGAATAGAAAGAATTTGTGGTCATGTTTTGTACGAGACACATTTCTCAGTTTTTTAGGTAATGATGGACCACTTTTCGGTGTGGTCATACTTTAAAATTAATGTAACCATTGGTAGTGAAAGAGAGTTTCCACTGCTCCATTTCCTTCGCAACTCTTGGCAATGTTAGATTTCTAAATTTTGTTGGCCTGCTGAGTATTTAATAGCATCTCATGTGGTTTTGATTTACGTTTCCTAAATAGTAGTGAAGTTGAGCAACTTTTCTTATATTTATCTGCCATTTAGATTTCCTATTTTATAAGGTGCCCGTGTCTTAATATCATTTTACATTTTTTGTTTATTTTGTTTTAGTGACTCATAGAAGTTTTCTTTCCCTATATATTTTGGATATCAGTCCTTCGTTGGTTATGAAACTTGTGGATTCTCTTTCTGCTCCTTTTATCGTGTCTTTTGATAAACAAGTTCTTAATTTTATTTGTTTATTTTTATTGAAGTATCGCTGCTGTACAATATTATGTAAGTTACAGGTGTGCAACATAATGATTCACAATTTTTAAAGGTTATACTCCATTTATAAGAATTATAAAATATTGTCTATATTCCCTATGTTGTACAATATATCCTCTTATTTTATATCTGATAGTTTGTACCTCTTATTCCTTACCACTCCTATATTGCCCCCCCCCTTCCCTCTCCCCACTGGTAACCACTAGTTTGTTCTCTATATCTGCGAGTCTGCTGCTTTTTTGTTACATTCCCTAGTTTGTTGTATTTTTTTAAAACATCTCCAAAATTTAAAAAAATAATTTATTTATTTATATTTGGCTTTTTTGGGTCTTCGTTGCTGGGCACTGGCTTTCTCTAGTTGCGGCGAGCAGGAGCTACTCTTCATTGCAGTGTGCGGGCTTCTTACCGTGGTGGCTTCTCTTGTTGTGGAGCACAGGCTCTAGGCATGCGGGCTTCAGTAGTTGTGGCTTGCGGGCTCTAGAGCACAGGCTTAATAGTTGTGGATCACGGGCTACAGAGCGCAGGCTCAGTAGTTGTGGCGCATGGGCTTAGTTGCTCCATGGCTTGTAGGATCTTCCTGGACCAAGACTTGAACCCGTGTCCCCTGCATTGGCAGGCGGATTCTTAACCACTGCACCACCAGGGAAGCCCCAAGTTTGTTGTATTTTTAAGATTCCATATATAAGTGATATCACACAGTATTTGTCTTTCTCTGTCTGGCTTATTTCACTTAGTGTAATGCCCTCCAAATCCATCCATGTTGCTGAAAATGGCAAAATTTCATTCTTTTTTATGGCTCATGTTCCTTTGTGTATATATACCACATCTTCCTTTTTTTCCATTCATTTGTGAATGGACACTTAAGTTGTTTCTGTATCTTGGCTATTGTAAATAATGGTGCTATCAACACTGGGGTGCATGTATCTTTTTGAATTAGTGTTTTGAATTTTTCAGATCTATACCCAGGAGTGGAATTGCTGGGTCATATGGTAGTTCAGTTTTTAGATTTTTTGAGAACTCTCCATACTGTTTTCCACAGTGGCTGCACCAGTTTACATTCCCACCAACAGTGTACAAGGGCTTCCTTTTACCCACATCCTCGCCAACATTTATTATTTGTGTTCTTTTTGATGATAGCCATTGTGACAGGTATGAAGTGATATCTCATTGTGGTTTTGATTTGCGTTTCCCTGATAATTAGCAATGTTGAATATCTTTTCATGTGCCTGTTGGCCATCTGCATTTCCTCTTTGGAAAAGTGCATATTTAGGTCTTCTGTCCATTTTTTCAGTGTTGTTTTTTTGTTTTTGTTTTTGATGTTGAGTTGTATGACCTGTTTATATATTGTGGGTATTAACCCCTTATTGATCATGTCGTTTGCAAATCTTTTCTCCCATTCAGTAGGTTGTCTTTTCATTTTGTCAGTGGTTTCCTTTACTGTGCAAGAGCTTTTAAGTTCAGTTAGGTCCCATTTGTTTATTTTTGCTTTTTTTCCTTTACTTTAGGAGATGGATCCAAAAAAATATTGCTGCGATTTATGTCAAAGAGTCTTCTTCCTGTGTTTTCCTCTAGGAGTTTTATAGTATTCAGTATTACATTTAGAAAAAGAATATATTACATTTAGGTCTTTAATTCATTTTGCGTTTATTTTTGTATATGGTGTTAGAGAATATTCTAATTTCATTCTTTTACATGTAGCTGTCTAGTTTTCCCAGTACTATTTATTGGAGAGACTGTCTTTTTCCATTGTATATTCTTGCCTCCTTTGTCATAGACTAATCGACCATAAGTGTGTGGGTTTATTTGTGGGCTCTCAATCCTCTTCCATTGATCTGTGGGTCTTTCTGGGGCCAGTACCATACTGTTTTGATTACTATAGCTTTGTAGTATAGTCTGAAGTCAGGGAGTGTGATTCGTCCAGCTCAGTTTTTGTTTCTCAAGATTGTTTTGGCTATTTGGGGTCTTTTGTGTTTCCATATGAATTAAAATTATTTGTTCTAGTTCTGTGAAAAAAGCCATTGGTATTTTGATAAGGATTGCATTGAACCTGTAGGTTGCCTTGGGTAGTATGATACCAAAACAAGACAAAGATATCACAAAACAAAATTACAGGCCAATATTACTGATGAACATAGATTCAAAAATCCTCAACAAAATACTAGCAAACCAAATCCAACAACACATTAAAAGGATCATACACCATGATCACGTGGGTTTTATCCCAGGGATGCAGGGTTTTTCAGTATCTGCAAATTGATCAATGTGATACACCACATTAACAAACTGAAGAATAAAAACCATATGATCCTCTCATTAGATGCAGGGAAAGCTTTTGATAAAATTCAACATCTGTGTATGATAAAAACTCTCCAGAAAGTGGGCATAGAGGGAACATACCTCAAAATGATAAAGGCCATATATGACAAACCCACAGCTAACATCATACTCAATGGTGAAGAGCTGAAAACATTTCCTCTAAGATCAGGAACTAGGAAAGGATGCCCACTCTCATCACTTTTATTCAACATAGCTTTCAAAGTCCTAGCCGTAGCAATCAGAGAAGGAAAAGAAATAAAGGGAATCTAAATTGGAAAGGAAGAAGTAAAACTTTCACTGTTTGCAGATGACATGATACTATGATACTATACATAGTAAATCCTAAAGATGCCACCAGAAAACTACTAGAGTTTGTCAGTGAATTCGATAAAGTTGCAGGATACAAAATTAATATACAGAAATCTGTTGCATTTCTCTACACTAACAGCAAACTATCAGAAGGAGAAACTAAAGATCCCGTTTACCATCACATCAAAAAGAATAGAATACCTAGGAATAAACCTACCTAAGGACACAAAAGACCTGTACTTGGAATACGGTAAGACAGTGATGAAAGAGGAAGAAGCTGAGTGGATTCCTTCTTTTCTCTTTCTCATCATGGAGTAGAGTGAAAATTGTTTTCCCTCTGGAGAAATCTGGAGACTAGGGAATAATTTTCCCCCACTTCCCCCCACCTAAATTTCTCTTCATCACTAAAGGGATGAGTCAAACTGAGAAACTTTACCTAAGCCCATTTTACTCATATGAATGAGTTCCTTTTAAAACTCCTGAACCAGGCAAGACAGTAATGAATTACACTGATATTCTAGAGTATGTTGTAAAGTGAACTGATCTAGGTAAGAGTCAAGAGCCTTGCATTCTGGGTTCTGCTGCCATTGATGATGTCCAGGAAGAAGTCACCTTCATTTTCAGGGCTTCAGATTCATCACCTGCAAGATAAGGGAGTTTAACTAAATGATCTTTAAGGTCCCTTCCATCTCTAACAATCATTCCTTCCTTATAGTGTTCAGTCGGGTCTGTTAAGAGGCAACATATTCAGAAGTCTTGTCTACAGTGGCCAATATATAAAGCCTTACCTAGCGTGGGTGGTCCATGTAGCATGACTGACACACTGCTATGATCTTAAATTGATTTTTAATAGCAGCAACTTATACGGAATGCAATCATATTTTTTCTTACATGTACAAACAAAAACTTACAGAACAGTCCTCACAAAATGAAAAAATGGGCCTTTTTGTATTATCATAATATCTTTTTTAGATTCTAATAAAGTATCAACTTGATCTTATTGCTGTAAAATAAACAATGATTTTTTTTAAGTATGGAAATGTACATGTATTGCTGATTCATTTTGCTGTATAGTAGAAACTAACACAACAACTATAAAGCAACTATACTCCAGTAAAAATTAATTTAAAAAAAAGTATGAAAATGCCTATAAGACACTGCCTGCCTTATCTGTTTTCATGTGTTGGGAAGATGATTCACGAGATCTGGTTTGTGAGTAAGGCTTTTCTGGTGGATTTTCTGAGACCTTTGAGACTGTCAAGTCTTTCCTCTCAGAGAGTGGCAAGACAATAGAACTTGATTAGTGGATGCAGATTGCTTCCCTTCATCTAATAATTAGGGCAAGTGAGATTGTTGTGCCCATTAAAAGCTCACTCGGCCTTTACCATTTACTCTGTGGAGTATTTGACTGAAATGGAAACAAAGTCCTCATTTAGTATTTATTATTTTTAAGCGCTGGCATTATATCATTTTGATGCCAATTTGTGTATAGTAGCTATAAGACACAAGGTTTAGAATAGAGACTCAATTCCAATTTTCTTAGTCATTAGGTACTTCTGGCCTCCTTGAAATTCAAATTTACGTCAACAGAAGCAACATGAACTTCTTGTATTGTAATAATTTCTATAGCAACAGTCGTTTGGGGGAAGAGTTATGTTCTTTTAAAATCACCTTTTTTCATGAAAATTTTACTCTAGAGTCTTAAAATGGAAAATCAGTAGGATCTCTTCAGGCTTATCACTTTAGATGTTATCCAGAAGGACCTATTAACTAGACAAGGAAACGCTATGATGTACTATTAAGAGAATGGCTTTTGGTCTCAGACTGACTAATTCTGTCACTAGCTAGTTCTCTAACTTTGGCTAATTAATTCAATCTCTAATTCAGTGATATAAAAGTTCATTAAGCATCAGAACCCCTTGGGGGACTTGTTAAAATACAGGCTGCTGGGCCCCACCCCCAGAGTTTCTCATTCAGTAGGTCTAGGGTGGGGCCCCCAAATCTGAATTTCCTACAAGCTCCGGGTTGATGCTGTTGCTGCTGGTCCCAGGACCATTCTCTGAGAGTCACTACCCTAAGTTAGTTTCAACGGAGTATAATAATACCTCCTGGAATGGTTGTGTGTATTAATAAGTTGCTCTCTACGAAGCAAATCCCAAGGTGTCTGACAAATAGGAGAATTTTAATTAATATTTGTTTCCTTTCTTCTCTGTCTCCCCTCTTCTTTCAATAAATATTAACAAAATGCTCCATGAGATATGATGAATGAATAGGACAAGAACCCTATCTTCATGTATCTTTTAATTAAGAAAAAACGTGAACACATGTGACAATTAAGAAAAACAAAGAGATCCTTAAACAAATACTAAATTACTTGCTATGGCCTGAATGTATCCCCCCAAATGCATGTGTTGAAACCTTACCCCTAAGGTGATGATATTAGGAGGTGGGGCCTCTGGAGGGCTCTGCCTCATGAATGGGATTAATGCCCTTATAGAAGAGGCCCCAGAGAGCTCCCTTGCCTCCTTCCACCATGTAGAGACACAACCAGAAGTCTGAGACCAGGAAGACGGCCCTCACTTGACCATGCTGGTCCCTGATATCAGGTTTCCAGTCTCCAGAACTTTGAGAAATAAGTTTCTATTGCTTATAAGCTATCCAGTCTGTGGGATTTTGTTACTGGCAGGATGGTAACAGCTTATAAAGAAGCCCGAAAACGAGGTGGAGGGATTTAGACTGGAAGTGGTTAACATTAGGATGGAAAAATATTTTAGGCTTTTGGGGAGAAAAGCCAAAAAGAAGTGTGCAGGCAGTCAGGTGTGAAAGATGTGATCTCATTGCCTCCTGTGAAGAGGCTATCCCAGTAGTGGACATACCAGCCTGGCTTGCACTGGGAGCAGTCGGAGTGAAGACCAAACCAGCCTTATAGAAAGGGTATTTCATGTCTCTTTCTCGTGTTACATGGCTGTTTGCATCTGCCACCCAACTGGAGGGTGGGCCTGTTCCTTTGGATTCCACAGTACCTCCTATTGGGCCTTTCACAGACAGGTGGGTGTGCAGTAAATGTGGGATGAATTAAAGGAGATTTGAAAAGTCTTGGTCATGACTGGTTATGGGGGAGAAAGGAGAAATTGTATTCAAAGGTATCTCTATGACAAGGAGAATGATGGCTCTGAGAAGCAGGGTTTCAAGTTTAATGTTAAGTATAAACAGGGAAGTTTGGAAAGGCAGGCATTTGGGGGTGTAATGACTTTACTTCCAGATGTGGCATTGATAGAATGTCTGGGCATCCTAATGGAAATATTCAGAGATTGCAACCCATGCAAAGTATCAGGATGGAGGATGTGAATGTCTTTGGAATTTAGAATCATAGCTTGGGAAGGACTTGCAGTTTTATTCCAATCTCTTACCTAATATAGGAACTGCCTCTATACCTTTACTAGTCAAAGTGTGGTTTCCAGACCAGCAGCACTGACGTCACGTGGGAGCCTGTTAGAAATGAAGAATCTCAGGTCCCATCTCAGACCCACTTAATTAGAATCTGCACTTGAACAGGAGCCCCAGGGGATCTGTGTGGACATCAAAGATTAAGAAGTACTGCCTATACACCATTCCTGATTTGCACACACTGTTTTCTTACTTCTAGTGAAGGAGAGCTTATTAGCTCAGAAGGTAAACCTTTCTTTTTGGACACTTGTAATTGGAATTGTTTAGACCTAGACATGCTCTGGTTCTCAGCCGTGGCCATACACTGGAAATACCTGGGAAGCTTGAAAAACTACTCATGCCTGCATACACACCCACTAGAGCAACTAAAATCAAAAAGACTAACAACATCAAACGTTGGCAAAGATGTGGAGCAACAGGAACTCTCATAGATTGCTGGTGAGACACTAAAAATGCTACCACCCACTTTGACAGTTTCTTATAAAGCTAAACAAATATACATTTACCATATGCCCCAGCAATTCAACTCTCAGGTATTTACTCAAGAAAAATGAAAGTACATAGATGTCCATGAAGAAAGACTTGTCTAAGAATGTTCATAGCCCCCTCATTCATAACTCCAAAGTGGAAACAACTCAGATGTCCATCAGCAAAATAAGGACTTATAGAGATCAAGATATATTCATAGAAGGGATTACCACTCAGCAGTTAAAGGGAACAAACTGCTGATATATGCTACATCGTAGGTGGGCCTCCTTGAAAACCTTATGTTAAGTGAGGGAAGCCAGACACAAAAGTTGTGTACTCTATGAGTCTGTTCATAGGAACTTCTAGGATAGGGAAAACTAATCCGTGGTGGTAAAAATCAAAACAGTGGTTACTGTCGGGAGGCAGTGGGGTGAGGACTGATTGTACAGGAACTTGAGGAAACTTTCTGGGGCAGCAGAAATGTTCTATATTTTGTAACAACAGTAAAACAGTTGTTACTGTTGGGAGGCGGTGGGGTACACAGGTGTATTCACCTGCCAAGTGATATCAAAAATCTGTACATTTCATGGTGTGTAATTTATAATGTAATGGAAAAAAAATGAAAAAGAAAAATTTCCAATGCCTGTGTCCCACCACAGAGAGTGATTTAACTGGTCTGGGGTGCAGCAGGGGCCTCAGAATTTTAAAATCTCACCACATGATTCTAATGGGCAGCCAGGTTCAAAGCACTGGTCTGAGGACTGTGGAGTGGAATATGCCTGGTCCTAGGGATCGGGCCAGAAAGCCAAGGGGGTAAGGGAGATGGCAGAGGAGTAGAAGGATGACGGGGAGCAGAAAAACCCCAAAAGGACAACCTCTAGAAAACCAAGGAAGGAGGATTCAAGAGAAGATTCAACAGAGGAAAAAGTACTCTAGAAGTCAATCAGAATGGAAATGAAGCAAAAAGTCCATTCTCAGAAGGTGATTTCAATAAAAAAAAAATGTGGGAGAGAGAAAGCAGATTGCAGCGTAAATGAGGAAATTTGTAGTAAGAAAAAGAAAATATCAGGCACACCATAAACTGGAGTGCCCTTAAATATTGGGGCCTGTAAGTACTCAATCTGACTGACTTTTATCCTCACGCTAGTGATGAGAGATTCCTATGGAATTCTGATGACGTGGCAACGTTCACTTGTCTGGCCCTGCTCCTAGAGGGGCAGTGTTTTGCCTAGGGTGAGCCTCAGCATAGAGCCTGCCTCTTTGGGTGGTTGCAGGGGAAGTTTTGAATGTCTCACTCATTTTGCTGCCATCATCCAAGCACTAAATGTCTTTGTTGTAAGGCAATTTCTGACTGTAAGCTGATCCCACAGCAAGGACCCTTGGAAGAGAGTTATTATAAGGTTTTGGAAGGTTTTATAACTAACTGTCCTATCATTTCTAAATAACATTGTAAATATTGGCTTCTGTCAACCTTTAACTGCACACTCCTACATCATGTGTCAGAGTTAAGTATTAGTTTCCCCATAGTCTTTTGGGAAACGACACAAAAATCTTGTCCTGGTTCTGTTCTTTGGTGAAAAACTCTCACATCGAAACAGGAGCTGGTGAATTGCGTGGAGAAAGAGTATGTGTGGCAGGGAGAGCATGGACCCTAATGCTTTTTGCTGTACTTGCCTCTTAACTAATGCAGCGTCCCTTGAATTAGATGCAGGTGAAAGAACCTGGAAACATCAAGAGGGATTTTTTCTACGGGGTCCTTTGACCCAGTCTCAAGGGAAATCTCTCTGGATGCTTCTGGAGAGAAATCCTCTGGGCTCATACTTCAGTTCTCTCTGTGCACTGAGAGATTGATTTGGGTCCTCTAACAGGAAGAAGGATGAAGCATTTCTCATATAATGAATTAGTGTTTCAAACTCAATGTTCAGTGTCAGAGAAATAGATATCTGCTCATCAGTGTCCTCTCCTGAAGGCATCACGGCCAAGACCACGGACACATTTGGACAGCTTGTGCCTATCAAATATCCTCACCTGAGTCACATCACTCTTGCTGGGACAGTTAACATGGCGGGCGGTTCAGAGTAATGGGCTCTGTCTGATGTCCCTGAAGTTGATCTCCAGCATGCTTGTTGTATTAGCAGGCTGGTGTGTCCAGAGACAGCAGAACGGAGCAACAGTAAGCAGACCTTAAAGAAATTTGCCTGCTTGACAGTGACAAATTAAGGTATTGCCACCTCTGGCAGAATGATGGGCCTTGAAGCAATATTAGCTTGAAAGCTTCAGCTTTCAGAAGTTTGTAAAGTGCAGCTCTGCTCTCTGTCAGGAGTGGGATTGTCACACAGGGAGGAGACATTCTGGTTAATAAGACCCCAGATTTCCTTCTGTCTTTCTGTCCCTCTGCACCATGCTGTCCAGCCCACACCACCTGCCTTTCCCTGCCCCTATAGCCGTGAGAGGATGTTGGAAAATGTGCTTTAAAGCCTACTGCTTATTTACATCACAACCATAGCCTTTCTGTAATTAATAATAATATGCTCAAAAGGCAGAAATGTTCAGGGGAGGGGTCCTTAATATCGAAGATTAGATGTTTCATATATGATAAGTAAGTAAGAAAGGAAAAGCTACTGGCTTGCAGCTGTAACTATAAAAGTTTAGATTTTGCTTTATTCATTTATTAAAGGTGGAAAGGGAACTCCAGGTTATTTGGTGCCCAGTGAAGTCTAATATTGGTATGAGGGTCAATTAATGGTTCCTGCTAGTTGGTATTCTCAGTTCATTTCTATGATTCTGTTCCTTAAAGGCAAGAAATGTGTGCAGTCCTGATTTTCTGGAACCAGAGGTATGGCAGAGATAGATACTAGGAGAACAGGAAAAGAAAGAACAGAAATTAGTTGACCTTGGGAGAGTGTTGAATGCAAGTTTGCGTGCTGGACACACAGTGAGGCCAAACAAACGGAAGCTTGGGGTTTGGACCAGAGAAAGGTTTATTGTAGGGCCGAGCCAGGAGAATGGGTGGCTTGTACTCAAAAGACCTGAACTCCCCAATGGTTTTCAGGGGGAAGTTTTTATAGGCAAAATTTGGGCTGCAGGGTGTGAGTTTCTTCTGATTGGTTGGTGGTGAGGTAACAGGGCGGTGCTCCAGGGATCTGTGCTCAGCCTGAAGTTACTATCCTCCACCTGGGTGGGGGTCTTAGTTCCTCTAGAAGAACTCAAAGATATATTGTTATGTATATTCCTTGAGGAGGAACCAGGACCCTGCCCCAAGGCTGCACTATTGTGTTTTGACTGCTCCTCCTTTGTTTCTGCATCCCCTCCCTTCCCTCATTAACAAGTTTGAATCTGTCCTTTGGAACTCGGGGAAGGTCTGGGAGGCTGAATGAAACCCATTTCCTACAAACAAGTAAGGGGGGAGGGGACACAGAAAGATTTGTACCCATGAGGGCCCCACAGGGTCCTGCTGGGTTTCAATAGTCATGTATCTCTTGTTTTGTTACTTTCTTTATTCCTTAAAATATTCTTAATCTTCACTTCTGATTCACAGGGCAATAAGTGTTTCATAATAGGAAGAAGTCCTTGGGATTCTAAAATAAGAGACTATAAGTCATGCAAAGGGCATTTATTTTCAGATGCATGATTGGATTGAAATTAATACTTGTTCATGGTCTAAAAGGTATCATTCTAACAGTATAAGAATTTTCATTAGTCTTCATTTAATAACATTTATTTCTGTCATGTTTTCTTGTTTTTGTTGTTGGTTTTGGAATCATTGTCTTCCTCTGGCTGGCCAGATAGCCCATCTATCTGAAGCCCAATATATGGACCGTTTCCCCGTGGAGCTTTTCTTAATCACTCTAGAAATTACCTTTTCTTCTTTTCAATTGCTATCTGATCTGGAATACCCCCAGCTTCCCCCCTGCCCCACCCCATCCATTCTACTCCTTGAGTACTCAATCTCCCTGAATGGTACAACTGGATTATGTGCTTTTTCGTGAAAGCAATCAACTCTCTCTCTCTTTTGTAGTTTCCATTTCTAATACAGAGCTCACACAGGTGCATCTGACCTGTTCTGATCTGATTCTAGATATCTACCTGGATTCTTCTAATCCCATGGTGTAAACAGAAGTAGTAAGATAAAGGTTTTGTCCAGAAAGAATAGTTTCATTGATAAACAAAGGAAGAACCTCCGAATGTACTAGGCCTAAAAAATTGTTGAATTAATTTCTGAGACTGATGGTGTCCAGAATAATAAACCAATTTTGCCTCAAAGTGGAGTTCTTTTATTAGATTTTGCTTCTTCCACCTTATGAAAATGTTCACCAACTAATATATATTAAGTGCCACCAGCTTGATGGAATTGTGTTATGAATTTGACAGTAATTGTGGAGATATGGAAATATGGGCATAGTTGGTCTTCTTCCACTCCCTTTAGCTTATAAATCATCTTAATACTATTATCATGATCACACATCTTTATGGAAGATAAAGATATTTTACAATATAAAGTGAAGAACCTTGTTAACTTAAAAAGATTTAATAAGGACAAAATGAAGACTGCTCTGTGGGGCATATTAATAACATAAAGGTACATGTGACTATGGATAGGCTCTTGAGCTTTGTCTAAGGACACTTGTTTTACTTCCCCTAATTAGCAATACTTATGTATTTCTGGCATTTCAGATGCTGAAATTGCTTTTGTGATACTTTTCTTTATATGCACTGATGTTATTGCTGAAGAGTTTTCCCTTTAGCCCTTCAGTGTCATCTCTTCTCCCTTTTTTAGTGTGCTCAAAGTGAAGACACTTCCTCAAGGTAGTTTTGAACATTGTACCACTGAGTGATTGCTGTCACCCCAGAACTTAGCGCTCAAAATAAAAATCAATTATTATTTCGAATCTGTGGTTCAGATTGGAAGTTGGCTGATGTGAGCTGGGGTCAGCTGAGTGGTTCTGCTGGTGTCTGGAGAATCTAGACTGAGCTTGGCTGTGGGGGGCTCTGATCCACGTGTGTCCAGTCCTCTTCCTGGGACCAGTGGTATAGCTGGCCATGTTCTTGAAGGGGTTCAGGGCAGGCTGCGCCAGAATGTGCCACATTGGCATGTGGATTATTTCAAGCTGAAGATAAGTGGTGCCCAGCAGACTCAGGAAGAGCTTTTTACTTGCACCTTAGCTGCTGGAAAGAATTTAGATAGGGGACTTGTACCAGGAAGAGGGCTATTACCAGAGATAACTTTTTACATCTGGAAGACTTATCTGCATGGCGTGGCAAACATCTGTTTACCAAGCATTCGCTTTTCTCATCTTCCTGTGAACTGTCTTCCTCCCCTCTGAAACCCCACACCCCTACCCGCTTCTCCTTAGCTCAGGATGGTATAGAAGCCTCAATTGCCTGACTGCCAGGGAGTCTCATGTCTTTCTGGGGCTCCCATACATACAAAATTTGTTTTTCTCCTGTTAATCTGTTATATTTCAATTTAATTATTAGACCAGCCAAAGACCCTAGACGGAAAGAAGGGAAGGTTTTTCCTCCCCAACATCCTTCTCTTGGCAATGCGGAAATTTGAGAGCAGACCTACTTCCCAGGCAATTTTACAAGTGTCTGCTTGTGTCACATCTGCAAACATCCTAACGTCAAAACAGTCAAATGGCTGAACCTAGCAATAACTGGCAGGGAAATATTCTCCACTTCTTAAAGGGAGGAACTGCCAAGTCACACGGCAGGCAAAGAGTGTGGACACAGGGAGGGCTGAAGAATTAGCATTGTTGATTAAACCTACTAGAGTCGCTTTCTGTTTTGACTTTACCCAAATATATTGTTCATTTGTTTTTCTTAAGATAAATTCAAAATCTTGTTCCTTGAGTGGTTTTTACCGAAATAATCTTCCTTAAGGTAGGGGTTAATTTATCCAACCTTTATGCCCTGCGAGTTGGCCTTCCACAAAAAGGGATGGTCTGCAAACATCTATGGAAAATAGTTATGACCCAGGTCAGTTGCGAAGCTGGCTTAGATTCCTGCCATCCCTTATCCCCACCCGTATAAGAAGAGTGACAGTTGCTTCCACAGCTGTGATGGTTGATATAGTGAATCCTGTTGCTGTTTGCTGTCATTTAACTGCAATCAGAGACTTAGATCCCAACACCCTGACCCAGCTAGTAAAGATCCTGGGGCTTCTTCCAATCATTAATGTTGAGCTGACAGGATAGAGTTAGAGGCAAGATTTTGGTAAGTCATATTGCTATTAAATCCTGGCCTCTGATTGCTCTTAGCCAGGGGCTGGTGCTTCTGTAACCAGGCTCAGAATCTGACATCCAGCCCTGTTAGTTTTCTGTGGGCTGCCCTAGGATGAATGGGCAGCGGGCCACCTGTACATCTGCTAATGATCCTTTCTCTAGGTTGTTCCCGAAGGACACTGCTTCAACTTCTCTGGTGTAGGTGGTGCTTGGCCATTTGCCCTTGTTTGCCCATCACTCTTAGTCTCCATTTTACTTTGTGATAAGGCGAAACTTGTGTCACTTTCTCTCTGTACTCTATTCTTGATGAATCCATTGGTCCCTGTGATACTGTGATTTATAAGAAGGAATATATATTTGATCTTCATCTCTGTTCCTGGCTCATGGCTCCTAAATCCCTTGTGATTTCCTAAGCCACAAGAGCATCGGGAGAGTCTTTTGTTATAACATTTGGTCTTTTGTCCTCAAATAGCTCCAATTCCTGAAGTAGTCTCAGAATGATAAAGGGGAAAAGGGTATCTTGTTATTTATAACGAGCCCCTTTCAACCACACCTGAATTTATGTTAATGAGCTAACTTTGGGAAAGGATGGGAGGCTGGTTGCGTGTGTTTGAAACCACATGGTAGAGGGTTGGAAGTTTCACCCCCACCCTCTGATTTCCTGGGAGGGGAGAGAGGCTGGAAGTTGAATCAATTATCAATGACCAGTGATTTAATCAATCATGCCTATGTAATGAAGCCTCAGTAAAACCCAAAAGGGTGGGGTTCAGAGAGCTTCTAGGTTGGTGAACAAGAATGCACCCATATGCTGGGCGGGTGGTGCACCCCAAAGTCCATGGGGACAAAAAGAAGCTCCTGTTCTCCGGACCTTTCCAGACCTCACCCTATATATCTCTTCATCTGGCTGTTCGAATCCTTTGTAATAAACCAGTAAGCTAATACAGAGACTATTTTTCTGAATTCTGACAGCCGCTGTAGCAGATTAACCTAACCCAAAGAGGGGGTCATGGCTACCTCTGATTTATAGCCAGTTGGTCGGAAGTACAGGTGTAACAGGAAAGAGCCAATTCTGACTCCATGTTGGATCTGTTTCTTCGACTTTAGCCTTTGCTTTTCATTGCTTTTGTTATTATAATCATACATAATGGCCTGCCTCAGGGAACCCTACCACCTGTGAATGGCTGCAAGACAGAAGAAATGAACACATCCCCTTCCCGAGGCTGGCCATTCCAGGAGATGTTTTGCAAGACTGATGGCCCTTTTCACTTTACTTCCTCCCCGCCTCTCCCTCTCTATTCTGCCTTTTTACTTTACTTCCCTCTCTGATTCTATAAAAGAAACTGGCATCCGGACCCCAATAAGATGTTTTTATGGGGACCCTAGTCCGCCATCTTCTTGGTCTGCCGGCTTTCCAAATAAAGTCGTCTTCCTTGCCTCAGCACCTCGTCTCCAGTTTATTGGCCTGTCGTGCGGTGAGCAGAGCGAGCTTGGACTCCGTAACACAGATAACAATCAGGGCTTGAAATTGGCATCTGAAGTGGTGGTAGGTGGTCTTCTAGGACTGAACACTTAACCTGTGGTGTTTGATGCTCTCTCCAGGTAGAATGTCAGAATTGAGTTAAATTGTTGGACAGCCAGCTGGTGTGGAAGAATTGCTTGATATGTGGAAAAACCCACGTGCGTCAGAAGTGAAGTAGTGTTACACTAGAAGATTGAGAGAAGGGGAGACACGCAGGAGTGTGTTCTCCCCTCATAGTCTCTAATCCGAACCCTAAAGTTTTCGGTTTTACCACCTAGAGTGCCACCTTCCTTCCATGATAAATGGAGTCTGGAGTCACTTCCATCAAACCTTTCCCCCCACTTCTCTCATTCTCAAAGACCTTTGAAAGTTCAGGTTTAATACACAGCCTAATAGTAGTGAGTTTCTAGGTGAGTCACACAACCAAAGAAATGACCTTTTGTGTTCTGCAATAAGTGACACTTAACCCGTATCTAATGTCAACAGTTCTTACCTTGTATCCCCTCTATTGTGACGGTTAAATATTCATGCATAATGTATTAAGTACATGTCAATATTAATGTTCCTCATTTTAAGAATGTAACCCTCTAGAGGAGATGGATGGTGGATATGGTTATTGTACCTCTTGGTGTGTGTCTGAATTATCATGAGAGGAAGTTGAGCACAGTTGGGGGTAGAGTTTCTGATATTCAGTTCTATCTTTGCCTAGTTAGATTGTCTGTCTGACTTATTTTTATTTTAATAGAAATGACTTGGAGTAGAAGTAGAAAGTGAACACTGAGAAATTGCCCTTGAGAAACAAAGATTTTTTTTTTTCCCACAAACCATAAAATCTTATTAATTCTGACAAGACTGCCCTGGAATTGAAGCAGCCTTTTCCTGGCCACTTCACACTGGCACGCTCTACCTTCGCTGAATTCGTGCTCTCTGTGTTTTAGTGCTTGAGCACAAACTACTTCACTCTGCTCTATTGCTTTTGCATTTAAGTGTCTGGTTTTCTCAAGCAGGTTCCAAAATTGCTGAAGATGGGAACTCTTATATTGACATTCTCTTTGTCCCCTTCTTGTCATTGTCTGAGTGCTACCACACAGCAGGTCTTTTAAGACTTCATTATGAGTGAAATGAATTAATGAGGAGAGGAGGTATAGTAAAAAGAAGTACATGATATGAAGGAGTCCTCCCACCCTCATTCTGTTTCTTTCTTTAGATTTGAGAGCTTTCTTTTATCCCATCATCCCCTTTGAAATTTCACATGATCCATCTCTGTCTTTTCAAACACCCCTCTTAGAAATCCTTTATCACCTGCTCTAACTTTTCCACCCCATGCAGGCCATCACCCTGAAGGAAGCTGTGGCAAAGTTGATTTTGTATATATAGTCCTTTCTTGATAGCCAGTTTCCTTAAAAGAAAAGAAATCAGTTTCACTAATCAGGACTGGCTTTAGTCTTGCTAAGAGGGGCCCCTAAACTGGGCCTGTCATCTAGAGGGCTCTACTCTGGTCCTCTTCCAGCTGTGCCCTGTCTATGGGGAGAGGAGTCTGTGGGCCCAGGGGAGCACGCCTACTCAGGACCTACACTCCCTGTTGCGTGCCTGTTTAAGGAGCCCCGTGCTTACACTTGCACTGAGGGCCTGCATGGTCATTTCCCCAAGTCTGTCCTCTTGAGGGCAGATGATGAAACCAGCATGAATACATAGACCCAGAGAGCAGCCAAAGGGTGGCTATGGGGACTTGGGGAAGACCTGGGATGCAGACTAGGGTGTCCACACACCTGTGTGCAAATTTGCCACAGGGAGTGGGGAGAGGTCGGGGGGAAGAAGAGAAGGGGGCAGACCACAGGCTTTCCATGGGGCCATGTTCTTGCTGAAGGACTCCTACAATTCTACATCAGACCTGGGTTTCCAGGTTGTTACAAAGACATGTGATAAGTGAACCTCCATGGATACTCTTGCCCCTGTCCTGCTAATGTTAGGGAGGAATCTGTGAGCAATAATCCAAAAATTCTGGTGGTTTCTTTTCTTTCTTTTATCTGCCTATGATTTTCTTCTTAAATGGTGGTCACAAACACTGCTCCTCGAAAGTAATGAGATGACATTGTCAGCCAGGCTTTTCTTCAATGAGCTGTCGGTGCCCCAGGAGTCTGTAAAGTCCATGTTTAGACAAATCATCTTTTGACTTCGCTCCAGGATCAGTTATGAGAATCATGAACACTTGCATGGCTTCCAGTGGTAATCTGATCATTTATGAACCATGACTGGGAAAAACAAATAATTTCTTCAGTGAAGCTCTTTTAGAATTTTAGGTGGTTGGAGTTAACCGGCATTTTGTATACATGTTGAAGAGTGAGTTGTTAGCGATGTGTGAAAGGAACTTTACCCATGATTCTTAAAAAGATGTAAGGAATGATAGCTCAGACAAACATAAGGAGAAAGCAAACTACAAAGCAGGAGGCGCCATTCAGTAAAAATGACTTAGAGATAAGTCATTGCACTCACCTTGAATGGAAAGCGCTATGAAAAACCTCCCAGTTCTAACATTAGGTCCAGCTATACATAAGCAATTATGTTGCTGACCTTCCTGTTTGGTTAGTTGTTACAAAGTTAGTCTCACTCAGTTGAATTTTTATTATTATTTTGTCCCTGTCCTCGACTTTTAGAGAGAGGAATTTTTTCCCCTTCCTTCCATCTCATCAATTTTCCCCCCAGCACATTTTGTTCTAGGGAAATGTTCTGTGGCATTATCACTGGGTTCTTTCCCTCTCAGGTAGAAAGCATTGTAGTCGATTCATCTTCTTCGTCTTGTCAAGCACTTCACTCATCTTGATATTTGCAGAAGGCTTCAAAGGTGTGTCTTCTGTTAGTAATATTAAATTGCAATTGCTCTCGTAATTTTCAATAGAGTTTGAATAGGTTGCAGAAAATTACTAGACTATCTGATTTTGGCATTTGTTAGCTAAATGATGCATTGTCAACAACCTTGGCTTTTTGTTCTGTTAACGTTCAGTGAAGAAAGGAAAGCACTCTGAAAATAATATCACTTTATTTCTTTAGAGCAAACATGAATAGACAGTATAGGTGGTGTTGGCTTAGATTTCTATACAGCTCTGAGCTTTCCATGATAAGCCTGTATACCAAGTGGTTCAGGCTTTTCTTGACCCCTCCCTACAACTCAGCATGGCCGCCTCATAAAATAGCATTTAAATTAGAACAGCAACCTAGAGAAATCTGTGTTACACATATAAAATATTCATAGCAGTATTGTTTGTTTGAACAGAAAATTGGAAATAACCTAAATGGAATAACCATCAGTAGAAAAAATAGATTATGATAGAGTCATTGTTGTACAATACTGGACAACGAGAATGGACTAACTTTAACCTACGTGTACTAACGTGGACAAATCTCAAAAGCATGTGGAGAAAAAAAGCAGTTGGCAAAGGGGGGCTCACAGTACACGTGGCTGGCATTGCTTCTGTTCCCCAACATCTCATTCCCCTCTCCTGTGGGGAACATGGCAGGATCTCATCTCTCGTAACCTTGAAGTTAGGTGTGGCCACATGACATGCTTTGGCTAATAAAACGTGAGCAGCAGGGATGTCCGTCACTTTGTGGGAGCGTTCAAGTGTTGCTTGTTGGCGCAGAACTCAACTATACCTGGGAAGGTGTAGTTGGTGACTGTGGAGGCACGTGTTATGTGGAGGTGTGATGGAGGTCACCTCGTGGGGGACAGCTGCCCTGAGGAGTTGCCTGGACCTGCAGCTGACTTGGAGTAAGTGAGAAAAAAGAGATGGCTCTACTAGGTGTTGGGGAAGCTAGAAGGTTTATCCACCCTATTCCTCACTGGTTGAGGATGTTAAATCCCTGGTGCTGCCAGGCTGCCCAAGCTCCATCACTGGATAAGCCCTCAGGCATAGAAATGGAGGAACTTGGGGGGTTCAAGTGAGAAGCTGTCACTTAATATGAATCCTTTGCTGTGGATCAGGCAGTCAGATATGCACGTGTGCTAGTTATTGGTGCTACACGTGCATTTTGTTTTATTTTGTTAACACTTTCAGGGGGAGTAATTATTGTATTTTGGAAACGTCAAGGAAAGAATGGCAGGTGACATAGAGGAACAAAACTGTGTAGGTGAAAGAGAAAGAAAACCGCAGAAAGAAACAGAGGACTATAGACCATGGTGATGGAAAGAGAGAGCAGAGAGCGGGAGGGTGTTGGTTCCTATTTCCAAGGTGTAGTTTTTTCAGCTACCAATTAGGAGATGAGTTGTTTCTTCTTGGACACTTTGCCTGCATTTGTGTGTTGATGTCTCCAGGAGAATTATAACAAGCTAACATATAGCCTCTAGCATCAGAAGAGTTTTCATAAACTCAATAGTAAAGCCAAACAGATGAGCATTCCTTTCTATTAAGTTAAACTTTATCCCAAACCATTGGAGCCAGATATCTTTTAGACTTCATAATTTTTTTAGAGTTTAGAAAAATAATATGGTTCAGATATTTTATATTACTAACACTCCAGGAGAGTTTGGGATCACACCACCTAAATCAAATGCATTTATACAATAAAATGTAGAAATGTTTGCACCAAGTGGGATAAGTAGAGACTGTAATTAGCCTCTTATCCGTTTACATGTGGTTTTGCTGGCAGATGAATGCAGGTGGGGTAAAGTTTGTCCGGCAATAGAGTTATGAGGAAAAAATTTGTTTTCAGGGCCTGATGGATTTTGCAATTGGGGATAAAGAAATATAGACCTATATTAAACTATTCTTTAAAGTTGCTATAAGGCATAAATGAACTGAGAACTACAGTATGGTGGCCAGCCTCTGAGATGGCCCTTAATGGGTTCTTATCTCCACACTGAATAAGGTTGATCTGTGTGTATCCAAGAGAATATTGTGGAAATGGCCAAGTGTGACTTCTAAAGCTAGGTCATAGACAACATGTTAACTTCTGCCTTGCCCTTTCTCCTGGATCGCTAGCTCTGGGGAAGCCAGCCCTCATATCATGAGGATACTTAAGCCATCAGGGGCGTGAATGAGGAACTTTGGAAGCACGTAATTCCAGCCCTAGTCAAGTCTCCTGATGACAGCAGCCTTGGCCAACATCCTAATGAAAGACCTTGAGCTAGAACCACCTAGCTAAGCTGCACCCAGATTTCTGACCCACAGAAACTGGTTAAGATAATAAAGTTTATTGTTTTAAACTCCTAAGTTTTTTTACATAACAATAGATAAATAGTATAGATTTTGATATCTGGAAGTAGGGTGCTCCCATAACAAAAACTTAAACATGGGAATGGCTTTGGAACTAGGCAATGGGTGGAAACTGGCAGGACGTTGAGGGAGCGTTAGTGAAATCCAGGCACGTGAGTACAGTATAGGCACACCTCAAAGATACTGCAGGTTCGGTTCCCGACCACCTGCAATAAAGCGAATATGGCAATAAAGTGAGTCACGCGAATATTTTGGTTTCCCAGTGCATATAAAAGTTATGTTTACACTAAACTGTAGTCTTTAAAGTGTGCAATAGCATTATGTCTAAAAAAGTATACATAATTTAAAAATACTTTATTGCTAAAAAATGCTAAGCATCATCTGAGCCTTCGTAATCTTTTTGCTGGTGGAGGGTGCTGCCTCGATGTTGATGGCTGATGACTGACCAAGGAAGTGGTTGCGGAAGGCTGGAGTGGCTGTGGCAATTTCTTTCTTTCTTTCTTTTTTTTTTTAAATAATTTTATTTATTTATTTTTGGCTGTGTTGGGTCTTCGTTTCTGCGCATGGGCTTTTCTCTAGTTGCGCCAAGCGGGGGCTACTCTTCATTGCGGTGCGCGGGCTCCTCATTGCGGTGGCTTCTCTTGTTGCGCAGCATGGGCTCTAGGCGCGCAGGCTTCAGTAGTTGTGGCTCGCGGGCTCTAGAGCACAGGCTCAGGAGTTGTGCACAGGCTTAGTTGCTCCGCGGCATGTGAGATCTTCCCGGATCAGGGCTCAAACCCGTGTCCCCTGCATTGGCAGGCAGATTCTTAACCACTGCGCCACCAGGGAAGCCCTGAAACATTTTTTAAAGTGCAGAATTGCTATATTTCAACTTTTGTTTAAAATGGTAGAGTGAACATGTCTTTATTTTTTTGTCCCCCTGACATCCCTAAAAATGAAAGTAAAGAGCTAAAAGTAAGATGAAACCACAAGGACAAAGAGAATAGCCTAGAAGATGAATACAACAAAATGTTGGCAGCTGGAAAGCAGGATGCTTCGTAACTGACTTAGTTGGTCTGAGAGCTGAGTGGAACCCTTACTTGACAGAGGGGGAGGTTGAGAAACAGATTTACACCTGGGGACTCCAAAAGGTCTCATGGAATGGCGCCATCTCTGAAAGTGAAGGGTGAAGGAGAGGTTGAAAATTGGAGGTTTGGATGCAGTTGTGTTTGAGAAGCAATTAGATTCCCAAATTCCCTCTTCTACCCTGATATAATTTTGAGGATTTATTTTCAGGGGAGGTAAAACAGAGGGCCTGGGGGTGGGGGGTGTTGCTAAATTGTCTAGTGCACCATTACCAGAAGGGAAACTTAGAGTTTATCCTCAACAGAGCAACCAGACTGATCCTGAGAAAATGACTTCTCATATACCCGGGAGTAACAGTCGAAGTTCTTAGATCTACAGGGCTCTACACGATCTCCCCAACTCGCCTGCTCCGGAATTTCCTCTCTAACCTTATCTGCCCCTCACTCATTCCACTCCATTCACACTGGACTCCTTGCTCTTCCTCAGACATGGGGACCATTTCTTCCTTGTGGCATTGACTCTCTCTTTTCTCCCCTTGGAATGCCCCTCCGCCAGAGACGTGTAAGCCTTGTTCCCTCACTTTCTGAAGATACTTAACCAAATTTTACCTTTTCAGGGAGACCATTCCTGACCAACAGACCTAAAATTTCAACCTTTCCCAATCCTTATTTTCCTTTCTTCTTGCTTTATTATTTTTTATTTTATTTTAGTTATTAAACTATAGTTGATTTACATTATTGTGTTAGTTTCAGGTGTATAACTTTAGATTCTTATCCATTATAGGTTGTTACAAGATATGGAATATACTTCCCTGTGCTATACAGTAGGTCCTTTTTGTTTATTTTATATATAGTAGTGTGTATATGTTAATCCCAGACTCCTAATTTATCCCTCCCCCTCCCCTTTCCCCTTTGGTAACCATAAATTTGTTTTCTATGTCTGTGAGTTTGTTTCTGTTTTGTAAATAAGTTGATTTGTATTATTTTTTTAGATTCCACATATAAGTGATACACAATATCTGTCTTTCTCTGCCTGACTTCCTTCACTTAGTGTGATAATTTCTAGGCCCATCCATGTTGCTGCAAATGGCAATATTTCATTTTTTATGGCTGAGTAATATTCCATTTTATTTACACACACACACACACACACACACACATTCATACCACATCTTCTTTACCCATTCATCTATTGATGGACTATGTTGAATAATAGTGGTGAGAGTGGACAACCTTGTCTTGTTCCTGATCTTAGTGGAAATGGTTTCAATTTTTCACCATTGAGAACGATGTTGCCTGTGGGTTTGTCATATATGGCCTTTATTATGTTGAGGTAGGTTCCCTGCAAGCCTACTTTCTGGAGAGTTTTTATCATAAATGAGTGTTGAATTTTGTTGAAATCTTTTTCTGCATCTATTGAGATTTTCAGATGTTTTTTATCCTTCAGTTTGTTAATATGGTGTATCACATTGATTGATTTGCGTAAATTGAAGAATCCTTGCATTCCTGGGATAAACCCCACTTGATCATGGTGTATGATCCTTTTAATGTGCTGTTGGATTCTGCTTGCTGGTATTTTGTTGGGGATTTTTGCACCTATGTTCATCAGTGATATTGGCCTGTAGTTTTTTTTGTCATATTTGTGTCTGGTTTTGATATCAGGGTGATGGTGGCCTTGTAGAACAAGTTTGGGAGTGTTCCTCCCTCTGCTGTATTTTGGAAGAGTTTGAGAACGAGAGGTGTTAGCTCTTCTCTAAATGTTTGATAGAATTCACCTGTGAAGCCATCTGGTCCTGGACTTCTGTTTGTTGGAAGATTTTTAATCACAGTTTCAATTTCAGTGCTTCTGATTGGTCTGTTCATATTTTCTATTTCTTCCTGGTTCAGTCTTGCAAGGTTGTGCATTTCTAAGAATTTGTCTGTTTCTTCCAGGTAGTCCATTTTATTGGCATAGAGTTGCTTGTAGTAATCTCTCATGATCCTTTGTATTTCTGCAGTGTCAGTTGTTCTCCTTTTTCATTTCTAATTCTATTGATTTGAGTCTTCTCCCTTTTTTCCTTGATGAGTCTGGCTAATGGTTTATAAATTTTGTTTATGTTCTCAAAGAACCAGTTTTTAGTTTTATTGATCTTTGCTATCGTTTCCTTCATTTCTTTTTCATTTATTTCTGATCTGATCTTTATGATTTCTTTCCTTCTGCTAACTTGGGTTTTTTTTTGTTGTTCTTCTTCTTCTTTCTCTAATTGCTTTAGGTGTAAGATTAGGTTGTTTATTTGAGATTTTTCTTGTTTCTTGAGGTTGGATTGTATTGCTATAAACTTCCCTCTTAGAACTGCTTTTGCTGCATCCCATAGGTTTTGGGTCATCGTGTTTTCATTGTCATTTGTTTCTAGGTATTTTTTGATTTCCTCTTTGATTTCTCCAGTGTTCTATTGGTTATTTAGTAGCATATTATTTATCCTCCATGTGTTTGTATTTTTTACACCTTTTTTTCTTGTAATTGGTATCTAGTCTCATAGCGTTGTGGTTAGAAAAGATACTTGATACGATTTCAATTTTCTTAAGTTTACCAAGGCTTGATTTGTGACCCAAGATATGATCTATCCTGGAGAATGTTCCATGAGCACTTGCCCTACCCCGGTCTCTGGGGATTTTCTTGCCTTTGGGGAAGTCTGAGGTCTTCTGCCAGTGTTCAGTAGGTTTTCTATAGGAGTTGTTCCACATGTAGATGGATTTTTAATGTATTTGTGGGGAGGAAGGTGATCTCCACGTCTTACTGCTCCGCCATCTTGAAGCAGGTTCCTGTGTCATGTCTTACATTTAGGTATTTAAGCCATTTTGAGTTTAGTTTTGTATATGTGTGGGAGTGTTCTAACTTCATTGATTTACATGTATCTGTCCAGCTTTCCCAACACCACTGGCTGAAGAGACTGTCTTTTCTCCATTGTATATTCTTGCCTCCTTGGTTGAAGATTAATTGACTGTAGGTGTGTGGATTTACTTCCAGGCTCTCTATTCTGTTTCACTGATCTATATGTCTGGTTTTGTGCCATTTTCTTGCTTTATTCGTCAATTTAGCATCCTTTTTAATCTCCCTGTGCCTTAATTTCCTCACATGTAAAAGAGGGAAGAAAACAAAAGCTACTTTACTTATCTTGTTTATTGTTTGTCTAATATCCTGTACATCTTATTTATTCTGTTTGTCTAAGATCATAGAATATAAAAACAACAGATTGTCAGCTCCACAGGCAGGAATTTTTGCATCTGCTTTCTTCAACTACTGTATCTCTAGCAATTAGAATAGTGTCTGACACGTTGTAATTAAACAATAATTGTTGACATATAAATAGAAGGATTCCAAGATTAAAGTTGAGGAAATCTTTGAGAAAGGAGGCCAAAAAGATTAAGTGAAGGAATTTGGGAGATGAAGAGATAAGAAAATTTCATGTCCAGTCTAGGATGTCCATTATCCAAGTAATAAAAGTTCAGAAAGAGAAAATGGAGAATAGCAGAGAAAATATTCGTTAGATAAGTAACTCAAAAATATGTCTCAGGGCATAAGTTCCTAATTTGAAAGAGCTCACGTAGTACCTAGGTCAATGGTTGAAATTAGATTCACATGGAAGAACATTTCAGAACACGAGAGACAAAGAATTCTAAAAGTACAGAAAGAGATAAAAGCAAATTACTTACAAAGAATCAGTAACCATAATTTCCTCAGTTTTCAACAGCAATACTGGAAGGTAGAAGTCATGCCTTCAAACTTTAGAGGTGTAAAAAAAATTAATAAACAGAAACATCAATTAAATAGAGATTGGAGACCAGAAGCGGGAGCTCTCAGGCCCTGCAACTGTAGTAGAGCCCAGTGGAAAGAAGAAAGACTCCTTTCCTGGCAAGGACTCAGCCAATGAAAAGTCCTGGACTCTTTGTTTACTAGCGCCCTCCCAACTTCGTTTTCCTCTCCATAGAAGCATCCTCCTGCCTTTGCTATGTAGGGACTTGGGTGTGGCTCGCCGTAGTTGCAGACTCCAAATTGCTATTCTCTGCTGATGCCGAATAAACCCATCTTTGATGGAGGGATATCTGGCAATACCTGTTCCTTTTAGGTGTACAGAGGGAAAGGGAGTGTAAGCCTAAAATACACCAAGCAGTCAATTAAATGTGAGTTCATTATAAAAGTATGTTCAGACAGCCTGGGCCTCATACTTCCTTCTCATGCAGACTTTCTCAGAAAGTTGGGAGACAGGACTTCACAGTATAAGGGAATAGACATAGAATGTGGACTATATGTGAGATCCAACATGAGAGAGCTGAAGAGAACCCCAGGGACACAGACATGCAGTATGCCTAGAGAGAATCCAGTCCAGATTGGGGCACTTAGAAGCTTCTAGAGCTATGTCTCCAAATAAAAGAAACTGATAGGTAGCTAAAGTGATTGACCATATTGAGAGGAATTTTACACAGCTAAGGGAGAGTTTTGGGGGTAAATTGATAATTAGTATGTAGAAAACTAAGAAAAGGAGCAATCCATTTAACTCCATGGAGAAACAAAGTTGTGCAAGAAAGGAAAAGTAACCGTAATGCAGTCTAGAATTCAGCTATGAAAATCATTTACAAGTCATGCAAATACTGATTATTGTTATAACCAGAATTATGCCGTAGAAGTGTTAAGTGTGATTTACATCTTGGAGGAGGTAGGGTGCAAATCCTCAGTTTGCATAGGGGGATATCAGTAAATAACATGTAAAATGAAGAAAGTATCTAGAAATAGCAAAATAAGCATGTTATTTAGGCTTATGGAGTTAATTTTTTTTTTTTTACAAAACCCAGCTACAGTTGTCGAAAGTGCTTGTTTCTATGGCCTGTGAAATGTAGTGGGAGGAGAGGACTGTTGCTTCTTTGTAATGTGACTTAGAGAACTATATGAGCCTTTGAACTATAAGAAGAGCAACTTCAGTAAATATAAAGACAATGTAAACAACTTCAATATACATTAAGAAAAATAGATCTACTCTTAAATGTCTCATTTAGTTTGGAAATAAAGGATATTTCTTTAATAGTTTGACATGTCACAAGACCCCTTTGGACTCCAAACAAGCCTGTGCATTCCCATGACATCGTCACCTCAAGGAGAGGTGCACTTGAAAGGCTTAGCAGAGACCCCACTTCCCCCACTTTTCTTTTCTTTTTTAAATTAATTAATTATTATTTTTGGCTACGTTGGGTTTTCATTGCTGCGTGCGGGCTTTCTCTAGTTGCGGCGAGCGGGGGCTACTCTTCGTTGCAGTGTGCGGGCTTCTCATTGCAGTGGCTTCTCTTGTTGTGGAGCACAGGCTCTAGGTGCGCAGGCTTCAGTAGTTTTGGCACTCGGGCTCAGTAGTTGTGGCTCACGGGCTCTAGAGCCAGGCTCAGTAGTTGTGGCACATGGGCTTAGTTGCTCCGTGGCATGTGGGATCTTCCTGGACCAGGGCTCGAACCTGTGTCCCCTGCATTGGCAGGAGGATTCTTAACTACTGCACCACCAGGGAAGCCCCTCCCCCACTTTTCTGAAGTGTTCTCTAGGGGTAACTTGGATAAAGCCAGCTATTCTAAAACTCTTGCATCTTGGTTCTGTTCCTATTTCACATGATTTAAGGGCAAGCTTAGACAGCTTGCTGTCCTTCTCTAGTCTTCTTTTTCTCCTTTAAAAAGATCACCTACTTTAAAACACTGATATGTCTAAAAGTAAACACTAAAGAAGAAATCGGGTCGCGTAGTGGGTGGTAAATATTTTGAAAGGTTGGGAAAGAATGCAGGAATTTAAGTGGCTGGGTTTGCTGAAACCATCTTCCCATCGTGAATTATATTTTACATGAAGCAGTGTATGAGTTCTGTCTTTCAAGTAGCTACAAGTGTACTCACTATAGAAATAGCTAGCTTCTAATGATCATGACAATTTTTAGGCTTTGGATTGAAAGCATAATACAAATATCACCAGTGCTATTGACTGCAGAAAAGTGTCATGGTTAGTACTAAATTGTGCCTTGATTATTTTTTCTTTAAATTTATATGAATTTTCCATTTCTTTGTCTAGCTGAATTTAAAATGAAGCTAACACGAACTGTTTTAAAATTTGCTATTGAACTCATGAGTTATTTTTCAAGAGCCTCAGGAGTTTACGGAAGGCACTCTGAGACATAAATGAAATTTTATGGAAACATTTTAAATACATGTCTGACTACATTTATTCTGAATTATTCACCGTTAATTTTCCCCAAGGCAATTTCACTGTGACATGACACACACATTCTCTGTGGCCTATACATTCTTTTGTAATAGGCAGTTTGGGGTTGATGTTACTTTCACATATTTAACTTTACCTCGGTCTCTTAATCTAGCTGCAATGATGAGTCTGTAATTAAAATAACCTTTCAGTTTGTTAACCTTTCAGGTTAACATGATATCCTGAATTTAATATTTACACTCCATCTACTTGATGGAGTTTACAGATTTGAGCACCATGAAAGGTAGGACACAGAAGGTTAAAACAGAATCTTACTGAAGAAATCAAGAGAAGTAAATAATGTCGGGCACAAGAAATGAGCAGATTATAATGCATGGGAGAAAGTCTATTTCTAACGTTTCTCAAAGCGAAGGCTCCAGAGGAAACAATGTATTTGATAATGTTATCTTTTTTTGACAGCCCAATGCCCACACATAATTCATGCAGATGAAATATTTCCCTAAGCAGAATTGGCTCTCCTGGCAGTTGGAACAAAAAGGAGCATGCAGAAACTTATTGTGTATAAATGACATTAATTCAACCTAGAACCAATATTTTGAATTATGTTTCTAGGACTAAGGCAGAAATTCTGTTTCACAGGATGATTTTCAATTTTCCTCCCAATAAAAGGTAGAAGGGGAGACATCCAATAAAAGCACTTTGAGGTGGGGGAATGGAAGGAAGGGGATTTAATTGAATGTGATGCGAGTATGATCACCAGGAGAGAGGTGATGAAGCTGTGGTTAGTAACAAGTGACTAACCATGAAGGCAGGTCTGGGTATTGGTTTTTGTACCGAGCTACAGAGTGATATAAGCCTGAGTCTCGGGCAGAATATGAGGTCTGAAAATTCTGTGTGTGTGTGTGTGCGCGCGCGCGCGCGTACACACGTGTGCGCAGACACATCTAATAACAGAGGATAGAGAAGGCAGAGGAGAATGGACCCATGAATATCATTGTTTAATTAGTCAAAGTTTCCAGGTCAAGGGCTCCTGTGATTTTGATGTTCAGGGCCGGGACTTTCAGGCACCGAGATGGGTTATTAAACTTGCTTTTCACACCTTGATCCTGGCTTTCTTCTATTAAACAGAGACTTCTTTTGAGCATTTTAATGTCTGAAATCCAGATGAGATAAAGAAGAGCTAGGAAAGCTGAGAGAGCAGACAGGAACAGATTTTTCTAGGAAGTGGGAACAAGGGTAGGAGTGCGGCCAACAGTGAGAACATCTTGATTTTGAATCAGTGGGGTCCTCAACTAGGCGCTCTCAGGTGCCCCCTGTCCTCCACATAGTGGGATTGGTTCCAGAGTCAGGCATGGGGGAGCTGACACAGGTGGCCTTTGAGAGACTCAGTAATGAAGGTTAGATGTGGGGGTCAAGGTGAGGAAACATAATGTTCACTGTCATAGTCATCAACAGATATTACCCCCTGGGCCTTGTCTTTACGGCACTAACAGTTGGAATTTTTCCATATGCTTTTTTTTTCCATATGCGTATATAAACACTGTGTGTTTATATATCTGTGTGCATTGTGGCCGCATTACCCAAAAATTTGCTTTTTAGGGGAGAGGATCTACAGTACCTCTCATACCTCGGACAGTTATTCTTTCTCTTTCCTATGCTTTCCTGACAATTGTGGAGATCTCTGATGGTTAATTTTATATGTCAGCTTGATTCGGCTAACGGACGCCCAGATAGCCAGTAAAACATTATCTCTGGGTGTGTCCATGAGGGTGTTTCCAGAATTTCCTAGGATTTGGTTTGGTAGAATGAGCAAAGAAGATTCCCTCACCAGTGCAAGTGGGCGTCATCCCATCCATTGAGGACCTAAATAGAACAAAAAGGTGGAGGAAGGGTGAATTTGACCTCTCTGCTCAAGCTGGGACATCATCTTCTCCTGCCCTTGGGTATCAGCGCTCCTGGTTGTCAGGCCTTCAAGTGTGGACTGGAAATATGCCTCCAGCTTTCTTGGGCCTCCAGCTTCCAGCCAGCAGATAGCTGTCTCAGCTCGGTGCTCTATAATCACTTGAGACAATTCCTCATAGTAAATCTCCTTCGATATATCTCTGTGTATCCTCTTGGTCCTGTTTCTCTGAAGAACCCTAATACAAGGTCTTTTAAAAATATTTCGGTTTTCGTTTTTGGTGGGAAAGAATTGTGTGTGCATATGTGAGAAATATCACAACATGTAATGTAAAATGTAATGCAAATGTAAAATTAACTAAATGAGCATTTCTGGGAACACAGTATTAATTTATTCCCCAAATAATATCCTGTCTTTATTATATGCTGGAGATAAATTAGTGACCAAGACAGGCAAGGTTTCTGCCCTCATGGAGGTTACATTCTTAGGAAATCTTTGGGTGTAATAAGAGTCAAAGCTAGAGATGGAGATGAGAGGATGTTTATGTATACAGCAACATTATACACACTAAGGGCCAGCTCATAGAGCTTGAATAATTACAACAAGGAGGAAAAGATGATTTATTTCAGGTGGGAGAGCGGTGTGAACAAAAGCACAAACACAGGATGTAATGAGGAATGGGCTTATTTGCCTGGGTCTTGTATATAGGAATAGTGGGAGACAACATTTAAGAAGTAGATAGAACATGGAAGTGACATGATAAAACTGGTGTTAGCACAGTTGATAGGGAAGTCAAATCAGGAAGTAGGAAGCTGAAAAAGACCAGGGCAGACTGAAGGCGATGCCAGTGGGAATGAAAAGTTAGTGAAACATATAAGACGTTTGAAAGGGAGACTCAATAGACTTCAGACTAGTGAACGTGAGGCCAGAAGGAAAGAGAGGAATCAAAGAGTACTCCAGCGTGTCAGACCTCAGTTGTAAGATAATGAGGTGACATTGGTACAAATGGAGAAATCCAGATGGGAGATAGAATTTAGATAATGCAGTCACGGCATTTGGAAATAGAAGAGTTTAACTTTATTTCAGCTTCATTCCCCCGCCCGCCCCCGCCCAAGTTTTCCTTATCAGCATTTTCATATATACAGAGAAGTTGAAAGACTAGTACAATTAGCACCTATATATCCCATACATCTAGATTCTAGATCCAACAATCTCCATTTTGCCTTATTAGTGTTATATCTGTCTATCTACCTACCTGCCTACCTACCTACCTATCTACCTATGTTTTTGACTGAACCATTTGATAATAACTTGAAGGTGCAATAAAACTTCATTCCTAAATACTTTTGCATGCATCCCCTAAGAACATAAATTTCAGTTTTGAAGGAGATTAAAACCTAGGGTGTTTCACTTAGTGGTAGAAGCTGTATCAGAGCATCAGGTTATCTGATGGTCAAATCCACTATTTTTTCCTACCGCATAGCTTCTGTGTTTAAATAAGGTGTTCATTGCTTGGAGTGTTTAGACATATAAACTAGATTTGGGCAAGTAAGAAACAATATAAGAGTATAAAAGAGATCTAGTAAGATTTTATGGATAGAAGACTTTGAGAGCTCAAAAAGGAGAGGATGAATGCAAAGAACAATGGAGCAGAGATTTTATTTTCAGGGGAGAAATCTAATGGTTATATCCAGTGGTCCTTGGTGATATCTGACCATATGGGTCATATGGCCTAGGGAATTGGGAAGGTAGGCCAAGACCACATCCTGAGGTAGGCGTTTTTCTTTTTCTTTCTTTTTTTTTTAATTTAATTATTTGGCTGCGCCAGGTCTTATTTGCGGCATGCGGGATCTTTGTTGCCGCTTGTGGGATCTTCGTTGCCGCTTGTGGGATCTTCGTTGCCGCTTGTGGGATCTTCGTTGTGGCATGCGAGCTATTTTAGTTGCGGCATGCGAGATCTAGTTCCCTGACCAGGGATCGAACCCGGGCCCCCTGCATTGGGAGCATGGAGTCTTAACCACTGGACTACCAGGGAAGTCCCTGAGGTGGGCTTTATAGACCATCTCCTTTGTTTTTTGTAATAATCATAACTCCCACTGAAGAAAGCAGTATTTTAGATTGATATGGAGGTGTACCTAGTGGTGACATTATTTTACTACTGTATGTATGTATGTGTGTGTGTGTGTGTGTGTGTGTGTGTGTGTGTGTGTGTATATACACACACACACACACACACATATACATATATATATAATTCTTTTTCAGATTATTTTCCATTGTAGGTTATTACGAGATATTGAATATAGTTTGCTGTGCTATACAGTAGGTCCTTCTCGTTTATCTGTTTTATATATAGTAGTGTGTATATGTTAATCCCAAATTCTAATTTATTCCTCCCCCCCTTTCTCCATTGGTAATCATAAGTTTGTTTTCTATGTCTGTGAGTCTAATTCTGTTCTGTAAATAAGTTCATTTGTATCATTTTTTTTAGATTCCACATATAAATGATGCCATATGATATTTGTCTTTCTCTGACTTATTTCACTTAGTATGATAATCTCTACATCCATCCATGTTGTTGCACATGGCAATATTTCACTCTTTTTTATGGCTGAGTAATATTCCATTGTGTATATATATATGTGTGTGTGTGTGTGTGTGTGTGTGTGTGTGTATAACACATCTTCTTTATCCATTCATCTATCGATGGACAGTTGTGTTGCTTCCATGTTTTGGCTATTATAAACAGTACTGCAGTGAACATTGGGGTGCATGTGTCTTTTCAAGTTAGAGTTTTTGTCTTTTCCGGATATATACCCAGGAGTGGGATTGCAAGATCATATGATAACTCTATTTTTAGTTTTATAAGAAACCTCCATAATGTTCTCCATAGTGGCTGCACAAGTTTACATTCCCACCAACAGTGTAGAGAGGGTTCCCTTTTCTCCACACCCTCTCCAGAATTTATCATTTGTGACTTTTTGATGATGTCCATTCTGATTAGTGTGAGGTGATACCTCATTGTAGTTTTGATTTGCATTTTTCTACTAATTAGTGATGTTGAGCATGTTTTCATGTGCTTGTTGGCCATCTGTATGTCGTCTTTGGAGAAATATCTCTTTAGGTCTTCTGCCAATTTTTTGATTGGGTTGTTTGTTTTTTTGATATTGAGCTATATAAGCTTTTTGTATATTTTGGAAATTAATCCCTTGCTAGGATTAATCATTTGCAAATATTTTCTCCCCATCCATAGGTTGTCTTTTCCTTTTGTTTATGGTTTCCTCTGCTCTGTAAAAGCTTGTAAGTGTGATTAGGTCCCATCTGTTTATTTTTGGTTTTATTTCCATTACTCTAGGAGACGGATCCAAAAAAATAATGCTGTGATTTATGTCAAAGAGTGTTCTGCCTATGGTTTCGTCTAGGAATTTTATAGCATCTGGTTTTACATTTAAGTCTTTAATCCATTTTGAGTTTATTTTTGTATATGGTATTAAAGAATGTTCTAATTTCATTCTTTTACATGTAGTTGTCCAGTTTTCTCAGCACCACTTATTGAAGAGACTGTCTTTTCTCCATTGTATATTCTTGCCTCCTTTGTCATAGATTAATTGACTGTACGTGCATGGGTTTATTACTGGGCTCTCTATTCTGTTCCATTGATCTATGTGTCTGTTTTTGTGCCCGTATCATACTCTTCTGATTACCGTAGCTTTTCAGTGTAGTCTGAAGTCAGGGAGCATGATTCCTCCAGCTCTGTTGTTCTTTCTTAAGATCGTTTTAGTTATTTGGGGTCTTTTGTGTTTCCATACAAATTTAAAAATTTTTTGTTCTAGTTCTGTGGAAAATGACATTGGTAATTTGATAGGGATTGCATTGAATCTGTAGATTGCCTTGAGTAGTATAATAGTGACCCTGTGACCTCTCAGTGGGTCGCAGTTGTGTTGTTAAAGTCCTGGTGAACTTGAGAGAGCTATTGGGAGAATAAATCTTGTTATGAGGAATAATTGAAGCTCTTGGTTATTCTCTTAATGTTGTGACCCAGGAGAACTTGACTTTTGGGGAATGGGCTTCCAGAGACTGATGTATGATTTATATGCTTAAAATGGTGAAAAAGATCCATAAAGTATTTACAATTGCAGGAAAAGCTGCTTTAGTTCCGACATTTTTAGTGCATTTACCTTTGTAATTGGTTTCATATCTTTTACTTGGTGTTCATTCAATACAGGCTAAGTGTTGGAAGACTAAAATTTGAATCATATAGAGAGTGCCCTCCAAAAGCTTACGGTCTAAGATTTGAGTGCTCCCCAAATTCATGTCCACTCAGAGCCTCAGAATATGACCCCATTTGGAAAGAGGGTCTTTTTTTTTTTTTCCTGGCTGTGTCGTGTGGCTTGTGGGATCTCAGTTCCCTGACCAGGGATTGAACCTGCGCCGCCACAGTGAAAGCCTGGAATCCTAACCATTAGGCCACCAGGGAGCTCCTGAAAATAGGGTCTTTATAGATGTAATTAGTTAGATTAAGTCTTACTGGATTAGGATGGGACCTCATCCAATGTGACTGATGTCCTTATAAGAAGAGAAGAAGACACACAGATTCACAGAGATATAGAGAGGATAATGCCATGTGAAGACAGAAGCAGAGATTGAAGTCATGTGTCTACAAGCCAAGGAACACCAAGGATTGCTGGTAACTACCAGAAGCTAGGAAGATGCATGGCACACCTTCTCAGAGTCTCCAGAAGGAACCAACCCTGCCCACACCTTTATTTCAGACTTCTAGCCTCCAGAGCTGTGAGAATAAATTTCTCTTGCTTTAAAAGACTCAGTTTGTGGTTACTTTTAATGGCAACCTTAGGAAACCAATACAGATTCTAAATCAAAAGATTCTTAATATTCAGGCCTTTTTTTGCTGTTATTGTTAATTTTTGATTAAAGTAGTCTGCAATGGAATCTAAGATACCACACTAAAAAAGTATCTGTGGTCTAAAGCCAAATGAAATACTATTCCGGAGTAGGTATTGACTCTGAAAATTATGCATATAGAGATCAATTTCCCATTTGATTTGGTTATCGGGAAGAGTTATTGAACAAAAATGTAACATACATTTCTTTTAAATGAAAAAGTGCTGCTAATTGAAAAAAGAAGCAAAGTATTTTTAAACAGGGACAAAATTTTTTTCCCAAGAATCATTTTTATTTATTATTTAAAGTTTTTTTGTATAGTATATTGGATGTTTTTTGGTGGGAATTTTCTACCATCTTATTGTTTTTTTCTTTTTCTTTTAAGACAAAAGTCAGGGGTTATACATTCTTATGAAGACAATATAAATACCATATTTGGAGTACTGTAAAATGGAGTTTTATAAAAATAGACTTGTGAGTCACGTACCACAATGTTCATTGCAGCTCTATGTACATGGAAGCAACTTAAGTGTCCATTGACAGATGAATGGATAAAGAAGATGTGGCACATATATACAATGGAATATTACTCAGCCATAAAAAGAAACGAAATTGAGTTATTGGTAGTGGGGTGGATGGACCTAGAGTCTGTCATACAGAGTGAAGTAAGTCAGAAAGAGAAAGGCAAATACCGTATGCTAACATGTATGTATGGAATCTAAAAAAAAAAAAAAAAACAATGGTTCTGAAGAACCTAGGGGCAGGACAGGAATAAAGACGCAGATGTAGAGAATGGACTTGAGGACACGGGGAGGGGGAAGGGTAAGGTGGCACGAAGTGAGAGAGTGGCATGTACTTATATATACTACCAAATGTAAAATAGATAGCTAGTGGGGAGCAGCCGCATAGCACAGGGAGATCAGCTCGGTGCTTTGTGACCACCTAGAGGGGTGGGGTAGGGAGGGTGAGAGGGAGATGCAAGAGGGAGGAGATATGGGGATATATGTATATGTATAACTGATTCACTTTGTTATAAAGCAGAAACTAACACACCATTGTAAAGCAATTATACACCAATAAAGATGTTTAAAAAATAGCAGCTAAAAAAAAATAGACTTGTGGAAATGATCACTTGAGAATTAGGGGAAAAAACCTAATATTTACAAATAAATAGTAGTCTCTTGGTCTGTTTATTAAGCTCACTTTTACTCATCTGTATAATGAGGGCCATGTCATTGTGACATGCGCTTCTTGGTCACTATAAAATCAAAGCAGCATTGATATATTTGATTGAGTTGTTAATGATATATTACAGGTACTTAAGTTTTCACTTCACCTCATATCTGCCTTTAATTTTACATTTTTTCACCTCTTGTTCAGGGGGTTTTAGGGCTTACAATTCCCTGTGTGATTCTGACTCTGGAATGATATTCCGAGCACCATCACAACTCACCTTTGATAAGCCTCTCCTCTCTGGTACCTCATGTCTGCTCAACATTGCAGCCATCTCAGGAAGGCTTTTGGCTCAAGTCTCTAGACTCTAGGTTGATGATTTAATCAAAGATGCAGCTGAGTGCTGGCCTTAGTTCAGAAATCCTGACTGAGCCTTCAAATCTATGCTGCCTGTACATTTTGTGCCTTTGTTCAAGAGGACTGACATTGTTTGGTCTTGTGCCAACCCTGATGTAGAACTGGGTCCGTTCACTGGCTTCCACAAAAAAGCCAGTCACACCAAGCATATCATGAAGATTTGCGGCTCATGAAGTAAGGTCACGTACAGCATAAGCATTTACTTTGAAAAGCAACCATCACTACCCTTGAGTCTTAACTCAGAATTTTCCAGCCCCTACTGACAGCCGAGGCTTCTTTCTTTCTACGCTTCTTGTGTACGGTCTTTCTGGGTCCTTTACTTTCCTCCTGAGATTTACCCCTTGCCCTTATCCTCCTCCTCTTTCCCCTTGAATCTTCATATGCCTTTTTTGTCTTTATTACAGAGAGCAGTTCAATCCAAGCTTTTATTTCTAAACATGGCCATGGCCAAGCAGAAAGCAAAGAACCTTCCAGATAAAAGACCTACTGCTTTTTAAAATTATTTATGAAAAATATTTTTTGCCTTTTAAGTTATAATCCATAGGCTCTGATCACTTTCAAAAGCAACTCCAACTGCAACAAACTCATTGAAAGAAATCACGGTGTATTAAGTTCTGTGTAAAGTGTCTGTTCTACTTTGGCAGTATGCAATGTGGGTTTTAAAATCTAGGGTGTCGGGCTTCCCTGGTGACACAGCGGTTAAGAATCTGCCTGCCCGTGCAGGGAACACAGGTTTGATCCCTGGTCCGGGAAGATCCCACGTGCCGCAGAGCAACTAAGCCCGTGGGCCACAACTACTGAGCCTGCATGCCTAGAACCCATGCCACCACAACGAGAAGCCCGCGCACTGCAACGAAGAGGAGCCCCTGCTCACTGCAACTAGTCCTGTCACATGAATTTGAACTATGATTTGAACCATCATCTATACTGCCAATCCACTAAAGGAGAATAAATTTAGTAGGATGTGACCCAAGTATATTCAAAATTAATTCATCTTTCTGACTTATCCTGCTAATTACTCTGAAATTGGTCTTTGATAATATAGATTAAAAAATCTAGATCACTGACTTCTCTTTCAACAGTATAACACATTCTGGCTTTTGTAAGAATTTGGCTTCTGAATAACAAATAGTACTATGGTCCTTCATGCAACAAGGCAGTATTTCTCATTAAGATGGTCATTGACGGTCACCATCTGCAGATACTGCAGATATATGTGCTTTAAAAGCGTAGAGTAATGTTAGTTATTGCCTTTTCCCTGGGGTACCCATTCTACTTAAATGTTTGCTTTGTGAATTGAGATGATGCTTGTTGGTTTTATAGGCTGACCAGACCACGCTTTACCAATATAAAGTATCTGCTGTTTCTGTACACTCGGCTGATTTCTCTAGTTGCTGTAACCATGTGGCTTCACTCCAGAGTTTCCTACGTTATGCTCTAGAAATGTCTCTTTTGCCTGCTATGGATGATATGAACTCAGCCAGGTAACTGTAAAGGGGTTATTAGGGAGTTGTAAGGGATTACGATAATAATCACTTTCTCGTGGGCTTGCTGAGCTGAATGGGCTTCACATTGCTAGAGTTTTCATAACAAGGTCGGATTATGATCGAAGATTTAAAGCAGGGAATCTTCTTGTGCCATTTTGTGCTGCTAGACTGCAGTATTATCTCTGTAATTGAGTGATTTTGCCAACAGTGGCCATTCCAGATACTCAGTCCTTGAAGACAATTGGGCAAAAGTGCAGTTTGGCCAATTTTGATGTTTTGTGGTCATGCCAGTTTGCTCTGATGTCCTGCCAGGCATCCCAAAGGCTCTAAACTACCCATTTTCCCAATCTGAGGTTTAACCTCCTATCCAAATGCTAGTTGATGGAGAATATTCGTCCGAGTGACCATGTAACCATTGTAAGTTGCCTGTAAAGTTTATTTTGAGTGAATTAAAACATCATTTTTTGCTTTATTCAGTTCAAGTGAGCATATACCTCTTGTACTGATGAAAAAAATTAATTAACAATTTTCTTAGCGCCCAGGGCCCCTGACCCTGTTCTATACACTGGAGGATTATGGGGTGCTATTGTGTTACTTTCACTTAATAATTAGAAACGGTATTCGGGAAAACAACATTCTAACTGTGGGGGTGAAAAATGAATACAAGGGAAATAACCTGAGATGAACAGGCAGATGATCCAATCAGCCTATAAAACCAATGAGGTGGAACTGCCCCAACTGTGACAATGAATCAGATGGACAACACACAGTCTCCTGAGGTACACACTCCCCCTCTGACATATTAACAAGCATAGACACACCTGCTCCAGTCTCCTCGGTACTAAGCCACGATTCCCAGATGCCTCCAAAGACAGGCATACCATTCAGATATTCTTTGTTTGCCTCACTGTAAAGGAAAGGGCACAGGCTTCAGAAGAGGAAAATTGGGGTTTGTATCTCAGTTCTACGGCTAGCTAGCTGCGGTACTTTTGTTACGAGACCTCTCTGGACCTCAGTTTCCTTACCTGTAAAATATGGAGAATAATGCCAATGTCCATGAAATAAAGAACACTGTGCCTAGCACACAATGGCCATACACAATTTTTAATTCCTTCCTCGTTCTTTCCTCTTTTTCCTTTTCCATAAAATCTAAATTTTCACCGTAAGACGTTGAGGTAAGAGCTCGTTGCATTTCATCTGGCTTGGCCCACTCTTTGGCTTCAGTTGCCAAGGTGTGTACACCCATGCCTCATGCCCTCAGGAGGTCTTCGGTGGACTGGCACTCTCCTTCGTTAACCTGCTCCCTATGTGCCATGCCCTCCACATCGCAGTTGCTCCTTTAGATGTGCTCCTTGTCGTAGCCCCTTTGTCCTACTTGTACATTCTCATGAACCCAGAACATGCTTCAGGCACACTTAACAAGAATGGTAACAAATCTCATATGTTAGGGCCCCTTTTCATTTCTCAGATGACTGGGTAAAAGGAAAAGAGTATAAAGTCTACTTCTAAGGTATGCGGTATGCTTGTGGCAGCAGTGGCTGGATTGCAGAGCCAGGCGAGGCCTGTTTACAGAATGAAAGACTTGGAACCAATGGAGGAGAAACTTAAGTGGGATCAGTATCTGCATATTTCACTAATCAAAGGTTAGAGGGAGCATCTGGCATTGAAAACACCGTAGGAGCTATGATTGGTATGTGGGGGGACAGGTATGTGGGGCAATACAGCATGATAAAGCGAAGTTCAAATCATGGCCTTCCTCATCCCTTGCTGTGTAAATTGGGGGAATTGATACCCTTCAATCTCCACATTTAAAGAAATGTGTTGAAAAGAGAGCATAATAATGATTTTAGTTTGGGGGATGTTAAATGCATTAATGGTCATAGAATGACTAGCACAGTGCCTGGAACTTAGTAAGTGTTCAGTAAAAGTGAGGTGTTGCTGTTATCCAAGGCATTCAAGGGCAATAAGCAGAATCATGGAGAAATGCTGGGCAAACCAGAGTTCGGTACTCCTCACTGGATTCAGCTGACTTGGCCATCTTTCTTTGTTTTCAATATGGGCTGAAATCTGTTAGCTTCATTTGTTGATTGTAAGTGCTAGTTTAAGACGATTAAATAATTTCCAAGCAAATAATTTTCAACGGTTTGATGGTGTTACATCACACAGGAGGAGTATGCCACATTCAGCTAATGTTCTCAACATTGAAACAGTTTATAACTATTAAAAATGTTAGGGCTTCCCTGGTGGGGCAGTGGTTAAGAATCCGCCTGCCAATGCAGGGGACACGGGTTTGAGCCCTGGTCCGGGAAGATCCCACATGCCGCGGAACAACTAAGCCTGTGCGTCACAACTACTGAGCCTGCGCTCTAGAGCCCTTGAGCCACAACTACTGAGCCCATGTGCCACAACTACTGAAGCCCGTGCGCCTAGAGCCCGTGCTCCTCAACAAGAGAAGCCACCGCAGTGAGAAGCTCGCGCACTGCAACGAAGAGGAACCCCCCCTCGCCGCAACTAGAGAAAGCCCGTGCACAGCAACGGCGACCCAACACACCCAAGAATAAAAACAAACAAATTAATTAATTTAAAAAAATGTTATATTTAAAGCATTAAAATTAGAGGAATAACCTGCAAGCATATTCCTTCCATTTGCTAAGGAGATGAGTTTTGAAGAAAGTAATTAGCTAACCTGTGCCTAACTATATCTTCTTGGTTTTATGACTCAGGACCTTGTAAAATGAAGTAGGTGACACCTTCTAGCTGATTGCTTCAAAGATTTACGGGGCAATAACATTCTGTTTAGGTGTGTGAATTTCGTGTTGCTTGTTTTTAGATTTCTAAGTTTCCTTGTGTCTATGCCACAGTTAGCTGGCTTCCTTGCAGCCCAGACTAACCAGTGCTTTGTAAAAAAGAGAAAAGGGCTATTTATAAGCTTGCTAATAACTGCTTATGACATGAGGGCTGGTTTGAATACAACGGTGCAAAACTGTCTTAACTCTGCTCAGAAAATTCACTGTAGTTAACATCTCAAAGCTTGTCATTTTCTTGATATTGTGAGGTATTTCTGTGGATTTTAGGGGAACACAGGTCAGCAAGAGGGGCTGCCCAAGTCCCTGGAGACCATGGGCACGTCCTCAGAGTGGTGGGAATTAAGATATTACAAAGATGAATCCTTACCGTGAGAGGCTGGAACCCCTTAGTCTTGCGTTTGTGGATATTAAAGCAAACTTAGCACCAAACTTGTCCAATCCTAAAGAAAATCCTCATGTTTTTTCAGGCAGCCTGAGAACTTGGCCCAATTTTTAATTTTCTTTCTCTCCCCTCCCTCCCTCCCTCCCTCCCTCCCTCTCTCCCTCTCTCCCTCTCTCCCTCTCCCTCTCTCTCTCTCTCTCTCCCTCTCTCCCTTCCTTCCTTTCCTTTTAAAGTAGAGGTTTTCTGTAAAAACTTAGGCAAGAATCATCCTGTTCTGGCTTTTATTTTATGAAGTATAAAAACTTTTCATTAAGATCATTTAGAAAACAGTCATTAAATCAGCTGTGACCCTCTTGTACTTTTAATTAATTAATTTTATTTTATTATTTTTGCCTGCGTTTGGGTCTTTGTTGCTGTGTGTGGGCTTTCTCTAGTTGCATTGAGCAGGGGCTGCTCTTCGTTCCGGTGCGCGGACTTCTCATTGCGGTGGCCTCTCCTGTTGCGGAGCATGGGCTCTAGGCGCGTGGGCTTCAGTAGTTGTGGCACATGGGCTCAGTAGTTGTGTCTCACGGGCTTTAGAGCACAGGCTCAGTAGTTGTGGTGCACAGGCTTAGTTGTTCCACGGCATGTGGGATCTTCCCGGACCAGGGCTCAAACCCATGTCCCCTGTGTTGGCAGGCGGATTCTTAGCCACTGCACCACCAGGGAAGTCCCCCCTCTTGTACTTTTACTTGTAAGTGTCTGTGGTTTGGTTTCCTAGTATCCATAGAATCCTGATGGAAACTTTTGACGGCTGAATGTCCTTTTAAGCTGTGGTCTGGCTGCTACCCAAATTCTTTCTCATTCTCTCATCTCAAGAATCCTTTTTTTTTTTTTTTTTTTGGGTAGGGAAAAAAGGGAGCCTTCAAAGGATATTCAGAGTGAGAATTTAAGAGTCATGTCTCGATATATATAATATAGGGGAGACGGGGAAGATGGTGGAAGAGTAAGACGTGGAGATCACCTTTCTCCCCACAGATAACGCCAGAAATACATCTACACGTGGAACAACTCCTACAGAGCACCTACTGAACGCTGGCAGAAGACCTCTGACCTTCCAAAAGGCAAGAAACCCCCCACGTACCGGGGTAGGGCAAAAGAAAAAAGAATAAACAGAGACAAAAGGATAGGGACGGGACCTGCCCCAGTGGGAGGGAGCTGTGAAGGAGGAAAGGTTTCCACACACTAGGAAGCCCCTTCGCGGGTGGAGACTGCGGGTGGCGGAGGGGGAAAGCTTCGGAGCCACAGAGGAGAGCACAGCAACAGGGGTGCGGAGGGCAAAGCGGAGAGATTCCCGCACAGAGTATCGGTGCCGACTGTCACTCACCAGCCCGAGAGGCTTGTCTGCTCACCCGCCGGGGCGGGCGGGGCTGGGAGCTGAGGCTCGGGCTTCGGTTGGAGCGCAGGGAGAGGACTGGGGTTGGTGGCGTGAACACAGGCTGAAGGGGGGTAGTGCGCCACAGCTAGACGGGAGGGAGTCCGGGAAAAGTCTGGAGCTGCCGAAGAGGCAAGAGACTTTTTCTTCCCTCTTTGTTTCCTGGTGCGCGAGGAGACGGGATTAAGAACTCTGCTTAAAGGAGCTCCAGAGACGGGCATGAGACGCTAAGGCTGCTGCTGCCGCCACCAAGAAACCTGTGTGCGAGCACAGGTCACTCTCCACACCTCCCCTCCCGGGAGCCTGTGCAGCCCACCACTGCCAGGGTCCCGGGATCCAGGGACAACTTCCCCCGGAGAACACATAGGCAGTACACTGTATGACATAAATCACAGCAAGATCCTTTCTGACCCACCTCCTAGAGAAATGGAAATAAAAACAAAAATAAACAAATGGGACCTAATGAAACTTCAAAGCTTTTGCACAGCAAAGGAAACCATAAACAAGACCAAAAGACAACCCTCAGAATGGGAGAACATATTTGCAAATGAAGCAACTCACAAAGGATTAATCTCCAAAATTTACAAACAGCTCATGCAGCTCAATATCAAAAAAACAAACAACCCAATCCAAAAATGGGCAGAAGACCTAAATAGACATTTCTCCAAAGAAGATATACAGACTGCCAACAAACACATGAAAGAATGCTCAACATCATTAATCATTAGAGAAATGCAAATCAAAACTAAAATCAGGTATCACCTCACACCAGTCAGAATGGCCATCATCAAAAAGTCTAGAAACAATAAATGCTGGAGAGGGTGTGGAGAAAGGGGAACCCTCTTGCACTGCTGGTGGGAATGTAAATTGATACAGCCACTATGGAGAACAGTATGGAGGTTCCTTTAAAAACTACAAATAGAACTACCATACGACCCAGCAATCCCACTACTGGGCATATACCCTGAGAAAACCATAATTCAAAAAGAGTCATGTACCACAATGTTCATAGCAGCTCTATTTACAATAGCCCGGAGATGGAAACAACCTAAGTGCCCATCATCGGATGAATGGATAAAGATGTGGCACATATATACAATGGAATATTACTCAGCCATAAAAAGAAACGAAATTGAGTTATTTGTAGTGAGGTGGATGGACCTACAGTCTGTCATACAGAGTGAAGTAAGTCAGAAAGAGAAAGACAAATACCATATGCTAACACATATATATGGAATCTAAGAAAAAAAATGTCATGAAGAACCTAGGAGTAAGACAGGAATAAAGACACAGACCTACTAGAGAATGGACTTGAGGATATGGGGAGGGGGAAGGGTAAGCTGTGACAAAGTGAGAAAGTGGCATGGACATATATACACTACCAAACGTAAACTAGATAGCTAGTGGGAAGCAGCCGCATAGCACAGGGAGATCAGCTCGGTGCTTTGTGACCACCTAGAGGGGTGGGATAGGGAGGGTGGGAGGGAGGGAGACGCAAGAGGGAAGAGATATGGGAACATATGTATATGTATAACTGATTCCCTTTGTTATAAAGCAGAAACTAGCACACCATTGTAAAGCAATTATACTCCAATAAGGATGTAAAAAAATATATATATAACATAAAAAAAAAGAGTCATGTCTTATAGGAGATACAGTGAAACTACTTTTGCTGTATTGAAACCCTCTGTTCCCTCATAGGCAGGAAGATAGGGGGCTTTTTCAAAAATAAGATGATCTCCCCAAATGGCTTTACCAACATCTATTGGTAAACTTCTGTAATAGAAAAGTAAGCCTTGACCACAGGAAGCAGGAAGATTTTTAGTGGTGCCAGAGAAGATGAGCAAAGTTTATGGCAAGCTTTTGGGCGCTGGGCCTAATAAGGAGAGAGGTTGCATCTGGGTTAAATAGCTACTCATTCTGTCGCCAGCGGAGTTGTCTTCTGTAGTTAAATGTGTGAACGCTTGCTCTAAATCTCGGTGTCCCAAGGTGGTTCCGGGAGCAAAGTCTTCTATAATTAATTGCATGTGTATTGCCATTCACTTGGGAGTCAGGTGATTACTCGCCTGAGCCTTACTCTAAGACATTACAATATCAATAGAACTACTGGTTTTAATTAAAACTTCAAAGTGTATGCCTGTTGAAATATTCATTATTGCACCGTTGATTGTGAGAATTCAAAGTCCTCTGTTTCTCATATAATAATACTAAGGCCAAATAACAGGAGACAGACTTTGCAGAATATTCTTCTTTCTTCCTAGGACAGTGAAATGTTTCCTCGTCTGCGTGCATGTGTGTGTGTGCACGCGCACTTAGTATTTCTGGTAAGTGATTCTGATTGGACTTTTCCTTTGAACACTTAAAAATGTTTGTCCACTGTCAAAGCTGGTAGACAAAATAAAATGAGACAAATGGGAGAAAAGACGTGAAAAGGCAGAAGAAGAATCCTTTCATTGCCAGTTAATTGTATTCTAATCTTGGTTTAGTCCAACTGTTCTGTACTGTGTGTAAAACATATTGATCTTTAGTATAAAGCTCCTCGTGAATTTGCTTAATTAAGAGATTTAGAGGAAATAGAAGGGGAACTAACACTGTGTGGAACGGGGAAGCTGTTGATGGGACTGTTTTGGATGTGGAGACATTTGAAGGCTGTCGGTGGTTTATGGGCCAAATGTGTCAAATACGAACTACGAGGGACAGTAGGGATGATCCAGGCTAGACCCTTCATTTTACAGATTACATTCCTCATCATCCTCTCTGGTAAGTATTGTTTGATACACTGGAAGTGAAGAAATCTTCGATAAGGTAGACTATCTCATTCAGTTTGGCACTATTTTTTGAATCCAAGCTTTTCAGGTTTTCCGCACAAAATATAGAGAAGGGTGTGTGTGTCTGTCTGTGTGTGTGTGTGTCTGTGTGTGTGTGTGTGTGTGTGTGTGTGTGTGTGTGTGTGTGTTGTGTCTACAGTCTTTGTGGCCCTACTTTGCTCTCTGACATGGAAAATAAGGTTCTGAAACTTGGTGAGAAGCTAGTCATTAAATTATTGCTACTGTTTTTGAAGAACGTTGATTGTGCTGTGGTGTTCTTCCCCCAAAGCTTTTAATGTAGGGTTTTATTTTCATGGTTTTGAAGTTTTTGGTGGCTCCATTAGGAACATTTCTAGTGAGGCTGAATCATACTCAGACTATCACTTCCTCGCTGGGGAAAGGACAATGAAATTATTGGAATAAAAACAAGATGCTTCCGAAAAACAAAAATATGCGGTTTAATTTGGATGGATGTTCACGGCTTAAGCAGCAGCAGATGGAACAGGTAGGCTGCAGTGTCGCTACAGATTTCTTTACGGGAGAGAAAATCTGGTCTTGATTACTTCAAATCTAGGCAGTCTCTGGAGAGTGGTTTCAATTAAAACTTTCCCCGTAGCTTCAGAGACAAATCTTTTTCTTCTTTATTAAAGTTGGTTTGGGGAGGAAACTTTTGAAACCAGAAGGAGCCATATCATTAAGAGTTTAGATTCAGTATGTGGAAAGCAAGATTAAAAAAAAAGAAAATCCAGATTTTCTTTGTAGGTTTCAAGTGAAAGCAATACTTTAATTATAGCAGTATTTTCAGATAAGATAAGCAAATACCCAGACCAATGGGACCTAGTTAGAACATCAGAATAGGAGCTCTGACCCCGTTTGTAATTTGTTTAATGACTCAGGGTGAATATCATTCATCTTTTGACTTCAATCTCTTAACTAAATTAGTGACCTTCTTCCCTCTCTTCTCTTCTCTTCTGTGTCCTGTGCCAAAATTTCTTTTCACAAAATGACTTGTTATTGGTGTGGCACTAGACCTTGAGAGATCCCTTGATCCTCTGCTTTGCCCTTAACTTGAACCAAATTTAATTCCCAGTGTTGAAAAATTGCTATTCATCCAACAGTTTCGCAGTAGATATTCTTGACACTGTCTTTGGACAGATAAGAATTTTCACTTCTTTTTGGAAGACTTCAAAGGAGGTGGTGATTTGCTCTTTTAAACTTATCCCAACATTCAACAAACCTTCAATTTTTGAGTTTAATTTTTATTTACATTTTAAGGTAAGATTTGTATACAAAGAGATGTGCAGATATTAAGTGTATAATTTGGTGAGTTTTGACAAATGCATGCAACTGTGTAATTCATACCCCTAATCAAGTTGTAGAAATTTCCATCCCCTCAGAAATGTTGTTCATGGATCTTTTCAGTTAATCTTCCTTCCACAAATCAACAACTTTTCCAGTTTTTTTCACCATCAATTAATTATTTCTGTTTAGAATTTCATATAAAAGGATTTATACAGTATGATCTTTTGAGTCCATCTTCTTTTGCTCAGTATAATATCTGTGACACTCATCCATGTTGCTGCCTAAATCAAACGTTTGTTTCTTCTATTTCTGAATAGTATGCTACTGTATAGATAGATCATAATTTGTTTATCCATTCTCCTATTGATATTTGAGTCGTTTTCCAGTTTGGGCCTATTACGTATAAAGCTGCTATGAACATTCTTATACAAGCTTTAATTTTAGTTTGTTTCTTTTCTTTTTTCTTTCTTTCTGTTTTTTGTTTTTTTGCTTTTGGTGCATTTTGGAAGGCAGTCCCTAAGGTAGCCGCCAAAGATCCCCACTTTCTGGGATTCATACCCTTGAGTGTCACCTGCACTCATTGACTCACTTCTTTTTTTTTTTATAGATTTATTTAATTTATTTATTTTTGGCTGCGTTGGGTCTTTGTTGCTGCATGCGGGCTTTCTCCAGTTGCGGCGAGCAGGGGCTACTCGTTGTTGTGGTGCGTGGGCTTCTCATTGTGATGGCTTCTCTTGTTGTGGAGCACGGGCTCTAGGTGTGCGGGCTTCAGTAGTTGTGACTCGTGGGCTCTAGAGAGCAGGCTCAGTAGTTGTGGTGCATGGGCTTAACTGCTCCAGCTCAGTATGGGCTTAGTTGCTCTGCAGCATATGGGATCTTCCCGGACCAGGGCTCAAACCCGTGTCTCCTGCAGTGGCAGGCGGATTCTTAACCACTGCGCCACCAGGGAAGCCCTACTCCTAGTGAATAGAATACAGCAGAAGTGATGAGATGCTATCTCTCACTCTCCCTTGACCTGCCAACTGTGGGGGGAGCCAGCTTTCATGTCATGAGATGACCCTAGGGAGAGGCCCACATGAGTAAACTTGGGAGATGAACTGCTCAGGCCTTGGCAACAGCCACATGAATGAGCTCAGAAGCTAATTATTGCTGAGTTGCACCTTGAAATGACTGCAGCCCTGGCTGACACCTTGATTGCAACATCGAAAGACACTCTAGCTTGAACCACCCAGCTAAGCTGCTCCTAAATTCCTGACACCAAGAAAATATGAGATAATAAATGTTTTTTGTTTCCAGCCATTGTTTTTGGGTGGTTTCTTACACAGCAGTAGATAGCTAGTACAGTCCACTCAGTGCCCCTGGTGTGGTTTTATTTTTTATTTTTTTCAGTTTTATTGAGGTATAATTGACGTACAGCTCCGTATAAGTTTAAGGAGTACCACATGACGACTTGCCATACATATACTGTGCAATGATTACCACAGTAAGTTTAGTTAACTTTCATCTCGTATAGTTATCAAAAAAAAATTTTTCCTCGTGATGAGAACTTTTAGGATTTACTATCTTAGCCACTTTCAAATATATCATATAGCAGTGTTATCTGTCATCATGTCGTACGTTACCCAGTACTTATTCATCTTCTAACTGGAAATTTGTGCCTTTTGACCATCTTCCTCCAGTTCTGCCTCCCCTCCTCCTTCTGCCTCCGGTAACCACAAATCTAATCTCTTTCTATCGTATGAGTTTGGGTCGGTTTTTAGATTCCACGGTGTGGTTTTAAATCAGTGCTTCTATATTGATTCCTCGGCGGAGGATGGTTTCCTAGGAGCTCTGTGTTTCTCAGATCCACAGCTGGTAACAGAAGTTAGGGTCATCTTTTACAGAGAAAACTTTATGTAGTTTCTTCATGCATTTTTGGAAAGTGGCTAAAGAACTTGTTTGTCGTTTTTCTCAAAAGGGAGTTTTATTTCATCTTTATTGTGATGTAGCACAAACTCATTATTAAAATATTCAATTAATAAGGAAGAAATAGGGCTTCCCTGGTGGCGCAGTGGTTGAGAGTCCGCCTGCCGATGCAGGGGACACGGGTTCGTGCCCCGATCCGGGAGGATCCCACATGCCGCGGAGCGGCTGGGCCCGTGAGCCATGGCCGCTGAGCCTGCGCGTCCGGAGCCTGTGCTCCGCAACGGGAGAGGCCACAACAGTGAGAGGCCCGCGTACCGCAAAAAACAAACAAACAAACAAAACAAAACAAAAAAAATAAGGAAGAAATAAAGAAAAAAGTGAAAATCATCCATAAAATCACCACGTGAACACAGTAACTGCTAAAATTACACTGTTCGTTTCCCTAGATTCTTTTTCCCATAAAAAAATATATATATGCACGTTCACACACACATTTTCACAAGTGTGATCAGACTAGCCATGCTCTTTTAAAATCTCCTTTTTTCCCCTTCACAGTAAAATCTGATGTTATTTCGATGCCAATAAAGACAGACCTACATGATCATTTTAATGGTTTCATGGTGTATCAGCATTTATCCTATTCTCTGCCTTTGATCACTTACATTCTTTCCCCCACCGCCCCACCATTTTCTTTCCTTTTTCTTTTTTAACAATTATAAAAAACTGTTGAGAATCATCCTTGGTCATTCTTCTTTCTGTACTTATCCCATATTTCCTTAGCATAAAATTTATCAAGCATATATTTCCAGAAGGGTCTTGGATAAATATTAAAAATTTCCATTCAGAAGGATGGCACTCAATATTCGAATAGAGCATCCCTCCCGCTTCCCGTCCCCCGTAAGCTTGAAGACACTGACCATTATCAGACTTGTTAATATTTGGCAATGTGATGAACAAACATACTCTTGTCTTAACCTGCATTTACTTCATTGAAAGTGATATTGAACATACACTTTTTATATTTTTCTTGGCCATGTATTTTGTGAATTGTTTATATCATTCATTAATTTTTGTGCTATGGGAGTATAGTTTTCTTCGCTGATTTGTAACTTTCCCCTTTCTCCCTCTCTCTCTACATAGATAGATATACACACATACATACACACACACATATTTCTTTCATATTGTAGTTTGACCTGTAATTTTAATAATAATGGGTTTGGTTGTAAAGAAATTTTACACAGTTCATACTTTGGCATGATACTTAGTCTTTTCCACTGCAATATTATAAAAACACTCACTTCATTATTTCTGTTTTAAAGAGCTATTTGTGATTTCATTTTTTATATTATCATTTTGCATCTATATTTTACTTTTTACATTTTAAAAACTTATCATGGTTATATTTTTATATTTAAAATGTTTAATTGATCTGGAATTTATTTATTCATTTATTTTAATTTATTTAGACTGCGCCGGGTCTTAGTTGCAGCATCCATGCAAGATCTAGTTCCCCGACCAGGGATTGAACCCAGGCTCCTTGCATTGGTTGTGCAGAGTCTTACCCACAGGACCACCAGGGAAGTCCCTGGAATTTATTTTTATATAAGGTGGGATATAGGGATCCAATGTAATTTTTCCCCAAACTATTGACCAATTATCCCAACATAATTAATTGAATAATCCTTTTTTGGTTACCAGTAATTTTAAGCATGCCATTATGACTTCCCAATTAATATGCATTGTAAATATGCATCTCCCCTCACATATCTCCCTCAGTACTAATTAGACTTTTACATGTCAATTAATAAATTTGTGTTTTGAATTGTAAAAGTGTGTTTTCCCTGCATTTGTATCTTTTCCATGTCCTCCAAATGGGAGAGAACATCCAAAACCTACCTACGCTTTTTGTACGTGACTGAAGTTGTATCTCAAGCCATATTTATACATTGACTATTACTTCCTTATATGTAATAAAAGGATGTGGTATAGAAAAGGAGAGGATTTTCAAAAGTGCATGCTAATTAATTTCGCATTAAAGTTGGAATTGAAAATGTTGAAATTACTTTTTTCTTTAAATTCCCCTTTGAAGACATTTCAGTGAATTGAAATTTTATGTGTAGGATACAAGTAAACTTCAGCTTTCAAATATTTGGCTTTTTAACCACCTACATTTTATATGTTAGCTATCGGCCGCCTCAGCATATTTCAATAATTAAATTCATACTTTTTTTTTTTTTTTTTTTTTTTTTTTGCGGTACACAGGCCTCTCACTGTTGTGGCCTCTCCCATTGCGAAGCACAGGCTCCAGACGCGCAGGCTCAGCGGCCATGGCTCACGGGCCCAGCCGCTCCGCGGCATGTGGGATCTTCCCAGACCAGGGCACGAACCCGTGTCCCCTGCATCGGCAGGCGGACTCTCAACCACTGCGCCACCAGGGAAGCCCCTAAATTCATACTTTTATATGTGAATTGAAAACATTTCAAGTTATTGAAGAATGAGTTGGCTTACTGGCAGCGGTTTGCATCACACCATCTTTGTTATTTTAATCAGTTATTTCAATATTATTCTTCATTGCATGTTTGCTACTAGTATTTTAAAATGAGAAGAAAATTTGAAAAAACAAAAATGTCATTAATGTTGGCAAGATGCTTTGGTCTCATAACTTAGTCATTTGAGAGAACAGCAGTATCGTGCTGGAAATGGTGATTCTTTCACCTCAACAGCATGGATTTATGCCAGTAGACCATCTGAAGAAAAAGAATACAACTAAAGAAGATAAACAATATGTGAGAAGACTGTGTCCAAGACACAAAGTGTAGTTAGCACTTTTATAATTTTTGTTTTCATTTTCTGAGAACAGAACCTTTTAAAAACAGGTTGTTAAATCCAGTTGACATGTTTCAGTTCTCATTTTACTTGACCTCGTAACATTAACCATTTCTTGAAACCATCTCTTCTCTCGACTTCTGTTCTTCACATCTCCCCAGTCACTTCTCTTTCTCTCTGCATTTCATCCTCTTCTTTCCCGCTTTTACATGTTGGAGTTATTTAATGCTTGAATTTCAGTCATTTACATCTCTCACTCTATGCTGTCCCTTGATGATCTATTCTAAGCTTGTGGCTTCAAGTTTATTCTCAGTACACATGACTTACAAATCTAAACTGTAGCCCTGAAGCCCCTTGTGAAACAGAAACCTTTATGTCTGCCTGACTACTTAACATTTGCTTGTTGATGACCCAAAGACACTGTAGGTGCCTGATGTCCAACCAAACTCGAATTCCAATCTTTCTTCCAAATCTGTTTTTCTTTTCTGGCACCTTACTTCAGTTTTGCAAGCCAGAAATCCACAGTTATACTTCATATCTCACTCTCTCTCAACTCCATAGCCAATCCTTCAGCAAGTCTTACTGATTTTACTTTCCCAGTGTCTTCTGAGTCTATCCACTTTTCTTCCTCCCAGACAGCAAACGTGATCTGTCATCTCTCAATCTCTCTGCCCAAAACTCTTCAATAATTTCTTTAACTCTTTTAGGATAAAGGCAAGGATCTTGTTGTTTGTCTGTTTGTTTTTAACTTTGCCTACAGCCCTACGTGGCATGGTTTCTACATACCTCCCTAGTCTCCTTTTTCTTTTTTTAAAAAAATTGTATTGAGTTATAATTTACATACTGTACAATTCACCTGCTTTACTTGTACAATTCGCTGATTTTTGGTATTTTTACGGAGTTGTGTAACTATCACCACAGGCATCACAGGCATAGAGGTTTTTTTCTTTTTTCTTTTTTTTTTTTTTGGCTACACTGTGCGGCATGTGGGATCTTAGTTCCCCACCCAGGGATCAAACCCGTACCCGCTGCACTGGTAGCGCGGAGTCTTTTTTTTTTTTTCAAATTTATTTATTTATTTATTTTTGGCTGTGTTGGGTCTTCGTTGCTGCACACAGGCTTTTTCTAGTTGCGGCGAGCGGGGGCTACTCTTTGTTGTGGTGCGCGGGCTTCTCATTGCGGTGGCTTCTCTTGTGGAACACAGGCTCTAGGCGCGCGGGCTTCAGTAGTTGTGGCTCGTGGGCTCTAGAGCACAGGCTCAGTAGTTGTGGCACACGGGCTTGGTCGCTCCGTGGCATGTGGGATCTTCCCGGACTAGGGCTCGAACCCTTGTTCCCTGCGTTGGTAGGCAGATTCTTAACCACTGCGCCACCAGGGAAGTCCGGTAGCGTGGAGTCTTAACCACTGGATCGCCAGGGAATTCCCACGTAGTCTCCTTTTTCACCTGTTTCTCCCATGATCTCAGCGATCTAGTCTCACAGCACTTTTTTCTGTCAAAGGATTTTGCATAAGATGGTCTATCTGGCTGGGACATTCTTCTCGTTCTTCTTTCCAGAGTTAACTCCTTCCCATCTCAGCTTTGTCATTCTCTCAGGGAAGTGCTCCCTGGGGAAGTCTTTTGTCTCTTTTCAAAGATCTCTCTCCTTGGCCTTGCACCCATTGTTTCTCAGAATTCCTAGGTCTTGCTTCTTGTCAGATATCACCACCTTCTTTTCTTTTCATATATGGAGAATTTGAGGTCAGCTACCTAATATCTCCAAGCTTGCACACCGCCAGCCATTTTTAATACAGTTGTCAGGCATGCCAAAGGCTGAAATGCTGGGGACGAAATGTCATTAGTGCTTAGCAAATTAAAGATCCTAGAGCTACACAATACACCCTTCTTAAAAAATAAGGCGTCATCAGAGAGAGATGTGGTGATCATGAATAGTTATACGTGTGTGAAACACTTCTTTGTAAAAGGTGGGTGAGATAGGTGCATGTTTAAATCCTAATGGTAAAGATCTTGTTAAGAGGAAGAGATGAGCATAGAGAGGATAGTCTCTGGGGGTGAGTTTCCTGAAAATGAGGGAGGAGTGATGTATCAGATGTAGGTGGCATGGCTGGCCGTCTCTTTTGAAGCAGGAGGCAAGGAGGTAGAGGAGTACAGTTGTGGTAGATTGCTCCGTTCAGCTTGGTTGATAACCTCAGCATTTTATGTGAACGATGAGGCATCGCCATCTTTTCAAACTGGACGAGAGGTAGGGATCAGAGGTTTGAAGAGGATGGAGAGGTTTGAAAAGCCTTTGCTGCGGGTGGGAGTTGAGCAGAGAAACGTGAGAGGATGTTTGGTAATCGTGGAGGTTCCAACTCAGGTTACCATTGTGAATTTATTATGGTACAGTGTGCCGCATCTGGTGACCTCGTCCTGCAGCACCCAGCTGACCTGGTGCAGGCTTAGAGAAAGCAAATGTTTGGTTTCATCCAGATTGGGGGTTTACTTAGCTGGAAATGATGAAAGACAGATGGGCAATTGACTTTCACCTATTTTTTTTTTTAAATGCTAATTGTGGATTCTATTGTCCACTCAAGGAAGAAGATGAAAAAAACAGAAGGGCTAACAATTGGAGAAAGGTGAAAGGTCGATGGCTTTGTGTTAAATGAGGAAGAAGTATAATGAATAAAAAAGTATTTCATTTCCCATCAACGTTTGGAACTGTTTCCCACTGTTTATCTGAAACTTTAAAAATTGTTTGTTGTGAATCTCTTATCAACATAATGTAATTTAGTTCCCATGTCTGGAGAATGTTACAGGAAGTGATAAGCTAATTCAATAATGTTTCATCCAATTCTAGATGTGAAATTTGACCAACCTCTAAAAAGAGTCTTCTTGAAAACCTTTCCTCATTGATTGGGTTCCTCTTACCTTTTCTTGTATTAGCAAAAATAAAGGAAAATAAATCAGTCAAGGGTTCAACAGCAAACAAATGGCACACTCAAAGGAAAATAATTTGAATTGAGGGTTTATTTAGAAAGGAGTTATTTCTAAAAGTGTGTCTGGATGTAGTGGAACCTCAAAGGAAATTGCAATGACCTGAAGCTAGTTAACAGCTGAGCTTTTAGCATCCCTAAGTGTAAAAGGATGAGGGGAGGTTGGGTTCTATCTACAAGGATAGACAGTCCTGTAGAGCTGGCAACCTTTGGAACTGAAATGACCTTTAGTCAGTGGATATGACTAGGCCACACACACCTTGGGGGTATAGAATATAAATACCCTGACCTCACTGTTCTCTTTCCCTCCAATCTTCTCAGGGTTTCCAATTGGCTGAACTCAACTGGAAAGGAATCCTGTTGATGAGGTACATACAAATTAGCTCTTTGAGGCTCAGAGCAAGGTGGAGAAGGGTAGAACATGGCTCTCAAGGGCCAAATAAAAGACATCTGGCACATGGATGGGGGGAATAATATTTTTATTCCTTTTCTAAAGTCAGATCATATTTTAATCTTTTGTTACTCTTAAAGTGAGGGCCTAACTATGCGATCTTCCATACTCTAGTCTGTTCAATCGTGTATTCAAAGCTTGCCGTCTATGTGGTGGATACTGTGTTAAGGACTGGATATAGAAAGGTGCCTAAGACATGGTTCCCACCTTTGAGATGCACTGTGTAGTGGTAAAGATAGATATAGGGACTGTATGGATATTACGATTTTATTATGCTTATTATTACTTATTATGTTTACTATTGTTTGATATCTAAAGTCTGAAGAACGGAGAATGTAAATTTTTGCCTGTGCCTGTGTGTATATGTTTAATGTGTATGTGTGTGTGAAAGTTGCTTGAGGGGAAGGAATGGGATTTCAGTCAGTCACGCTTATTACCATCTGACTAATTTAATTGAAACATCACTTTGATTACATCATTCTCTTTTCTTGAGAACCTGTAATGACTTCCTTTTAGAGGAATTCCCAGAAGCTTCTTTCTGCTTTTCAGAGGCCTCCATCCTTTGGTCCTACCCGACCTCTCCAGTTGTATTGTCCAGCCGCCCCCATTTGAGATCAGCAGGTTTTTCTGTCCCTCTTAGTGTTTTGCAGTAATTTCTGTGATTTGTGTCCTGCCAACCCCTCTCTCCCCCAACTTAAGTACCTTTTAGTCTACTGCTGCTTATCATTCAAAATTGTGCACAAATCCTACCTTCTCCTATGAAGTCTTTCCCAGTATTTTAATTCATAATCAACTCTTCCATTGCTCAATTTTGCTGGCTCTTATAGTCAGTTGTCCAGTGAATTTAATCTTTACATGTCTTGCATGTGCTGATTTTGCCTCCACAGGTATACTCTGGGCATGTCTATCACTCCCTCTGTGTTCCCTGCAGCACCCAGGAAAGTGCTGAGCTTAATAAACACTTAGTTGAGAGTGTCCTGTGAAGGTACCAGGGAAAGTATGCCATTGCTCTTGGAAAAATAACTCAAAGGAGATGCTTTACCAATTGAGGACACTCACTGTGTATGAAAGAGCAACCATCATATTTGTTTGAATAACCTGTTCATGCTGTTTTATTGATGTCGATCTGCTGTGGAGGTTAGATCAGAATAGATAATAAATTATGACCTTTTGCCATAGCCTGCGTAAATGGAGCTGGCCTCCAACTTCAGATGTAATGTATTACCAGTGTGGAGTACCTCAACCCAAATTATGATCAGCCCACACTTCCTTTTGCTAGTGTTGTTGGGCTCTGTATGAAGTCCTTTCAAGTTTCCTCTCTGTTAATTTCCTATTTTGAACCTATATGTGTGGAGTCTACCACGTAAGTCTCCATTAAAAGCATTCATGTAACTACTTCCTCTTCCCAGGCCTGGTTTGCTCCCTCCTGACCTCCTTTTGGAGACTTCAGCCTAATGTTTAAGTCCCTCCTCTCCTACATGTATTTTCTTTTAGGTCTTCCAATTCACTATTTCTCTAGTATTCTTCTCAACCAAATTAGAAAGAGCTAAAATTCCAAAGGAGAGGACTATTTAAATAAAATATGCAATATCTGTAGGATTTAATAATGTATATTAGAATATTTAATCAGTGTTTATGATACGCTAAGAGAGAATCAGATGATAAACTGTGTACAATATTGTCTTAATTTTATAAAAATATTACAAACACATGTGTTTTCATAAAAACATAAGAATATTTACCAAATAGAATTAGTGGGTTTGAAGTGTTTTTTAGCAGACATTAATGCCTTTTTGCAAATATTTCTGGCTCTCTGGGTAGATGGTAGGATTGCACTCAGACATTTCCTTTGACTGTAAGTGTGACCATATGACTTGCTTTGGCCTATGAAATGGGAGTGGGATATATGTGTCCCTTTCAGGTGGTGCTTTATGAGACATCTCGAGATTTATGTTTCCCTCCATCTGCTACTATAGCCATAGAAGCACTCGTCCAAATGATGCTTCCATTCGCCAAGTTTCTGAGTGACCGATAAGTGAGGTGTAACCTTCGTTATGCTAACCTACAGAGACTTGGGAGGTTTTTTTTACTGCAGCATAATCTACTACATCCTGAGTGGTTTCCAGATGGCACAAATAAGGAAGAAAGAGGACAGGAAAAACCCCCTGTGACACCACACTGTAGATGTGTGGTGCCTTTTCAGGGCAGTTGTGTTTTTGCATAAGCTATGCCGATTTGCCTGCTTGTTTTTTAATACTGAAAGTAATCCTGATAACTGTAAGTGATCATAAAAATGAACTGAGTCTTGTGAAGAACCATATTCCTTTTTTTCTGCCACAGTAGTCCCTTATCAACGTTGGTACATTGTCAGGAATACTGCTACTCAGGGTTGACTCTAAGCAGATGAAGGAGTAAGTGGTCTGGGGCGCCCTGAGCCTCTCCTTTCTGTTACCTTCATCTACCCCTTCCTTCTACTAAAAAAGCTATCATGTCCTCGTTAGCAGTGGATAAGTGCATTTAATGCTCTGCCAGCTTAAGAGCACTTCATACGTGTCTTCATTATGTTCTTAATTATTTCTATTTTCCTTAGGACAATATTCAATTCCTAAAGTATTTCATGATAAAATGAAAGGTTAAAAAAGATACTTGTGTAGTTCTCTTCTTGTGTGCACATACAGTGCGTTAATAGAGGAAATGATAAAATTTGTGAGGCTTTGAATCAGTCATCTGTGCATATTAACTTAGCTCCACTGAACAGTGAACTCTAGAAGATCAGTAGGAATTTCTTTTGAGACATATAGGAGGCAAAGAATTTACAGAAACTATTCTATGTTATAAACGATTATTGTGAAAGAACAGTGAGAGGATTTTAGTGTTTATTGCATCAACATTTTCTTTTGTTTTGCTTTCCTCTAACTCTCACCAACCTATTTCTATTCACACATTATGATGCATAAGCTTATCTACTCAATGTCAGTTGTAAAAGTGTGGCATGGCATTTTACAAAAATTGCAAAACACATATTATGCAAATTCTCCTTAGCATCCTGAACATTAAAAGAATGAAGAATAGTGTCTTCATAAATTCATTTTCAACTGTCAGAGCCAAGACTCATATGACCTTGCATCTCACAATTAGGATTGCAAAAGAACTAGCTTCGACAGTCAGCCAACTCCATAAGAGAAAGGAAAGAGCAATTTTAAAAGTCAAAAACCATGCCGTGAGACTGAGGCAGGCGATGAGGAGGTGGCTCTTCTTTTGCAAGCGAAACTCATCATTACAGAATGACACCTTTCAGGACTGAAATTTTCAATCCTAGAAAAAATAATAAAGTGAAGTTGCCAAACAAAGATGGGGCTTTCATGCGAATGTCTTTGGTAATTAAGGGGAGGGTGCTAAATGTGCAATATTCCTTCTAAGCAGAATTGTTTCTAAATTCAGGGGTATGTTCACACTGCAGTCTATGAGGCAACAGCTGTTCTTAAGAGGACGCTGTCAGTGTTGATAAGTTACTTTTAAAACTAAATCTGTTTGCTGAGCTCATGTTGTTTGGGAAACTATAAAGAACGAAATCTTTAATGCATTTTTTTTTCCTTTGAAAAAAGGGAAAAATCCTATCAATTGCAAGCAAAAGCAGTTTTAAGAAAAGCCCACAACCTAGAGACATCCTAGGGTAAGCTCATTTATATGAGGGAGGGAGGAAATCACAAAGCAGATTGGAATTCTGAGTCCTTAATCTGTGGGTAACAACATAAACTCTGAAAATGCACTGATTGCGTTCTTTTAGCTCTTTGTTGTCGTGACTTAGTGCAGGACTGAGAATTATTTTGAATAGCTGCCCTTTTGTTTGTTTTTCAGGACACACTATTTATTGTGAGTCTGTTTGTCGAGAGTGATATTCTGGCCAAAACGCTCTTGGACATCATCCTTTTCTTGATTTCATATGGTACTTTGGGCATTATTTAACTACCAGAGTAGAACAAAGTATGTAGTGTCTAGTGTCTGATGGGACTCTACAATTCTGGCTTTAGGGAAAACATGTGAGAAATTATTTTCTCTTTTTAGTGTGGTAACGCTTCTTCATCCTACTCAATTTCATAATTGTTTAATCTTATTCAAGGGCCCAAACCACCCCACAAGAGAGACCCAGTCAATCACATTCTGTATTCTTGTAATTTTTGTCTTTTTTACAAACTAACCAGTTCCTTGTCTCATCAGCATGGGGGCCTTTGGCAGGTATAGAATCAGAGTGCTGGAGAGTGTATTTTGTAAGGTTTCCTAGTCTAACTTCTATTAAATACAAATTTCTGTCTCGTATGTTTGACTGATGATCTAGTCTCTGCTCAAACCTTACATTTGGGGGCAGTTTTAATTGTTAGACAATTTTCTCTTCTATTAAACAAAAATAGTTTTACCTGTAAACTTTTACCTACTAGTTATAGTTTTGGCCTCTGCACTAACGGAATAATCCCGCTTGGTTGCATAATTAAGGACTGTGAACCCAAACCTTAACACAGTGAGCGTATCAAGAGTTCAACTAGAGGTGGAAGCAGCTACCAAGATGGTGAATCAGAAACAGAAAAAGAGGGACTTCGCCGGCGATCCACTGGTTAAGCCTCTGCGCTTCCACTGCAGGGGGGCGGGTTCGATCCCTGGTCGGGGAACTAAGATCCCACATGCCGTGGCCAAAAACAACAAAAAGATAAAAAACCCTGATGACCGAGGAACCTTCATAGCAGCTCTGAATGCAGACCTTCAGTCCTCTTCCATATTCTAAGAGAGAAATACAATTTATATTTGGAAGAAAAAAAAAACCCTCGAATTTGGCATTGGAGAGGTAGAGCTTTTTTCCAGAAGAAATGATTGAGGATGTTCAGCTTGGAGATAGTAAGGATCGAGGGGGACACGATCAGCTTTGTGTAATGTACGTCCCATGTTGGAATGACTGTTGGGTGGAAGAGTAATTAAGCTTTTTGAATATGGCTCCAGAAGGCAGAATTGGAATCAGTGGCTGGAAACCAGTGGTAGGCAGAGTCTAGATGAACCAAATGATGAATATGGCCTGTTCCTCATTAGGAGAGCGTTTAAGATTGAATAGTGGGATGTGATGACCTCTAAGGAGCTATGGAACTGTTATAAATCTAACAGGAATGTAAAAGAAATAATAATATATTTAGAAGATATATAATATTGTGTAGTTATGAAATGCAAGGAGTATCAAGGTGGGAGTGTAATGCAGAACTGTTAGATGAGGCTGAAAGGAGGGAGGAATTAAAGTAATTTGGTGAATTTAGGATAGATGATCTGGCTCATGAAAGGTAATGGAACAGTAACTTTTTAAAAAATCAATTTTGTCATGATATAATTTACATAAAATAAAATAGACCAATTTTATTCACATGTTGATGAGTTTTGACATCACCACAAAGTATAGGAGATTTCTACAGCTGTCCCCAAAAGTTCCTTTGTGCTCCTTCCCCTTCAAATCCCACTTCAGGCCCTGTCTGGCTTCTTGTAGCCAGCATAATGTTTTTGAGATTTGCACATATTGCTGTGTATATCAGTAGTTCATTCCTTTGTTGTTGTTGTTGTCTGTGCAGCTTGTGGAATCTTCCCCGACCGGGGATTGAACCCAGGCCCCTGCGGTGAAAGCACCAAATCCTAACCACTGGATGGCCAGGGAATTCCCTCAATAGTTTATTCCTTTTTATTGCTGAGTAGTATTCTGTTGTCTGGATATACTGCAATTTGTTTATCCATTCATCATTTGATGGACATTTACGTTGTTTCCAGTTTTTGGCTATTGTGAGTAAAGCTGCTATGAGCATTCGTGTCCAAGTCTTACTGTGGACATATGTTTTCATTTCTCTTGGGTAAATACCTAGAAGTTGAATTTCTGAGTCATAGAGAAAGTTATATTCAACTTTATAAGAAAACACCAAACTAAGCTCCAAAGTAAGTAGTGTATGAGAGTTCCAGTCCTCTCACGTCCTTGCCATCACTTGGTGTGGTCAGTCTTCTTAATTTCAACCATTCTGATGGGTGTGAAGTAGTATATTACTGTGGTTTCAGTTTGCATTTCTCCACTGAATAATGATGTGCATCTTTTCTTATTGCCATTTGTATATCTTCTTTCATGAAGTTGGGCCCGCCTTTTCTAAGGTAGCTGTCAGAAGGCAGATATAACAGTGACAGGGTACTTTTGGTATCCAGAGCAGGGTTAGCAAACTTTTTCTGTAAAGGGCTAGATAGTAAATATTTCCAGCTTCGAGGTCCATATATTCTCTTGCAGCTACTCAGCTCTGCCATTGTAGCATGAAAGCAGCCACAGACCATACACCCCTGTGTGCTGATAAAACTTTATTACAAAAAAACCAGGTGATGGGTCAGATTTGGCTGAAGCCTGATCTAGAGAAATGGTATAAGTCCACTTTTTGTGGGAAATAGTGCCTCTGCTTATAACATCATTTTCAGAAGTTAGACACAGCCTTGAGGGGAAATGCTACTCTGCACTTAATTCTGCTAAACAAATGAGAATTGGTAATGGTGAGAGCTAAGGAAAAGAGGGCTGGCCATCCTCAGGATGGCCTTCATATATCTTGAGTAGCTTTAAAAAGTGTTAGATATATAGAAATGCAACGTTTATGAGAAGCAGGAAGAATTAGCATCATCACCAGTAAGTGATGTTCATCACCAGTAAGTCCTTCTGAGTCTGTCTGCGAACCAGTCCAGAGGGGTATGGGTAGCTTTGCCTTTCATCACTCTGGTGCCAATTCGTACTGCAAGGAGTACTGAAAGGAGGTTTTCGCTCCGGTGTTCAGGTCATATACGTTAGAACTTTGTCTCAGAAGTCGTAAGTTGTTTTCCCCCTCTTGGTAATTCATTTACAGCACCTCTTATAAACTGTGAACCTTGCTCATGGTGAGTTTGGGTCTGAAATGTTCATCTGAAGAAGAATCTATTCAAGTCTAAATCAGGGTTGGGTAGAAGAGGAGACATTTTTCTCTAGATAGAAGATCTATTTGATTTCTCTCATCCTTCAAGAGAGAGACCATGTTTTTCCTAGTTGACTCCTAATAGCTTCTCTCTTATCCATTCACTAGGTTCAGCTGTTTTTTAGCAAATACAAAGTTAAGGTAGAAAAGCCAATAATGTAAAGGAGATGGATGGTCATATAAACAGATTTTATGATAAGCTTAAATGACCCCCTAGAAAATGGAAGCCAACCAATTTTGTCTACTCAGACATTTTTAGTGTCTGAAAATCCTGAAATTTTTCCATTGGCCACATGCCTGCCTATTTGGCCATCCTTTCCTCCTGTCTGCTGTGCTCATCATTTTCCTTCTGTAAGGTTTAGAGAATGCAGTTATTTGCTGGCAGAAAATGCTTTCAGATATTCCTCTTTCCCTCTGCTTGAAACTACAATTCCATGATAATTCTTCTCAATTTAGAATTTTTTGTCAAATACTGTATGACCAGCTCTGTAGCAAATTCTGTGGGGTATACAAAGATAATAAAACACTTGATTGCTATTTTCCCAGTGTTTAAAATCTAACCAGAAGTGAAACAGAGGAAAGTTTTATCTATTAATTTTATTGTACATATTGATTAATTTCCTTTAGGCTTGTAATTTTCTTGGCCTAAGAAGATGTTCAAAGTTCGAACGTTTTGTTAGGATTTTGTGTCCAACTCATTTATCTATTATGATTAATTTTCTTTTTTCAATCATCAGAGAAGGCTAGAGATCATGGTCGTCTTCAAGGTGGGGACATATCTTTCATAGCTTTATTCATGAAAAGCATGGTGCGTGGTATATCTCAAGATAAGGTTCTTGAATTAACTTGAATTGGCAGAGGTGTCATTGAAAAACATAGACTTGTTTTGGGTGAAATATTGGGTTTAGAATCACCCAATAAGTGAATCAACCAGTGTAACTGATTCACAACGTAAAAGAGGGAAAACATATTTAGAATACGTTTGTTTTTTCATGTGTAATAAATCTAGTGGTAAAGCACTTTAGGAATTGTTACTTACCAAAATATTTTGAATGATTTAGGGAGTTAGGAGTAGCCAAAGTACTAAATATAAAGATAATGAATACAGATACCGATAAAATATGTAGAGACTTATAATCTAGTCAGAAAATGATTTATTCAGGTGGAGAAAGAGGGTGAGACAAAATGAAATCGTTCCTCACCTGTACCAGCCTGTGAGGAATAGAGCCATTTGCTGGTTTTAGGTGCCAGACCCAGAAGTAGCCTCTGCTTGGCATGAACACTGTGGACAGATTAGAACATCTCAGTGAACGTTCTGAGTAAGACTTCTTGAAATTTATTGCATCTGACCTTCAGAACTCTGACATTTTTCTTTTATTCTTACCACAATGACTCTGAACATTTCATTTTGTAAAGTAGATTTTGTGCACATTGTCTGTGGAGTCTAGGTTAAAAAATAAATCAGAGATCACTTCAGGCTTTATAGGTGTGTATATTTACTCCTTGAGAGCATTAATAACTCAGAGAATGGACGCATCCCTTGTCCACTCCCATCTCATCTGACTGTGTCAGTCCCTCACTGCCTGCCTTAACTGATGCTATGAGGATGGGGGAGAAGCTATGTCCTCCCCCCTCCTTACTCATCCCCACCCTACTTATACTATACATCTTTGTAATCCTGAATTAGAGAAGAAGGTATAAATTTTGCTCTACAAATTTATGTATTCGTTTTCTCTTTCAAGTTGTTGGTTTGAAATTGGCATTTCAGTATAGTCTATTTTGCCTTTGGGTGTAGAGCTTAGAGAATGTTTTTCTCTTCCAACTCTGCGTGGGAGGTCAGTGTGATTATAATGCAGATACATACACGTGGGTAGAGAAATGCACAGGATAACCTTAACAATTCCATAGGCCTGAGATTTCCAGGCCTTTACAGCAGAAAGTCCTTGAAATTGTCATTGAGCTTTGGGTAACCTTTCAGGATAAGATTCTGCTGCCAGTGAAACATAATGGGTTTTGTCTTTATTTATTCTACTTTATTAAAATGAATATAAGTAATCTCTTATAATGTGTTATCTTTTTTTACCAAAGAATATACTTGACAGGGGTGGAAAGGGTAGCAAAAAATAGCCTTATTGGTCCTCTGATGAATATATGCAAAAGTAAATCTTTCTTATGTAGCTCCCTTGAATAAGCATAGCTTAGATATTACACCATTATATCTAACCTTCCAATTCAACTACACTATTATATACATATGCACTGAAAAATAATTTTGAGATGTATAGTCAAAAAACATTTCAAAAGTAGAAATGCATTTAGACTTAATAGATATTTAAGTGACTTGGATTGTGGAAGACTGTTCTGGGGAGTTACAACACAAAGTATTTATTCGTCTATTAATAATGCAGGTATTATTAAAATATGACTCAGTAGATTGTAATATCTGAAAGTACATTAAAGATATTTTTCAGGGTAAAATACGAGATTATTAGTTTCAGGGCTTTGCGTGTGTTTTAAATGAAGCAGTGGGGCATCCCTGGTGGCGCAGTGGTTGAGAGTCCGCCTGCGGATGCAGGAGACACGGGTTCGTGCCCCGGTCCGGGAGGATCCCACATGCCGTGGAGCGGCTGGGCCCGTGAGCCATGGCCGCTGAGCCTGCGCGTCCAGAGCCTGTGCTCCGCAACGGGAGAGGCCACAACAGTGAGAGGCCCGCATACCGCAAAAAAAAAAAAAAAAAAAAAAATGAAGCAGTGGAATTGTTCTCAGACTTTACTTAAAACACTGAAATGCTCAGAGTGAGTGGAGAGCATAATTTGATTTATGTATTAGAAATCTTATCCCATTGTTTGGGTATAATAGGCAGGATGAATGGAAGCCGAAACAATCTGGAAAGCAGAAGTGGGTGGCAGGTAGGGGCCAAGAGGCCAGGCAGCATGGAACTCTGACATCGAAGGAAGCTGGGGTGGATGGATTTATGTGTAGAGTTAGAGAAGGTTGAAACCCAACAGGAGGTTGTAGCTCTGGAAGGACCCGAAAATAGCTCCAGACTAGCAGTCCTTGTTCCCACCTTATTGTGCATGAGTCCCCTGGGGATCCAGTTAAAATGCAGATTTGACTCACCAGGTGTGTGTGGGGAGTGTAGGGGGGAGGGTGGGGAGAGGGGGGATGCACTTCTAACTGGTTCCCAGGTGATGCTGATATTGCTGATCCTAGGACCAACTTTGAGCAACAAAGGACCAAGGGGCATTTTCCAGCCACTTAGGGAAGAGATCTATAGACACTGAAAGGACCAGCTAAAATTTGCATTCTTAAGCCATAGAATATGGCTGAGGAGAAACCATTCTCCCATCTCAGGCACCCCTATGACTGCTGAAAGAACACGGAAGCAATGACAGAAGTGCCAACAACTCCTACAGTGGCAGCACTGGGCTCTCTCACAGGCTCATGAATAATAGTAACAGTAAAAATAATAATAATAATGATAGCAGCTGATGTTTATATGGGGTTTGCTGAATCCAAGCATGATGCTAAGTGCTTTCCATGCAGGTTTCATCTTCATCCTCACACCCACCCTGTGAAAGAGGTACCATTATTATCTATAGTTTACAGATGAGGAAATTGACATTTAGGGGATAAGTGATGTGTCAAGATCACATACAACCACTCAGGATTCAAACCAGGATTATGACTACAGAATTCATGCTTTCAAACATTTTCTAAGTGCTTGCTATGTGCCAGAAACATTTAATTAAATCCAACATTTGAGAGGGGGAAAAGGGTGTCATTGGAGATAACAGAAAATAAGGTTCAGAGAGGGGAAATGATTCACCCAGGTTAGAATTATTTGTGTTAGAGTAGGGATTCAAAGTTGGGCTGTGTGACTCCAAAGCAGAACAAGGTTGGAGTAATAACAGAGAGGAAGCTCCAACAGCCACAAAGGAGTGTTTAGGAGTAATTTGAGAACCATCAAGAAGGAGAGGATCTTGGGAACTTGTAGTCCAAGTAGCATTATCTTGGGAGGCTCAGGAACCAAAGACATTTTGGTTGTCATCTAAGCCCTTGCGTTTCCCTCTCAGCGCTGGCATCTCCTTGGAAAACAAGGTTTGCAGTATCATCTAGAAAAGAATTACATATTCGAACAACTATATACAATTTAATAATTCCACGTGTCCCTTACTTTACCTCTTGCAAATTAATGTTAACCAGTATTCTAGGCAATAGAGCCGGTCCGCCAAGGAAGGTTGGATGAATGTAGATGTATGTCTACATAGGTATACAACTGGAGCTTATTCAAAGTTCATTTGCTATTTCAAAGTTGCAGCCAAAATTGTTTGCATTTAAATCAATGTAAGCAGTGGGCAAACTACTGCATGAGTAAATTTGTTTCTAAAAAAGCTTTATTCATCTATCTGTCTATGTATCTGTCTATCTAATCTCACAAAGAATGATGCTGAGGATAAAGGATTATACTCTACCAAAATATATGCATCTAAATTAGCTTGTCCCTCTAAATCATGGAGTAGCACAGTATGAATAACTACCGAATTTCTAGATTTGGATTCACATGACTTTTCATTTTGAAAGAATTTTAGGTTTACAAGAAAGTTGCAAATGTAGTACAGAGTTCCCATATACCCTTCACTCAGTTTCCCATAAGGTTCATATCTTAGCACTGTACTACGATTATCAAAACCAGAAGGTTAATATTTCTACACTGCTATTAACTAATCCACAGATCTAATTTAAATTTTTCTCATGGTCCCACTAATAACTTTTCATTGTTCAAAAAAACCTTTTGAACTTATTCTCAAAGATTGTTCTTAATGATGACTTAAGGAATAAGGAGAGGAGCAGAGACACAGGGAAGAAGGCGTGGGTGCAAATGGAGAATGTGTACACACGTGCTTTGCTGGCGTGGGTTGACTTGTATTCCCTGAAAGATGTTGAAGTGCCAATCCCCGGTACCTGTGAATGTGGCCTTATTTGGAAGTAGGGTCTTCGCAGATGATCCAACTAAGATGAGGTCATTAGGGCGGGCCCTTATCCCATATGACTATATTCTTATGAAAAGGAAATTTGGACTCAGAAGCAGACACACACACAGTGGAGAATGCCAGGTGAAAATGAGAGTTATGCTGCCATAAGCCAAGGTACTACCAGGAGCCAGGAGAGGAGCCTGGAACAGACCTGGCCCTGTTGCCTTCAGGGAGAGCATGGCTTTGCTGTCACCTTGATCTCAGACTTCTAGCCTCCAAAACTGGGAGACAATGAAAATCTGTGGTTCAAGCCACTCAGTTTGTGGCACTTCGTCATTGACAGCCTTAGCAAACTAATACATTTGCTATGCTTGAGAAACCAGCTGAGGCTTGGGTGCTTCTTTCATGCGCGTACTGTTTTTCCTGTGGCAGTTAAGACACCTGGAGAAGTAGCCAGCCAGGCAGAAGCAAGGGACTGAGGGAATGTGTGAGCAGACACCGTCAGGGACTGCTATCACACGCAGAAAAGCACAAGGGAGAGTCCCAAGGGAGAATCACAGAGCTGAGGATGGTAAGTGGTGAATCAGGTAGGGATCATGTGCAGGTTGGGTGGAAACCACTGTCAGCTTGGTGGTGGCAGTGTGGGTTCTGGACCATCCTTCCTCATGAGACTTACAGTTTTTATGATATACCTTCCTTGTATTCCTTCTGCTATCCTAGAATCCAGAGTAATCATACGCGTCTCAGCACCCTTAAGGACATTTCAAAGGATCTGTTACAGATTCAAGGTCATATTAATAAAAAAAATTATAAGATGTTTGGCACAAATGAAGCGTAACTTCCATAGTGGTATAGATTCTCAACATGACTCTGTAGAATCAGACAGCAGAGTTCTGTTTTTATTAATTTTGGGGGGGTGACTGTTGAAGACTTAGAAAGTTCTTTCCAAATTTGAGTTTTTATGATTTTTATCATATGTCTATTTTAAACATCACTTGTATTTCTGTAGAGTCACACATGGTGTTACTCTATTACCAGATGTTTTATACTGCTTTATCAGGTGGGTTATGTATTGGGAAGTATAAATAGGAATGGACCAGAGCATTCAACAAAGCACAAAAAACCCCATGTATAGAAAACTCAGTGGGTGAGAGGAAGCTATAATTGTTATTGTGAACTCATCAATTAATCCAAGGATCAGGAATTCCTCTTTTATGAGCATTATTTATTTTCACAAAATTAGGCTGATAGAAATCTTTTTTTGGGGGGAGGGGAACTGTGTGTGTGTGTGCGTGTGTGTGTGTGCATGCACGTGTGCAGACACGTGCATCCACAGAACTTAAGAGCCCAGTACTTTTCTGTAGAAATAATCTGTGATTTTACTAGAGCTGGCCCTGGCCTTAAATACTCGTGTCATCTTTGTGCCACGCTTGATACTGGAAGACTTCCCAAGGCCGGAGTACTTCTCTAGAAAGTGAGACTGGTGTATACATGTGCTTCTGCCTCTTCTGGGGCAGGGGAGTCATCTGGGAATAGCCCTCAGCCAATGTTAGTCACTGAGTCTTTTGGCATCATCATGGGTGTGTTGAAGAGTGATTCTGCAACTTGTTGGAAACTTTTAAGCAGGCTTATGCTCAGGGGGAGATGGCTGTAGAAATGCAGGCACCTTGGGGGTTCGGTTGGCTCCAGCAGGTCTTATGATAATGGGACTGGTTGTCCGGGACAGCCTGGTTCTTTCTGGAGCCTAACAAGTTCAAATGGAACTGAACCAGTTCGGGGAATGAAGCAAGTAACAGCTGTTTGACTTCCTGCATTCAGCTAGCTGTGAAGCTTCCAATTTACCTGGCAGTGTGTGTTGAATAAATAGGAAAATTTTATCCAAAATTTTTACCTCGGAGTTAAAATTCCGGGAGGAATAGTTAGCTTTCCAGGAGTCCTCTTCAAATTGTAATAAACCACCTGCCTTCAGCAGGCAGAATCCACAGAAGGAGAATATTGGCCAACACAACTGCTCACATTTAATTTAATTTAATTGCTCACTTTCGCCTCCTCTCAGAACTCCATATTACAGACTAAGTGGTCATCTTCTTACTTAATTGTTAAGGTGTTAGTCTTGGGTCTCTTGAGTTATATTTATTTTTCTTGAAGAAACGTGGATATAATAAACTTATTTGTGGATGACCAGAAAGAACGATATGAAAGCTCTACTTAGAATCTATTTGATACAAGAAATAATTTTGGGAACCTTATGACTGAGTGTCCAGATTGATAACTGGTTTTAAGAAAACACAAATTTTATATAGGATTACAGGGGTTTAATATGCAAAGAGAGATGGAAGGAAATTAGGCAAACTAGAAGGAAATTTTTAGGTATCTGACATCTTCAAGCAGAATATCATAATTGCCTGGCATCTGCATAATATATATCTTTTATACTATTTTATACTATTTCTTCTGTTTTTCCTGCTATTGATTTTATTTATTTACTTATTTTAAATTTTAAAAAATTTATTTTATTTATTTATTTTTGGCTGCGTCAGGTCTCCGTTGCTGCGTGCGGGCTTTCTCTAGTTGCAGTGAATGGGGGCTACTCTTTGTTGCGGTGCATGGGCTTCTCATTGTGGTGTCTTCTCTTGTTGCACAGCACAGGCTCCAGGCGCATGGGCTTCAGTAGTTGTGGTGTGCAGGCTCAGTAGTTGTGGCTCGCGGGCTCTAGAGCACAGGCTCAGTAGTTGTGGCGCATGGGCCCAGCTGCTCTGCGGCATGTGGGATCTTCCCGGACCAGGGCTTGAACCCGCGTCCCCCGCACTGGCAGGCGGATTCTTAACCACTGTGCCACCAGGGAAGTCCCACCCTGCTATTGATTTTAGAATGCTATTGCTCTCTTCTCACTTCTGCTTTGTCTATAAATGTAGGTAACCTGGGTGTGATACTGTGATTTGTAGTCAGAAATATATATTGGTCTCTACCCCTGGCTCCTGACACAGGGCTCCTGAAACCCTTGTAAATTCCTGGGTGATAGGAATATCTTTTGTTCTAATAAGCAACTCTGGCTGGGCTCCTTGTTGGGGACTGGTCACTGGAAAGACCAAGACGTGATTAGAAGCTTGGAATTTTCAGCCTGTTTCCCCATTCTCTTGAAAAGGAAATAAGGCTGAGAATGGAGTTAATGATGGATCATGCCTGCCTCCATAAAATCCCCAAAGTATGGGGGTTCAGAGAGCTTCCGGGTTGGTGACCATATGGGGGTGCCAGGAGAGGACATGGGAGCTCTGCGCCCCTCCCCACTTACCTTGCCCTGTGCGTCTCTTCCGTCTGGATATTCATCTGTATCCTTTCTCATGTCCTTTGACATAAGTAGTAAACGTAAGTGAACTGTTTTCCTGCATTCTGAGAGCTGCTGTAGCAAATCAGGCAAACCTGAGGAGTGGGTCTTGTAGGACTGAATCCTTTACCTGTGGGACATGATGCTACGTCCGGGTCGTGTCAGAATTGTTGAATTGTAGTACACCCAGCTGGCATCACAGAGAATTGGTTATTGTGGGTAAAAACCCAAACATATTTGGTGACCAAAAAATGTTAGAAGTGTATTTTGTGTGAGTAGTAAAGGAAACTCACAGTAAAGAGAAAGTAGGGAAGACCTGGGTTTTTCCTTTATACCAGTGGAAACCGGAGTGTTTCCTTATACTGGGGTGAGCAAATGTGAAATGCCAAGGTGCAAAACTGCACTCGATCATACCACACAATGGTAGATCACACAGATAGTCACTCCCTCCCCCACTTTCCTCTCAGCCCTAGAAGACAGGCAATACAATCATTTCTCCTGCTGTTCTTTGTAGTAGATACATCTGTGGTTTTTCCTAAACCGGGGCAAACTACATTCCTTTGAGGCAACTGAGACAGCACATGGTTGTCCCTTATGTCGAATGAGATTTGTCCTTGTAGTTTATGGTGCAGTGGACATGATACTTCCAAGTGATGTTTTTATGTGTCCAAAATTGTGACTATTTTTTCTCTAATTCAATTCACCCTATTTCTATTTGAAGCCCCTGATCTTTCCAGTGGCACAAAACTGAAATGCAGTGAGCTCTGGGCAAGTGGTTATTTAAGGTTCGAATGCACTTCATTAAGAAATTTCCTTCTTTCTTCTCAAGATGGCAGCCAAGTTCCAGGTTGATGTAGCACCGCTGCCTGGTGGCACCAGGCTTCCAAGCTGTGGTCACGTGACCTGCGCTGGTATCTACTGAGGTCGACCGGGCTACACGTCTTCAGCTGTGGTCACTCTTCCTCATTGGCATCAGGCGAGGTGTCTGTGTGCCCACTGGTGCTCTGGGTCTCATCAGTACCACAGGAGAAGATACTTGGCTTTTCCCCAGGACGTGCAGTGGTGGCAGGGAGCAATTGCAAGTCTGCAAGACTGATTCAGGCCTACTGCGCTTTGTGCGGTGGTGACTCAGGCCTGATGGACCAGATTCCTTCTCTGCTCTCAAAACCTTGTCTCTCGGTTTTATGATACTCACTACACCTCACGGGGATTTGTTCTATCATGATAATCACTCTTGCAGGGTAATGGTAGCCTCATGTCTTACAGCCTCAAATCATGGTGGTATGGGCGTCGTGTAGGTTAAAAAGAAGTACAGGATGGGGTGAGTTTGTGTGGTGGAGTTTACAGGCATATCAATTAATGCTGAAAAAGTTCATCCTGCCGTAGGAGGTTTACCAAGTGAACTCGAGGAGGTCTCAGCTGCTGTAGGGGAAGGATCCTGTTACCAGGAACCAAAATAAATAGAATGGAATAAATGTGTGGATATAGGAGATGTCACGTAGAGGTGCTTGAATTGGGACACTGGATAGGGAAGGTTCGGGTTTATATGGGCAGGAGAGGAGGGACTGAGCATTCTGCACAGGGATTGAAAACAGAGTAAATAGAAGATTGCAAAGCAAAACTGAGAGTGTGTGTTATTTCTAGGCATCACACACACACACATTTATTTTTTTGCTAGAGTAAATGGAATTTTTGCCCATTATATTTTCCAGCTGGTTACTGCTGGTATGCAGAGAAACTAAGCTTTTAATATGTACATAATATAAATGACAGCTTACTCAAGTCTCTTGTGTTTTAATCGCTTTTTTTCTCAAGCATGCTAAGTTTCTTCTCTACCTGAGCCTTTGCGTGGCCTGATCCCTCTACCTGAAACATCTTTCTCGCAAGTCTTCAGATATCTAATTCCTTCTTGTAAATGACGGTGCCGTATAATGATCGAGACTGTACACTCTGAAATCAGAGTCTGTGGATTCAAAGACCGCCTCCACCACTAAATAGCAGGGTTGTGTAGCCTCTCTATGCTTCAGTTTTGCCGTCTATGAAATGGAGACAATACACTTATCTCCTACAGCTGTGAGAATTAAATGAGTCAACCCGTAGTATGCGACACATAATAACTAGTCGTCATTACGGTCATTCATGAGTTAGTTATTTGTTCACTCTTTGTCTTATTTACTGTGTAATTTAAGTAGTCAAAGAGTATTTATATCTCTATGAGTTATTCTTTCTTTTTTTTTTTTTTTGCAGTGTGGAAGTTAACTAAAAACTCACTATTGCCAATGCCCACCACATTGATTATATAGATGTTGGTGTCCACAGTACTCACACAGTTTCATTATTTTGAGAGTGAAAAGACATACTAAAGCAAGTTAATGATATTATCACAAAGCGCTACAGCAGCATGGCTCTGATTATACCTGAACACGGGTTCTACAGTTTTCTTTGGGATCGAATGTCAACATTAATATGCTGTTACCTTAAGCTTTATTTTTATTCTCAGAGGCAACGTTCCTTAACAAAAGACACATTGTATAGGTTATTGTAAGCTTCATTACCCTGGACCCTGGCTGCTCTTTATAATTTGGATCAACATTTATTGACCATCATGATCCAATTGACTCATTTGGATTCAGTCAATATGATCAAACTGCTATTAATCTCAGTGGAATAAATTTATACTCAGACCTTCATGACTTATTAGATCGAAAGCTTTATGAAGCAATTCAAGGCGATATCTCATTAGCTCCATTAGTTCTATCATTCATTTGACTTGGAGGTTCTGGCCTTGGGTGAGTAGAAGCTAGAAGCAGAGTTTAAGCAAAGTTTTATAATTAAATTGAATTCGAAGGTGTTCTAGCGGGACTTTCCTGGTGGTGCAGTGGTTAAGAATCCGCCTGCCATTGCAGGGGACACGGGTTCGAGCCCTGGTCCTGGAAGATCCCACATGCCGTGGAGCAACTAAACTAAGCCCGTGCGCCACAACTACTGAGTCTGTGCTCTAGAGCCCGTGAGCCACAACTACTGAGCCCACGTGCCACAACTACTGAAGTGCACGCGCCTAGAGCCTGTGCTCCGCCACAAGAGAAGCCACCTCAATGAGAAACCCAAGCACCACAACGAAGAGTAACCCCCGCTCGCCACAACTAGAGAAAGCTCCACGTGCAGCAATGAAGACCCAACGCAGCCAAACCTAAAAAAAAAAAAAAAAAAAAAGTTCTAGCAGAGCTTTTGACATCAAGCATTGCAAGCCACAGAACGGATAAGGATTTAGAGGCCAGCATTTCAAAATGGTAAGTCTTCTGAAGTGGTTCAGAATGAGCCTCCCCAAGATGTGCCACCTTGGCCTGTGGATTATTTTGAACTAAAGGCAGTGGAGACCCTGGGGGCTCAAGAGAAACCGCTGCTCCTCCCTTAGCTAACTGGAAGAATTTAAACTGGGGGTCTTGCCCAGAATGAGAATTACTACCAGAGATCAGTTTTATCTGAGTTATCCATCTATATAGCGGGGTAAATATTTAATTACCAAACACCTACTCTTGTTCTTCTTGTCCTGTGAACTGCCCTCCTCCCCTTTGAAGCCCCAGACACCTTTCTCATTCCTTAGCTCAGGGTGGCATATATACCTCACTTTACCTTTCTGTACTGGAACCTCTCGTGTATGTGGGGTTCCTATACGTACAACATTTATCACTTTGTTTTTCTCCTGTTAATCTGTCTCATGTCGATTTGATTATTAGACCAGCAGAAGGACCTTTGAAGGGTAGAGGAAAATTCTTTCTCCCCAATACTTTCAACACATACATTTTCGAGACCTGACAGACTAAAGGCATTTGTGTACAATTACATTATTGTGCCTTTTTGTGTACTCCCAATACTTTTTTTTTTTTTTTTTTTTTTTTTTTTGTAATATGCGGGCCTCTCCCGTTGCGGAGCACAGGCTCCGGACGCGCAGGCTCAGCGGCCATGGCTCACGGGCCCAGCCGCTCTGCGGCATGTGGAATCTTCCCGGACCGGGGCACGAACCCGTGTCCCTTGCATTGGCAGGCAGACTCTCAACCACTGTGCCACCAGGGAAGCCCTACTCCCAATACTTTTTAATCACAATATTTAATTTAATTCGTCCTGAATCCACGTCCTTTATGCATTGTTTATGATTGTGAATATACATTGTGCTTAGCAGGGCTTTGTGATTTGAATAGTTGCATGCATTCAGTATTAATAAAGAGCTGGTCTTTATTAGGATTCTCCACCTTTGCATCGTAGAACACTGCTTTGTGTACAGTATTTGTCAAGATACTAAAAGAAAAAATATTGCAGGAAAATTGAGAGGCTTCACTGTAATTTTTTTTATTGTTTTACATGATATGAAATAAAATGCAGACTTATTTCACTATTTTTGATTGGGGGTAGGTGCTTGGGGGAAGGATGTGACATTTAACAGGTAGTGTTACTTTCAAAGTGTTTTTGGATTTAGGAAAGAAAGCTCATTATAGCAGGATCAAATTAGAAATGTAGGGACTTCCCCGGGCGGTCCAGTGGTTAAGACTGCGTGCTTCCAATGCAGGGGGTGCGGATTCGATCCCTGTTTGGGAAACTAAGATCCTACATGCCACGCGGCACAGCCAAAAATTTTAAAAAGTATAAAATAAAATTAGAAATGTAAATAAAGCCACCATGTGAGCGTTAGAATAATTTCATAATGTTCTGCCTTCCACTACCAGTGGTTCTCGACCAGGGGTGATTTTCCTTACCCAAGGGACACCTGACAATGTCTGGAGACATTTTTGGTTGGCACAACTGCTTGGGGGTAGAGGGGTGGGGTGTTACTAGCATCTGACGGGTAATGGCCAGAGATACTGCTAAAAGCATCCTCCAATGCACAGGACAGCACCCACAACACAGTTACCTGCTCCAAATTTCAACAGTGCCAGGTGAGAAACCCTACTTTGGAGGAAGCACCACCTTTTTCTTCAGCTCTGGTCATTCAGAAGGAGCATACAAGATTCATTTTCCCAGCTACCTCACATTATGCACCCCTGTTTTTAAATTCCAATTTGTCTGTGTCAGATGCACAGCAGTCAGTCTGCTTCTCTGTATGAGGGAAATTGTTTTCTGCTAACTGATAACCTCATCTTAGCAGTTTCTTTTCCAGCACATCAAAGCTCACAGTCAGACTTGCAGCAGCTAGTGCACTTTTGAGTGGCTTTATGACACATAAAGACCCTCTTTGGCATTCATACTGTGCTGCTCTGTTGTTTACAAGCTAGCGGTAAATTATTTATGGATATTGCTGGAGATAGGACTGACTCGGTCTCTCCTTTTTAACCCCAAAGCTGTTTTTTATCTGGTGGCGAGATTTATGGGAAAGCTATCTTGGGGGGTTATGTTCTCTTTGCATTTATGTGACAGATTTTACAGTACCAATCCCATTGACTTTTTATTACTTTAAACTTGTTCTGGAAATTATTATTAACTACGTCATGAACTCAACAGATAGTATTTTTTTCCCTTAGAATTCCCACTTTAATGTCATTTCAGGAAGGCTCTTCCTGAGTCAGTGTAGAGAAAAACTGAGAAAAATCTCCTTTTGGATCCAGTGCAAAGCAAAAGATCTTTAGGTTGCTCTGGAGCATGGATCTCTTAAAGGATTTAGTTCGTCTGAGAGTAGGTGTTTGTTTTATATTCAGTTGATCACCAAAGTAATAATTGTAGGGTGGGCAGTTACTTCTGCCAGAATCAATGTTCTTCAGTTTTGGGTTTTTTTTTTAAATACACAGAATATTATTTTTTAATGAGTTTCCACTGACATTTTCAACCACTGCCTCTGATTTTGTTCTTCATCACCCTTCCCCTCAAGTGGTAGCATCTTGTTCTTAAATTTGCCAGGCATTTAGGAGATAGACTAATTTCTAAAATATAATAAGACAGAAAGTATATGTAGAAGGCAATGCTAATCAAAATGTGCAACTTAACCCAGAAACTCGTAGCTCTCTCTAGTAGGTCTTTGCTTTTTATTGTGGCTGATAAATTATCAATTGAAAATTAAAAGAATGACTTACTCATGAATTAACAAGGGATAAACTATTGGATGTCAACAAGAATGTCCTTCTTATTGGATTTCATTGATAGACTGAAAGTTCATGCCAGTAGTTTAGGCTCTAAGGAAACTCAGAAACCAGGTTAGAAATAAAGGACAAAAGTTGACGTCTACTTGGAATCAAGTCATTAGTCCTTGGGTATTTCCTCTGCCTTTCTAGGTTCTTCTGGCTGGTTTAAGAATTAAATTGACATGACATGGATTAATAGAAGAGAATCAAACAAAAGTTTAGTAACATGTACACATGCAAGAGACCCAGGAAAACTGAGTAACTCGTGGAAATGGTTGAAGCCCTCACCTTAAATACCATCCTCAGCTAAAGACAAAAGAGGATGTTGAGGGTGGGGAATGTCAGTTATGGGAGGTTCCCAGGAAAAGCATGGTAAACAAGGGTACGGTTGTAATGCAGATTTAAGTCTTGGCCTTCTCCAAAGATAACAGTTTCTAGAGATTTGGCCATCCTCCACTTCCTGGTACAGAGAGGAAGACACCCTTACAAATGGAGATTTTCCTTAACAAATGTAAATTTCTCTTACAAAAGTGTAACTCTCACTTGGTTTTCAGAATTTTCCCTTGTCTTCTGTTTCTTGGAAAGTAAGCAGCTTAAAATACAGTAATTAATATGCCAAAGAGACGTATTTTAGGGTGGCAAATCTGCTCTACTACAGTATGCTAAAGATATTGGCAACAAGGAATAAAAGAATTAAAGAAAAGGTAAACATAGTAATATTATATTTAAATGATTTCTTTGTTTTGTACAGGCATCAGAGCCTGGAGATTTCCTAGTTTAGAGGTTTAGTTAAAAATACAATATGATTCTCTGGATTTCTGCTATAGAGAGGTTTAGGGGGTCATCTGGCCTATTGGATCCCCCAAGAATCTTGGTCCTTGCATGCAACTAGATTTTATAGGATGAACTCTTTCCTTGATGAGGAAGTAAAATTTGTAGGTAAGGACTTAAAAAAAATTACAGTCTCATGAAAATAGCATTTCTAAAGTATAAATCAGCCAATATATAAGGCTGGTTTATATGTGATTATAGGACTGTAGATCTGGGTCCTTCAATAAAAAAGAAAACAAAGCAAAGCAGATAAAATGGGGGGAAAAAGCCTACCAATACAACAATAACAAAAACTCAAGTTTAATATTTTTAATATATTGAACAACATTGGGATGACCATACATCCTGGTTTATGACTGTTGATTATTTTTAGTGCTCCTTTTCACTATCAAAAATGTTCCTGTTTCCCGGCTGGCACAGTGGTTAAGAATCCGCCTGCCAATGCAGGGGACACGGGTTCGAGCCCTGGTCTGGGAAGATCCCACATGCCACGGAGCAACTAAGCCCACGTGCCACAACTACCGAGCCTGTGCTCTAAAGCCCACGAGCCACAACTACTGAGCCCACGAGCCACAACTACTGAGCCCACGTGCCACAACTACTGAAGCCCACATGCTTAGAGCCTGTGCTCCTCAACAAGAGAAGCCACCGCAATGAGAAGCCTGTGCACCGCAAGGAAGAGCAGCCCCTGCTCGCTGCAACTAGAGAGAGCCCGCGTGCAGCAACGAAGACGCAATGCAGCCAAAAATAAATAAATAAATGAAAATTTATTAAAAAAAAAATGTTCTTGTTTGGATGAGAAAGTATGTGGTTACCCAAAGAAACATGGATGAGCTCTATGTTTGAGATTACTAAGTTGATTTCCTGCTCTTAAGGTAATTCAGTTCACCACAACAGTCCTTTTATCTGCCTCTCACAAAGATAAACCATCCTTGATTTTTTTTTTTTATCCTTGATGTTTTAAATGACATTTAAGACCATTTTTTACAATCTGGTTGTATATAAATGATTTTAATTATTTGAATGGGTTCTATTAAATATAAGGTTGTAATTTAGTTTTTGATAGATCATTACTTCTTTTGTCTTTGCAAGGATTTTTACAGTTTTACTATGCTGTAAAAATAGTAACTAACAAATTGTTGCTCAATTGATTTTGAGAAATTGGTCTTTTAAAGAGCTTGTGTAGGAAAATTATATTTTAAGATTCCTGACAGTACCTGTTACTGAGTCCACAGTTGTATTTGAATCAGTGGTTTTTCATTTATTTTGAATCTTGAAGGGGAGCAGAATTTTCCACCCCAAAATATGTTTCCTTGGCATAAGGATTATTTTAAGCTAGTTATTTTTAAGAAACAGCAGACATAAGAAAGGCTCTGAAAACTGCGAAGTTACCCTTTTGTAAGAGACATTTACATGTATAAGGGAAATCTCCTTGTGTAAGGACATCTCCCTCACTGTACCAGGAAGACAAGGATGACTCTAAACCTCTAGGAACTCTTATTAATGGAGAAGGCAGAGACTTGAATCTGCATCACAACCTTACTCTTGTTTATTGTGCTTTGCCTGAAAACCTCCCATAACTGGCCTTCCCCACCCCCAGCATCTTTTGTCTTTAGCTGGAGATGGTATTTAAGGTGGTGGCTTGGGCCACTTTGAGGAGTTACTCAGTTTTCCTGGATATCTCCCATGTATACAGGAGGTATACATGTCATTAAACTTGTGTATGTTTTTCTCCAGTTAATCTGTCTTTTACTACAGGGGGCATTTCAGCCAAGAACCTAGAGGGGTAGAAGGAAAATGATTTTCCTCCTCCCCTGCAATCTCATTTATCAAACCTCTTGAGAATCTGATAAAAGCTAAGAATATTTTCCCAGAAAATGAAATAATATACACATAATATTTTCCAAAAGTTTTGTTGGGTTCAAGGACCCCCTGATGCCCTTCAAAGCATTTTAGTTTAGGAAACCCAATCCTAGACTATGAGAAATTGGAGGATAGGAATTGTGTTTTTTCCTTCCCTTTCTTTTTTATTTTCATTCTTCTCTGAATCTCCAGTACTAGCAAATAGTTATACTCTGTAAGTGTTCATTGAATGATGGTGTGAAAGAATTTTAATCTAAAATGGAACCAGGGGATATGAAATGGAGAATCTCACACATTTGCCCTCAAAAGAAATAAACTTGAGAACTGAGAGATTGACTTTGTTACTGAATGGAAGTTTGTGTGCCCGATGCACAGTGAGGCCAAAGAAACCGAAGTGTCAGTGTTTGGAGCAGAGGAAGGTTTATTGCAGTGTCAAGCAAGGAGAACAAGCGGCTAGTGCTCAAAAAACCCAAACTTCCTGATGGTCTGGGGGGAGAAGTTTTCATAGGAAAAAGGGCATAGGGGTGAGGGCTGCCAAGGCCATGTGACTTTCTTCTGATTGGTCGGTGGTGTGGTAACAGGGCAGTGCTCCAGGAATCCTGTGCTCAGCCTGAAGTTACCATCGTCCACCTGGGTAGGGGCCTTAGTTCCTGCAGAAGGATTCAATGATTCTGTCATGTATATTTCTTCAGGAGGAACCAGGACCCTGCCCCAAGGCTACACTATTGTTTCTTGACTGCTCTTCTGTTTCTGCATTCCCTCCATTCCCTAATTAGAAACTGTTTGAATCTGCCCTTTGGAACTCAGGGAAGGTCTGGGAGGCTGAGTGAAGTCCATTTCCTACAAACAAGAAATGGGAGACATGGAAAGTATTTGTACCCGGGAGGGCCCCACAGGGTCCTGTTCAGTTTCAGCTTCCATCAAATGCCTGATTTATAGAAGACTGAGACTTATCTCCTATACAGTGAACATCTGCCGAGAATCTCTCCCCATCCTCAAGCCAGTGAACTTACTGCTTACACACTGGCTTGACTGCCCCCTCTTTGTGCTCCTTGCCTGTAAACACAATTCACCACAAACCCTCAATGGATTCGGCTGTAGCTTGCTACAGCATGCATTTCCTGAAATGCAATTTCTCTGCTATTCCCGAATAAATTCCAATTCTGGTAATTTGAGTTTGACTCACGTTTACCTCTTTATTAAGGTTGACAGTAGAGTGAAAGGATGCTTTTTGGGATCTGAGTTAGATACTTCATAGGTTTCCACTTTTCTTTCATCTTTCTTCCTGCGTTTTCTCCTTTTTTTCCCATTTTCGTTTGTTGGGAAATATTTCCCATTCTGTAAACTTTGCAGCAGATCATATAGCAGAAGTGCTAGCTGCAACATTTACAAGCTCTGTGTCCTGGGGTCATTTACTTAAGTCTCTTTGAGCCTCACTTTCCTCATGTGTAATACAATATATACTTCATGGAGTGATTGGAGTCCCTTTAGCTCTATAGAATGATTACCTATAAACCTTCTCAACTACCCGCCCACAGAAAGTGAATTTTCTCAACAAACCATTTTTGTGCTGATGAAAGTGAGTTATTCTTATTTGTTATTATTATGTAGAGATACATAGACTTGGCAAAGAGCTGCTCATTTATCTCAAATCCACTCGTGTGTCCTGATAGGCAGGCCTGGTGCGCTTTAAGAAAAGTTATACTATCTCTGATCCTATTCGAAACCAATGTATTTTTCCAATTGACCATGTTATATTGTCCAAAATTCCCATAGTTCCCAATAATTCCCACTTCCTTTTTTGGGGTAGAAGTTAACTTTTTGAGCCAGTTACTAAACAGAGGCTCAGGGACTAGACAAAAGACAGGTTTTAACAATGATGAGGGGGTCAGATGGGGTCCAGAGTATGTGTGGTACACCTTGGGGCAAATAACACAGTGAGCATAGGGAAAACACTGGGCAGAGGATAGCAGGAAGCTATAGAATTTGAGAGGCATACAATTGTTGGATTATCTATAGAAAGAGATCAAAGACAAATCTTCCCCAAATCAGCGTGGTACTTCCTGGCCTATTGGCCTCTTTTCCCATTTTTAAAGGTTATGAGTCTCATATTGGGTATATTAGTTGAATAAGACCCTTGCAGGTAGCAGACAGAGAAATAAACTACGTTACTAATGTGATTTCGCTTTAACTGAGACATCCTAATAGTAATTTCTGAGTTGAGCACAAAAGTCTGTACAGTGCACTCGGAACAATGAGGATAGTGGATCAAAGAGAGCTGACATCATTTTTCACCTTTGAGCCTTAGTTTTCTCATTTCTCAAATGCAAATAACCTACTTTGAAGTGATTTCTGCATTACATGACACAGTTTCAGAAAGTGGCTTGTTCAGGGACTGGCACATAATAAGCACTAAATAATTACCTGAAATGTGAGATATATTGCCTTTAAAAAAATTGAAGTTTTACTATAATTCAAAAAGATACATGCACCCCTATGTTCATAGCAGCACTATTTACAATAGCCAAGACATGGAAACCACCTAAATGTCCATCGACAGATGACTGGATAAAGAAGATGTGGCACATATATACAATGGAGTACTACTCAGCCATAAAAAAGCACGAAATAATGCCATTTGCAGCAACATGGATGGACCTAGAGATTATGATACTAAGTGAAGTAAGTCAGAAGGAGAAAGACAAATATCACATGAGATCACCTGTATGTGGAATCTAAAATATGACACAAATGAACGTACCTATGAAACGGAAACAGACTCACAGACCTAGAGAACAGACTTGTGGTTGCCGAGGAGGGTTGGGGGACGGATGGATTGGGAGTTTGGGATTAGCAGATGCAAATTGTTACACATAGTATGGAAAACAACAGGGTCCTACTGTATAGCACAGGGAAGTATATTCAATATCCTGTGAGAAACCATAATGGAAAAGAATATGAAAAAGGATGTATATATGTGTATAACTGAGTCACTTTGCTGTATAGCAGAAATTAACATAGATCAACTATACTTCAATAACATTATTTTTTTTTAATTATAAAGTTTAAATTTTGACTAGGAGGCTTGGTTTTCTATGAATTCAGTTATTTCTATTTCTTTTTAACTTGTCTATTTTATAGTAGTTCTCAACCTTGGCACATATCGTTCACGTTTTGGGCTCTTCACAATGGTAGCTATCCATGGCCACTCTTCATCTGTACTGTTAAAAGTTTCCCTGATGATTCTAATTATGTTCTTGTAAATTAATCTAGGTTTCTTGCATATTTTAATCTGTACTCCCTCTCTTTGGTTTCCTAATCTCCAAATAGCCAAATGGAAATGAGAGTGAAACTAACAAGTCAAGGTAACTTCACTACCACCTCTATCTGCTATTACAGTGTGACATGCATTCTCATCTCCTGTTTCATTTGTTGGTGCTCTTCCAACTTCAGACTCCACAGGTAGTGATGAAATCACTTCATCATGCTTTTCTGCTTTTACTGATGACGTTGAGCTATGAGAGACGTTCATATTCGGATGTGATTAAGTTTCTGCAGAATATGTAGATATCTTGAATTTAATAGAAAGATTTCATATATGCTTGCTCATGCAAACTCTTTCTCTGATAAACTAAACGTCAAGAGGATACTCTTCAAAGGAGATTCAAGGGATGATCTTTTTTGTTTTTAGAAGGCTGTGGTTGAGCTTAGGTTATTTGAAGATGAGGTTCCTGTGCTCAGGATGTTGCTTTTTCCTTTATTATTTTAATTTTAATTTTTTTTTTACCTTTTGACCTCTTTATTTTATTTTTTTTTGACCTCTTTATTTTTAAGGTGGCAAAAATATCATAAACAGGTAGACTCAGTTAAAAAAACCCACCATTAGTCTTCAATATAAAAACTAGAAAAATATTGTTTTATGTATGGAATGACTCTGACTTAGTGAAACCAGTTGAAAAAAGCATTAAGCGTAGGTCAAAAGATTTTAAATGAATCTCTTGGAAACTTAAGATGTTTTTATTATTTTCCTTTGCCCTACTTGGGCAAGATTATACTTAATTTATTGTTTTATTGTCTTGTTTATTATTATTAATGTGGTAAATATACAAGTAAATAAGTTTATTATAATCATTTTAAAAGTGTAATTTTTAAACCTTTTTATTGTAGAATTTTTCAAACTTACACAAAAGTAGAGAGAATAATATGATAAAATCCAATGTAAATCCAGGGTATTTTAAATTTCAGATATTGTGTCATTTCACCCTTGAATTCCTCAGCATTTATAGTTACTGCCATTTCTCCCTTGAATACCCTCAGTATTACATTTCTGTTATAGTTATTGGTTGCTGTATAACAAACTACCCCAATACTGGATGATTCCATCTGGGTTCAGCACTGTGGCTTGTCTCTGCTCTATGTCACGTCATTTGGGCTTACTCCTTCCTTTTCAGTTGGGTATCAGCTAAATTTGGGCTTTGGAATCCAAATGGCCTCACTTATATGTCTGGTATTTGGTAATGGCTGTACGCTAGAGCACCTTGACTTTTGTTCACGTGGCCTGTCACCTTCCAGTAAGCTAAACCTGGCTTTTTCATTGCAAAGTTGTCTCAGGATTCCAAGAGAGAGAAAACAGATGTCATAAGTTCTAGCCTTGGAATTCGCACACTACCATTTCCTGTTGGATTCTACTGGTCACAGAAATTCCCAGGGCCAGCCTAGAGTCAAGGGGAGGGAAATAGATTCTACCTCTAGATGGGAGGAGGGGCAAAGTCACGTTGCACAGAGGCATGTGAGGAATGATAAGAATAGTTGCTGCCATTTTAAAAATAGAGTTTATTCTTTAGAGCAGTTTTAAGTTCACAGCAGTGTTGAGCAAAAAGTACAGAGTCCCCATATGCTCCCTGCCCCTACACATGCACAACCTCCCCCATTATCAACATGTCCCACCAAAGTGGTACATTGTTGACATTGATGAACCTACGTTCACACATCATTATTATCTGGAGTCCATAGTTTCCATTAGGGTTCACCTGGGTGCTCTACATTCTGTGGGTTTGGACAAATGTATAATGACATGTATCTGCCATTATAGTGTCATACAGAGAAGTTTCACTGCCCTAAAAATCCTCTGCACTCTCCCTATTCATTCCCTCCCTCCAACCTCTGGCAACCCCTGAGTTTTTACCATCTCCATCGTTTTGCCTTTCCTGGAATGTCATATACTTGAAATCCTATAGTATATAGCCTTTACACATTGGCTTCTTCACAGAGTAATATGCATTTGGGGTTTCTCCATATCTTTTCATGGCTTGATAGCTCATTTCTTTTTTAGTGCTGAATAATATCCATTGTCTGGATGTATCACAGTTGATCCATTCACCAACTGAAGGACATCTTGGTTGCTTCTGAGTTTTAGCAGTTATGAACAAAGCTGCTCTGAATACCCATGTACAAGTTTTTGTGTGGACGTAAGTTTTCAACTCCTTTCAGTAAATACCAAGGAGCACAATTGATGGCTTATAGGATAAGACTATGCTTAGTTTAGTAAAAATCTGCCAAGCTGGTTCTAATGTGGCTATACCATTTGGTATTCCCACTATAATGTGCTTTTTTTTTTTTTTTTTTTTTTGCGGTACGCGGACCTCTCACTGTTGTGGCCTCTCTCGTTGCGGAGCACAGGCTCCGGACGTGCAGGCTCAGCGGCCATGGCTCACGGGCCCAGCCGCTCCGCGGCATGTGGGATCTTCCCGGACCGGGGCACGAACCCGTGTACCCTGCCTCGGCAGGCGGACTCTTAACCACTGCGCCACCAGGGAAGCCCAGGTATTCCCACTATAAAAGATGAGTTTCTCTTGCTGCACATCTAACTGATCTTTTTGTTTTAAATATCACCATTCTAGTAAAAGAGTTAACGGAGTTAACAATATTTTCTTTTTAAAATTAATTTATTTTAATTTTTTTTATAGTACGTCCTTGTTGGTTATCTATTTTAAATATAGCAGTGTGTACTTGTCAATCCCAAACTCCCAATCTATCCCTCTCCAGCCCCCACCCTTCCCCCCGGTAACTGTAAGTTCATTCTCTACCTCTGTGAGTCTGTTTCTCTTTTGTAAATAAGTTCATTTGTATCATTTTTTCTTAGATTCTGCATACAAGTCATGTCGTATAATATTTCTCTGTCTGACTTACTTCACTTAATATGATAATCTCCAGGTCCATCCATGTTGCTACAAATGGCATTATTTCATTCTTTTTAATGGCTGAGTAATATTCCATTATATATATGTACCACATCTTCTTCTTTTTTTTTTAGTAATATTTTTAATCATATTTCAAAATGAGTAACAAATTAATTTTATAAAAAATTAAGCTTTATAAAAATTCCAAATATAATGAAGTTATATTTGTAACTTACATAAACTGCCAAAAAGGCATTGGTTCACATGTATGTTTTTTTTTTTTTTTTAACATCTTTATTGGGGTATAATTGCTTTACAATGGTGTGTTAGTTTCTGCTTTATAACAAAGTGAATCAGTCATACATAAACATATGTTCCCATATGTCTTCCCTGTTGCGTCTCCCTCCCTCCCACCCTCCCCATCCCACCCCTCCAGGCTGTCACAAAGCACCGAGCCAATATCTCTGTGCCATGCGGCTGCTTCCCACTAGCTATCTACCTTCCTGCGTTTGTTAGTGTGTATATGCCCATGACTCTCTCTCGCCCTGTCACAGCTCACCCTTCCCCCTCCCCATAACCTCAAGTCCGTTCTCTAAGAGGTCTGCGTCTTTATTCCTGCTTTACCCCTAGGTTCTTCATGACATTTTTTTCTTAAATTCCATATATATGTGTTAGCATACGGTATTTGTCTTTTTCTTTCTGACTTACTTCACTCTGTATGACAGACTCTAGGTCTATCCACCTCATTACAAACAGCTCAATTTCGTTTCTTTTTATGGCTGAGTAATATTCCATTGTATATATGTGCCACATCTTCTTTATCCATTCATCCGATGGCGGGCACTTAGGTTGTTTCCATCTCCGGGCTATTGTAAATAGAGCTGCAATGAACATTTTGGTACATGACTCTTTTTGAATTTTGGTTTTCTCAGGGTATATGCCCAGTAGTGGGATTGCTGGGTCATATGGTAGTTCTATTTGTAGTTTTTTAAGGAACCTCCATACTGTTCTCCATAGTGGCTGAACCAATTCACATTCCCACCAGCAGTGCAAGAGTGTTCCCTTTTCTCCACACCCTCTCCAGCATTTATTGTTTCTAGATTTTTTGATGATGGCCATTCTGACTGGTGTGAGATGATATCTCATTGTAGTTTTGATTTGCATTTCTCTAATGATTAATGATGTTGAGCATTCTTTCATGTGTTTGTTGGCAGTCTGTATATCTTCTTTGGAGAAATGTCTATTTAGGTCTTCTGCCCATTTTTGGATTGGGTTGTTTGATTTTTTGATATTGAGCTGCATGAGCTGCTTGTAAATTTTGGAGATTAATCCTTTGTCGGTTGCTTCATTTGCAAATATTTTCTCCCATTCTGAGGGTTGTCTTTTGGTCTTGTTTATGGTTTCCTTTGCTGTGCAAAAGCTTTGAAGTTTCATTAGGTCCTATTTGTTTATTTTTGTTTTTATTTCCATTACTCTAGGAGGTGGGTCAGAAAGGATCTTGCTTTGATTTATGTCATAGAGTGTTCTGCCTATGTTTTCCTCTAAGAGTTTGATAGTTTCTGGCCTTACATTTAGGTCTTTAATCCATTTTGAGCTTATTTTTGTGTATGGTGTTAGGGAGTGATCTAATCTCATACTTTTACATGTAGCTGTCCAGTTTTCCCAGCACCACTTATTGAAGAGGCTGTCCTTTCTCCATTGTACATTACTGCCACCTTTATCAAAGATAAGGTGTCCATATGTGCATGGGTTTATCTCTGGGCTTTCTATCCTGTTCCATTGATCTATCTTTCTGTTTTTGTGCCAGTACCATACTGTCTTGATGACTGTAGCTTTGTAGTATAGTCTGAAGTCAGGGAGCCTGATTCCTCCAGTTCCTTCTTTCGTTCTCAAGATTGCTTTGGCTATTCGGGGTCTTTTGTGTTTCCATACAAATTGTGAAATTTTTTGTTCTAGTTCTGTGAAAAATGCCAGTGGTAGTTTGATAGGGATTGCATTGAATCTATAGATTGCTTTGGGTAGTAGAGTCATTTTCACAATGTTGATTCTTCCAATCCAAGAACATGGTATATCTCTCCATCTATTTATATCATCTTTAATTTCTTTCATCAGTGTCTTATAATTCCACATCTTCTTTATCCATTCGTCTGTTGATGGACATTTAGGTTGCTTCCATGTCTTGAGTGTTGTAAACAACACTGCAATGAACATTGGGGTGCATGTATCCTTTTGAACCATGTTTTTCTCCAGATATATGCCCAGGAGGATAACCTCTACTTTTAGTTTTTTAAGGAACCTCCATACTGTTCTCCGTAGTGGCTGTATCAATTTACATTCCCACCAGCAGTGCAAGAGGGTTCCCTTTTCTCCACACCCTCTCCAGCATTTATTGTTTGTAGATTTTTTTGATGATGATGGCCATTCTGACAGGTGTGAGGTGATATCTCCTCGTAGTTTTGGTTTGCATAAAATTTATTTTTAAATGTTCTTATTTTTAATTTACATAGAGTAATTTTGTGTTTTTGTGCATATACACTTCTCTGAGTTTTGGCAAATGCACAGGGTTCTCTAACACCCACCACCATTAGAATAGAGAACAGTTTCCTCACCACCAAAAATTCTCTTGTGCTGCCCACTTGTAATCAAACCCTCCTTGTACTCCTAACCAATAGAAACTACTGATTTGTTATCAGTCTTGGTAATTTTGCCTTTTCTGGAATGTCATTTAAGTGGGATTATACTGAATGTAATCTTTTGAATCTGTTCTGTTTTTCACTTAGCATAGCACATTTGAGATTCATCCATGTTGTGTGTATCGATAGCTTGTTGTTTTTTCTGAGTAGGATTCTATTGTAAGGATGTATGGATGTAACCAGAGTTTTTTTTTTTTCCATTCGTAAGTTGAATGACATTCGGGTTTTTCTAGTGTCAGGGGATTATAAATAATGATGCAAAAATACTTATATACAGGTTTTTGTGTGAATATACATTTTAATTTCTCTAGGGTAGATATCTAGGGGTTTAGTCATATGGTAGGTATATATTTAAAGTTTAAAAATTGGCAGACTGTTTTCCAGTGTGGCTGTACCATTGTTCATTTACACAGTGTATGAGAGATCTAGGTGTTCCTCGTTCTCACCAGCACTTTGTATTGTCAGGCTTTGTTTTTTTATTTTAGCCATCGTAATAGGTGTATAGTGGTTTGTTATTGTGATTTAAGTTTGTGTTTTCCTAATGACTTAATGGTCTTGAGCAACTTTTCTCATGCTTATTTGCATTCCATATACCTTCTTTGATGAAAATATGTGGAAGACATATAACTGGCAGACTTTTAGACCATTTTTTGTATTGCGTTGCTTTCTTATTGTTAAGTTTTGAGAATCCTTTATATATTCTACCTACAGATCCTTTGCTGAATAAGTGATATGCTAATATATTCTCCCAGTCTATAGCCTATCTTTTTATTCCTTTAATAATGTCTTTTTAAGAGCAAAAGTTTTTAATTTTGATAAAGTCATCTTTATCTTTTTTACCTTTTATGGATCAGAACTCTTTGCTTAACCCAGGATCATGAAGATTCTCTCCTAAAAGTTTTATACTTTAAAATTTTACATTTCTGCCTATGATCCATTTTGAGTTAATTTTGTGCAAAGTTTGGGATACAGGTTGAAGTTCTCTTCCTTTCTCTTTCGTGTGTGTGTGTGTGTGTGTGTGTGTGTGTGTGTATCCAGCTGTCCAGCAACATTTCTTTAAAAGATTATGATTTTTCCTTTGACTTTGAAACTTATCAATTGACTATATATGTGTGGGTCTATTTCTGTGTTCTCTAATTTGTTCAATTGATCTATATGTTTCTCTTGATTATGATAAGTTTACAGTAAGTCTTAAAATCAGGTAGTGTGCATCTTCCAACTTTGTTCTTTTTTTTAAAATTTTATTTAGTTATTTATGTATTTTTGGCTGTGTTGGGTCTTCATTGCTGTGTGAGGGTTTTCTCTAATTGCAGCGAGCAGGGGCTACTCTTCGTTATGGTGTGCGAGCTTCTCAATGCGGTGGCTTCTCTTGTTGTGGAGCACGGGCTCTAGGCGTGCGGGCTTCAGTAGTTGTGGCACTGAAGTGAGTGCTTAGTTGCTCCTCGGCATGTGGGATCTTCCTGGACCAGGGCTCAAACCCATGTCCCCTGCATTGGCAGGTGGATTCTTAACCCCTGTGCCACCAGGGAAGCCCCCAACTTTGTTCTTTTAATAGTAATTTCTTAATATTATTTAATATCCATTCCATTTTCAATTTTTTTCTAATTGCCTCAAAATTATCTTTGTCCAGTTGTTTTGTTTGAATCAGGATCCACTTTCACAGAATGAAATCGGTTGCGTCTCTTAAGTCCTTTAAGAAACGTTTTCATGCTACAAAATTATTACACGTTTCATGTGATAAGAAAACATGGCAGGGACTTCCCTGGTGGTGCAGTGGTTAGGAATCTGCCTGACAGCACAGGGGACACTGGTTCGATCCCTGGTCTGGGAAGATCCCACATGCTGTGGAGCAGCTAAGCCCATGCGCCACAACTACTGAGCCTGTGCTCTAGAGCTTGCGAGATACCACTACTGAGCCCATGCGCCGCAACTACTGAAGCCCGTGTGCCTAGAGCCTGTGCTCCGCAACAAGAGAAGCCACTGCAGTGAGAAGCCTGTGCACCACCAACAAAGAGTAGCTCCCTTTTGCTGCACGCAGCAACAAAGACCCAAAGCAGCCAAAATATAAATAAATTAATTTTAAAAAAGAATGAAAGAAACCGTGACATTTATCCAGTAGCATGTCCCACATACTGGTTTTGGCTCATTTGTTTTTCCTTATTATGTCATTCAAATTGTTCTATTATTCCTCATACATCTTTTGAACAGGTAATGAGATTTTCATTTCATTTGAGTTTAAACTTTGGCTAGGTGACTTCACAGGGTACTTTCTAAGCTGTACATCAAGGACCTAATGTCTGGTGTCCTATTTTAAGTGCTGCTCTGCTTGATCAGTAGGTTCCGGTGTTACCAGCTTTAGCCAACCATTATAAAGTTCCCTATCAGCCTCTTATCTAATGGATATAGTGGCCATTCATGCTATTTCACTAGATTTATTGTTTTATTAATGGTTGCACAATGGTGATATTCTGATTTTAGAATTTATTTTGCATTTATTAGATGGAAGGTTTATATACAGAAGGACTTTACTCATCAATTCTTGGGTTATCCTAAAATATACTTAGCATTGGAGAGGCAGGACAAATGTTTCTTTTCTTGATTTATCAAGTTTCAGAGAGATGAGTTAGTGCCCTGGAAACTTCTAATTGTGACCAATGATTTTTTTTAAATATATTTTTTAATAAATTTATTTATTTTTGGCAGGGTTGTGTCTTTGTTGCAGTGAGGGGGGGCTTTTTTTTGTTTGGGTACGTGGGCTTCTCATTGCGGTGGCTTCTCTTGTTTCGGAGCTCAGGCTCTAGGTACGCGGGCTTCAGTAGTTGTGGCATGTGGGCTCAGTAGCTGAGGCTCATGGGCTCTAGAGCCCAGGGTCAGTAGTTGTGGTACACGGGCTTCGTTGCTCTGCGGCATGTGGGATCTTCCTGGGCCAGGGCTCAAACCCGTGTCCCCTGCATTGGCAGGTGGATTCTTAACCACTGCACCAGCAGGGAAGTCTGACAAATGATTATCTTTAGTATCATTATGAACTTATGGATTTGTATACACTTGACATATTTAAATCCGTTGAAGTCATTATTCTTTTTGATGTTCAGATTATCTCATGTTAGTCTACTGGAAGCGTCTTCATCTTGACATTAACCCATTAGTTTTTTTTGTTTGTTTTAATTTTTTTTTTTTTTTTTTGGCCACGTTGTGGCCTGTGGGATCTTAGTTCCCCCACTAGGGATCGAACCCGTGCCTTCTGCAGTGGAAGCACGGAGTTTTAACCATTGGCCCTTCAGGGAACTCCCTTAACCCATTAGTTTTTAACAGCTTTCTTGCTTTCTGGCACAGTAATGTCCTAAGCTAATCTTGTACATTTCCTGTTCCACTCTTTAATTCAGCCATTTCTCCAAGAAATCCTTGGAACCTTTAATTGAAGATACAATTTAGAGACTATATTTTGGGAACTATGGTAAAATAGATAAATTTTGAGTGTTGGCTGTCTGGTGGTTTTTAGGCTTTTTATTGTAAAGTACCATAAAAATCCTTAAAGAAAGTTTGTAGTCATAATGTCCTCATTATCTTTTGTTAAGACTCAACTGAAAGGACTGTCCCTGGGGTAGGAATTTACCAACCCCAAGTCCTAAAATGGCTGCCCTGAATTCCTGTAACCATTTATTAGTCTATCTGTGGCTGGAAAGGGTTGGAGCATTCTGAGAGGACAAATTCAGTAAGAGATTTCTTTGAGGCCATAATTCACTGCAATGTAAATACAAATGTCCCTGCCAATAGGGCTGCACGTGTCCTTACCTTATAAGGAATGGCCACTTCTAACTGTATATCAAGGTTTAGTTTATATCGGGTCACAAACTTTCCCTTCAACAGTGCCATACTTACTGTCATATTTGCTCAGTGGAAATTTGGAGAAAAAGACATGCTCCAGGATTAAATCTGCTGTGAGTATACAAATTTTTATTAAGCTAGACAACAGTATGAATGCAAAGACTTTAAAGTGACAATTTTTGTATGGAACTAGCTATACATTTCGATTTCATTACCTTGAATACAGTTATGCAGTACTTTGAAAAATGTGTTTATTCTCCTATTTGCATTTGGAAATGACCTTCCACTCAGTACTGATGCCAGCTGCAGTGCAGAAAGCACTGTATAACTTAGCGGTCCTGTGACAGTATTCAGGCAGGTGCTGTATGTTGCTCATTTCCAAGAAACGAGAAAGGTTAAAGATTGCTGCATTCTGTGATTTAAAATTCAAATGGGGAGCTTACTCTTGTTCTATGAACCACATCATTATCTATAATTGGTATGTCCTTTGCCTACCTGATTTTTTCTTGGTTTTTTTTTATCACTTGTGCAGAATACTAGAATAAAGAAAAAGTATATATGAGAAGTTTCCCCAGTATTAGACTCCCTTCATCTATATCTACATCTGTATCTATGTCTACATCTGTACCTATATCTACATCTGTATCTATATCTAGCTAGCTAGATGACTAAGAATTTGGTGAGGTTTTCATTACATTTCTTTTTTCATTGTTTGCTAGTGTTTATCACTTATCAACCAGCATCCCAGAATACTAATAATTTCTTCTAAACTATTTACGGAAGCCATTCATAGAAAGTAACTATACGGGCATCTGAATGCTGACATACATAGGTACTTGATGTCAAACCAAACCTGGAATGTAAAAAATATTTGCCAGGATAAAGACATATATGGTACACCCTCCATCCGGTCCTCCATTGTGAACCTTGATCACTGGCCTGTGCCCCCTGTGATTTAACCAGGTTTTTATATTGATGGTGACATTAACCCAGTAGTTTTGTAGGAAGAACAGAGCATATCTGTTTATTATCCAGCATGGTGTCAGAGGGCTTTATAAATATTTTGGCTCTGTGTATATTTTAACTGAAATAAAATAAAGTGCAGTTAAGGCTTTAAAAACAGCTCCATTGACTCAGCCCTCATACCACATGACAATGCATTGTGTAGCACTGGGGTGCACCATTCCCCTTGTCTTTGCATTTTATTTATGAATTTTACATGAAATCATTACCATTTCTGTATTCAGTATTTCTGCAGTGGCGGAAGCAGGGATCTAAACAGGCTGTTACATCTCAAAGACACATTCATTAGGCCTGAATTATGAGTTCAGCACATCCTGAAAATAGGAACTGCTCAGAACCTCCTCACAGCTGTCGTTTTGCTTCTCTCCTACAACTGCCATCACCCTGTACAAAATGACGACTCTATTCCACACCCACCAGATGTTTTTGCCCCCATTTTATGGTGTCAGCCTTGAATACAGAAATCTTGGGTTTTATCAAAACCAGAATAGGCTGCTTTTAAGGAAGATGAGGAAGGAAAACACAGGGTTGTTGACATTAATATAAAGGTTCTAGAAAAGTCTGTCTACTGGTTCAGTCACTCTTCAGAAGGTAGAAAAAGATAAGTATTTTATATTGTGAAAACATTAAGAGGTCTGACTAACATTTTTGAAAAATGGTGGCTTATACCCATAAAATATTACGTGTTTTGGTCCTGAGTGGAAGGTAATAAATATCACCACCAATGTTCTTTGGAACCAGTCATTAAAATAATCTTTATTAATTTTTATTAATAGTAATATAATCATTGTAGCATCATGATACAGTTTTATGAGATTCTTATTCAAATACAAATACCTCTTGAAAGATATCAATTATCTACTTTATATTGTACAAACTTAATGTCTTTTGCATGGGAAATATTTATGTTGAAGGCAAAAAAAAGGGAATAAAGGAGTTCAGCGTTTCATAAAAATAAGTAAAGAATGGGCTTCCCTGGTGGCGCAGTGGTTGAGAGTCTGCCTGCTGATGCAGGGGACACGGGTTCGTGCCCCGGTCCAGGAAGATCCCACATGCCACGGAGCGTCTGGGCCCGTGAGCCATGGCCGCTGAGCCTGCGCATCCGGAGCCTGTGCTCCACAACGGGAGAGGCCACAACAGTGAGAGGCCCGCGTATCGCAACACCCCCCCCCCCAAAAAAAAGTAAAGAAGTAAAAGTAAAAAGGAACTTAGAATTAATATCTAGCCCTTATGTCTCCTTGTTCATCCATGTTCATTCATGTTAATATAATTAACAGTTAGTGTTTATTATTTGTGAGACACTCTGGTAGTCGGAGATAATTACATCACAATGTGATGAGAGCTGGAATATAGGAATGAAAATGAGCATTTATCATGTCTGATGTGTTCCAAGCACTTTTTTAAAAAAAAATTTTATTGGAGTATAGTTGATTTACAATGTTGTGTTAGTTTCAGGTGTACAGCAAAGTGAATCAGTTATACATATACATATATCCAGTTTTTTGGTTTTTTTAGATTTTTTCCCATATAAGCCATTACAGAGTATCGAGTAGAGTTCCCTGTGCTATACAACTGGTTCTTATTAGTTATCTATTTTATATATAGTAGTGCCAAGCACTTTTTATGTATCCTATTGTATTTAATTCGTGGAAAAATTTATCTGAAGGAGAAATTTATATACTTTTGTTATAAAGGAAGATATTAGATTAATTGCCCTTTTCAATGTTGTGGAGCAAAAATGGGGCAGAACACATTCTCTTCAGATCTGTCTACTCTATGAGATGATGCTCCTTCTGTAACAGGGAAGAACAAAATCTGACTCCATGTTGGATCTGTTCCTTTTACTTTTACCTTTGCTCTTTGTTGCTTTTTGTTACTATAATCACTAAAAGGATGCTGTCTATAACTTTAAGCAAACATAATGACCTCCCTCTCAGGGAACCCTGCCCCTCTGCCTAAATGTTAAGCTAAAGTGCCTTTGTTCAGCTCACCGGGAGACACCCTGACCCTGCCCACCTGTGAATGGCTGCAAGAAAGAAGAAATTAACACATCCCCTTCTCAAGGCTGGCCAAACCAGGAGATGTTTTGCAAGACTTATGGCCATTTTACTTTATTTCCTCACCTCCTCCCCCTCTCTGTTCTAAAAAAGAAACTAGCATCCAGACCCCATATGATGGTATTCTAGGACATTAGTCCGCCATCTTCTCAGAGGCCTGGCTTTCCAAATAAAGTCACTATTCCTTGCCTCGACACTTCGTCTCCCGATTTATTGGTGTGTCGTGCGATGAGCAGAGCAAGCCTGGGCTCGGTAACACTTCAGTTGAGCAATGTCATGAAGAATAAATAAGAGTTTGCCAATAAGTACACATAGAAGGAAGGACGTTCCAGGTCAAGACTCATGTAAAAGAAAAGCCATTGTTCTTCCTGGTAATTGCCAGGAGTTCGGGGAGGTTGAAGTGTAGGCTGTGTGAAGAGTAATAGGGAGATGGAGCCTGATGCACTAGCTCACAACTTAGAAAGTGTTTCAATAAATATCAGTTTTATTGATGGATAAATCAGAGGAATATAATTTTCAAGGTACGGTTGCATGAGTTTTGACAAATGTATACTCCTGTGTAACTATCAATGGTCCAACCAATGATCAAAAATATAGAACATTTCTATTACCTGAGAAAGTTCGTTTGTACCTCTTTGTAGTCAGTACCTCTACCCTCTCCCCAGGCCCAGGCAACCAGTGCTTTGCTTTCTATTACTATATATTAGTTTTGCCTTTTCTAGAATTTCATACAAACATATCATGTGGTATGTATGCTTTTATATCTGACTTACGTTGCTCAGCATAATGACCTTCAATCATGTTGTTGTATCAGTAGTTCATTGCTTTTTATTAGTGAGTAGGGTTCTACTGTATGGATGTACAACTGTTTATGTATTCAATTGTTGAGAGGTACCAGGGTTCTTTCCAGTTTTTGACCCTGATAAATAAAGCGTCTGTTAATATTTGCATACCAATATTTGGATGGGCATACATTTACATTTCTCTTGGGTAAATCCCTGATTATGTTTGTGTGGTATCTTGTTTTCCATCCTTTTACTTTTAGTCAATCTATATATTTTAAGTGGGTTTCTTAAGGAAAGCACATAGTTGGTTCTTGCGTTTTTTATCCAGTCTGACAATCTGTGCCTTTTAATTGGAAATTCAGGTCATTTTTATTTAATTTAATTACATATTCATCTAAGTTTAAATCTGCCATCTTGCTATTCATTTCTATTTCTCCCATCTGCAATTTGCCCTTTTCTACCAACTTTCCCCATTTTCTTGTAGATAAATTGAGCATGTTTTGGTTTTCCATGTTATCTCCACTATCTGTTTCTTAGCTATAACTCCTTGGTTTATTTTCTCAGAGGTTGCTCTAGGGCATATGGTATACATTTTAATTTATCAATTTATCAGTTTACCTTCATATAATATACCATTTCACAAATAATGTAAAACCATTACAATAGTATACTTTGATTCACCCTACTGTCCTTTGTGCTATCGCTGTCATACTTTTTATTCTATGTATGTTTAAAACTTCACAATAAATACATTATTTCATTGTTTCTCAAATCTTTTTTCATTTTAAAAGTAGAGGGAAAAAACCCTTTTATACTTACCCATATATTTACCATTTCTAATAGTCTTCACTCCTTTGTGTAGCTCCAAGTTTGTATTAGTCAGAGTTCTCCAGAGACACAGAACCACAAGGATATATAAATATGAGAGGAGATTTATTATAGGAATTGGCTCGTGCACTTATGGAGGCTGACAAGTCCCATGATCTGTCATCTGCTAGCTAGAGGCCCAGGAAAGCCTATGGTGTAATTCAGTCCGAGTCCCAAAGACTGAGAACCAGGACTGCCAGTGTCCCATGGCGGAAGATGGATGTCTCAGCTCTAGCAAAGAGAGGGAATTGACTCTTCCTCTGCCTTTTTACTCCTTCTAGGCCCTCAACAGATGGTATGCTGCCCATGTGCACTGATGAAGGTGATTGTCTTTACTTAGTACTGATTCAATGCTAATCTCTTCTTCTTCTGGAATCACCCTCACAGACATACCCAGAAATATTTTACCAGCTATCTGAGCATCTAGTAAGCCTAGTCAAGTTGACACACAAAAATTAACCATCACAAAATTAATCTGTCATTTCACTTCTGCCTTTAAAACTTAGATAACATTTTCCTATAGTACAGGTCTGTTGGTGATCATTTCTCTCAGGTTTTGTGTGTCTGATGACAAATATTTATTTCACCTTAAGGGTATTTTCATAATACCTAGAATTCAACACTGACAATTTTTCTTTCCACATTTAAAAAATGTTTAACTTTCTTCTGCCTTGCATAATTTCAGATGAGAAGTCTATGATATTTTGTATCTTTGTTCCTTTGTTCCTCTAGCTGCTTTTTTGACTTTTTCAATGTTTTTCTGTCAACTTATAAAATGGTGTGATTTTCTTTGTCTTTTTCTTTGGGCTTGTTAAGTTTCTTGGACTAGTGGGTTTATAGTTTTCATCAACTGAAAAATTGTTGGCCATCATTAATTCAGATATTATTTTTGACTCACCAGTCCCCCATTCTTCCTGTGGCTATAATTACATATATGCTAGACACTGCTTGAAATTGTCCTACAGAGCAATGAGATTATGTTTATTTTTAGTCTTTTTCATTTTATGCTTCATTTTGAATAGTTTCTTTTTTTTTTTTTTTTTTTGTGGTACGCGGGCCTCTCACTGTTGTGGCTTCTCCCGTTGCGGAGCACAGTCTCCGGACGCGCAGGCCCAGCGGCCATGGCTCACGGGCCCAGCCGCTCCGCGGCATGTGGGATCTTCCCGGACCAGGGCACGAACCCGTGTCCCCTGCATCGGCAGGCGGACTCTCAACCACTGCGCCACCAGGGAAGCCCAGTTTCTTTTTTTTTTAAAGATCTTTTTTAAATTAAATTTATTTTTAGTTTTGTCTGCGTTGGGTCTTCGTTGCTGCGTGCGGGCTTCCTGTAGTTGTGGCGAGTGGGGGCTACTCTTTGTTGCGGTGTGCAGGCATCTCATTGCGGTGGCTTCTCTTGTTGCAGAGCACGGGCTCTAGGCGTGCCGGCTTCAGTAGTTGTGGCATGCAGGCTTCAGTAGTTGTGGCATGCAGGCTCAGTAGTTGTGGCACATTGGCTTAGTTGCTCCACAGCATGAGGGATCCTCCCGGACCAGGGCTTGAACTGTGTCCCCTACATTGGCAGGCAGATTCTTAATCACTGCGCCACCAGGGAAGCACCCATTTTGATAGTTTCTGATGCCAGTTATTCAAGTTTATTGATCTTTTATTCTTTATTATATCTTTTATTCTGCAGCATCTAATTTGCTGCTAATCTTCTCCAGTTAAATTTTCATTTCAGATACTGCATTATTTATCTTCTGAATTTCCATCTTGCTCATTATTTTATGTTCTATTTCTCTCTTCATTATGTTCGTATTTTCTTTAAAATTCTTGAGCATGTTTATAATACCTGGTTTTTTTGTTTGTTTTGTTTTTTACTTAGGTAGATGTTGGTACCATTAATGAGTAGGACAGGCTCCTACTCTTTTTTTTTTTTTATGCTGGGGGTAGGAGTTTATTAATTAATTAATTTATTGTTGCTGTGTTGGGTCTTTGTTGCTGTGAGAGGGCTTCCTCTAGTTGTGGCAAGTGGGGGTCACTCTTCATCGCGGTGCGCGGGCCTCTCACTAGCGTGGCCTCTCTTGTTGCGGAGCATAGGCTCGAGATGTGCAGGCTCAGTAGTTGTGGCTCACGGGCCTAGTTGCTCTGTGGCATGTGGGATCCTCCCAGACCAGGGCTCAAACCCGTGTCCCCTGCATTAGCAGGCAGATTCTCAACCACTGTGCCACCAGGGAAGCCCTATAATACCTGTTTTAAAGTCACTGTCTATTAATTGTATCATCTCTGTTATTTCTAGGTCTGCTTATTTTGACTTATTTTTCTCATTGTTATATGTAACATTTTTCTGCTTCTTTATATATGTATTAATTGTTTTCTAAATTCCAGACATTTAAAATTGTATGCTAAGTGTTAGATTTGTTCTGGCAGACAGTTTAGGTATTTGCCTATCAGCTTGAGCCTTTAAAGGCTTGTTTTTAAGCTTTTCTTTGGACAGGTCTTTAAAGTGGCCTCTCTTCTAGAATTTGTTTAGCCCTACTACTAACTCACAATCCTTTGGGATTTATACCAAACACTTTCATGTATTTAACAAGGTCTTTCCTCCTGGCCTGGTGGGTAATTGAACAATTCTCAGCCCCTAGTGTGTCAGCTGCCATAATTGTTCTTTGGTAGCAATTATTCTTTGCCTGACCTCTCGGAGTTTTCATGTTGCATGTATTCAGATCGATACTCACGTAAAAAGTCAAGAGGACAAACACAAAGATTTCTGGAGGATGTTATCTGTGTAGCACTTTCTGGTTTGTTGCTTTGTTCCCCAAATTCTAGCTACCTCAGCCTCTCCAAATTTCAGTTTTGACTCCTCAGTGAGATTACCAAACATTGTTTGGTTCCCCCTCCCTTTGTCAGTTCAGAAATTTCCTCTGGGCAGAGAGCTGAGTCAGTCATAGAGCTCATCTTATTTATTTCCCTTCTCACACAGATCGCATTCTTGTGCTGTCTGTTGTTTAATATCATAAAGCAGTGATTTCTTATATTTTTCCCCAGTTTTATCATTCTTGATGGTGAGAGAGTAATTGTTCCAGCAGCTATTTCTTTGTAGGCAGAAGCAGAAATCCATGTAGTGAGTTTTTACATGGAATGATCATTGTACACATTGATCCCAGACAACAAAGCCCTATATGATAAGAAATCAGTGTAATTAAATCATAAAAATTGCCTACATTTCTGATTTTTTGAACCATGGGATAGTAAATTAGACCAACCTGCTAACTGAGGGCAAATAAAAATAATAAAAATAAATTACAAAGAAAACCTCTTAAATACATTGGAGAGCAAACAAGCTAGTGAAGAACCACCAGGCCCAAATGAGTAAAAGTTGAGAACGCAGAAAGTTAAACGTGACCTTCAAATATGCTTTTGTTTTTGAGAACATTGAGAGACTGTTTTCCCGTCTGGAAGAAACAGCTGTGAAATTGAGAGCAGGTTTGGTGGTCTTGCAGAATGATCAAAATATATGTCAACGGTCAATAGAAAATGAGCAAATACTTAACAGGTACTTCAGAAAAAGGAAATTTAAATAGCCATTACACATATGAAAACCTGCTAAACTTCACTGCTGATTAGAGATAGACAAATTAAAACCACAAAGAGATACTAGTATATACCTACTAAAATGGCAAAAATTAAAACTTATAATGATATTAAGTGTTGGCAAGGATCATGAGCAATGGGGACATGCATAGTTTACTGGTGGGAGTATAATTTTCATATAACCACTTTGGAAAATTTTACATGTGAAGATATGCATAGTATATGATCTAGTCAATTCACTCATGTATATACTTATGCACCTGTGCTTCACGATTCATGTACAGAAATGTTCATAGTCACGCTATCTGTAATAGTAAAATACAATATCCTCGAAAGCAACACCTTTCTGTCAACAGGAAAATGAATATCAAATATATGGTATAGTCATACAGAAGAATGTTATGTAACCATAGAAATGTATAGCTACATGCAATATCTTGCATGAATCTTAAAAACATGTTAAAAAGAAACCAAAACGATCATATGCAGTTCGATTCCGTTTATTATATATAAAGGTACAAAATAGACAAAACTAAACCTTATTGCTTAGGGTTACTTATATAGGTAGTAAAACTTTAAATAAAGGCAAGACTATGACCACAGCTAAAGAACAGTGACTATGTTTAGGGGAAGAGGCAGCAGTGTTTTGAAGGAAAAGGGGCACAGGGTATTTTCCAGAATCCTGAAAATGTTTTATTTCTTGATCTGGGTGGAGGTTACACAGATGTTTAGTTTTTAATTATTCATAAAATTATACATTATATATTATGCAGTTTTCTGTACACATGTTTTCATCCTAAGAAAAGTTTTTAAAAAATGGTATTGGTGTCAGTTTAGGCCAGTTCTATCCAATGGAAAAATATTGTGAGCCATGAATGTGAGCCACCTAGGTAATTTAATTTTCTAGTAGTCATTTAAGAAGGTAATAAGAGGTGAATTTAATTTTAATAATATACTGCATTTAACCCAGCATATCTAAGATATCATTATTTCAACATACAATCAACATTAAAAAATACTAAATTTTATTACATTCTTTTTATCATTAAATTGAAAGCTGCCTCCTAGAGTAATGAAAATAAAAACAAAAATAAACAAATGGGCCCTAATCAAACTCAAAAGCTTTTGCACAGCAAAGGAAACCATAAACAAGATGAAAAGACAACTCTCAGAATGGGAGGAAATATTTGCAAATGAAACAATGGACAAAGGGTTAATCTCCAAAATATACAAACAGCTCATGGAACTCAATATCAAAAAACAAAGAACCAATTAAAAGGGCAGAAAGGGCTTCCCTGGTGGCGCAGTGGTTGAGAGTCTGCCTGCCGATGCAGGGGACACGGGTTCGAGCCCCGGTTTGGGAAGATCCCACATGCCGCGGAGCGGCTGGGCCCGTGAGCCATGGCCGCTGAGCCTGCGCGTCCGGAGCCTGTGCTCCGCAACGGGAGAGGCCACAACAGTGAGAGGCCCGCGTATCGCAAAAAAAAAAAAAAAAAAAATGGGCAGAAGACCTAAAGAGGCATTTCACCAAAGAAGACTTACAGATGGCCAAGAGGCACATGAAAAGATGCTCAACATCACCAATCATTAGAGAAATGCAAATCAAAACTACAAGGGCTTCCCTGGTGGCGCAGTGGTTGAGAGTCCACCTGCTGATGCAGGGGATGCGGGTTCGTGCCCCGGTCTGGGAGGATCCCGCGTGCCGCGGAGCGGCTGGGCCCGTGAGCCATGGCCGCTGAGCCTGCGCATCCAGAGCCTGTGCTCCGCAGCGGGAGAGGCCACAACAGTGAGAAGCCCGCGTACCGCAAAAAAAAAAAAAAAAACTACAATGAGGTGTCACCTCACAGTGGTCAGAATGGCCATCCTCAAAAAATCTACAAACAATAAATGCTGGAGAGGGTGTGGAGAAAAGGGAACCCTCCTGCACTGCTGGTGGGAATGTAAATTGATACAGCCACTATGGAGAACACTATGCAGGTTTCTTAAAAACCTAAAAATAGAAATACCATATGACCCAGCAATCCCACTAATGGGCATATACCCTGAGAAAACCATAATTCAAAAAGATACATATACCACAATGTTCATTGCATTACTATTACAACAGCCAGGACATGAAAGCAATCTAAATGTCCATCAACAGATGAATGGGTAAAGATGTGGCACCTATATACAATGGAATATTACTCAGGCATATAAAGGAATGAAACTGAGTTATTTGTAATGAGGTGCATGGACCTAGAGTCTGTCATACAAAGTGAAGTAAATCAGAAAGAGAAAAACAAATACCGTATGCTAACACATATATATGGAATCTAAAAAAAAATAAAGGTCCTGATGAACCTAGTTGCAGGGCAGGAATAAAGAGGTAGACACAGAGAATGGACTTGATGACATGGGGTGGGAGGGCGAAGCTGGGGTGAAGTGAGAGTAGCATCGACATATATATACTACCAAATGTAAAATAGTTGGCTGGTGGGAAGCAGCAGCATAGCACAGGGAGATCGGCTCAGTGCTTTGCGATGACCTAGAGGGGTGGGATAGGGAGGATGGGAGGGAGGCTGAAGAGGGAGGGGATATGGGGACATATGCATGCATATGGCTGATTTGCTTTGTTGTGCAACAGAAACTCACACGGTATTGTGAAGCAATTATACTCCAATAAAGATCTGTTAAAAAAAAAAAAAGAGTAGTTAGGTGAAGCTGTATTTTTCTGGTTTAGATTTTCTTTAAAATTGTTTTTCAAATCTGCTCTGTCATTTTTTCATATCAACTATGTTTTCAGATGTCTGTTAAAATTTATCAGTCTGTTTGATCTTTGCTAATCTGGATGGACAAAAGTTTCTTATTATTTCCCTGTTTATTTGCAGATTTGTTTGAAACTTTTTTCATATGTTTTATGCCTATTTGTAATTATTTTATGAATTGCTTGTTTACTTTTATGATCCATTCTTCTATTGAAGTGTTTATTTTTGCAATTAATTCACGGGAGTTATCTATATAAAAACTTTGCATTTTAGAAAGATGGCAGAGATAAGGGTTCCTGAGACACCAGATAGGAAATTTACATCTTAATGATACAGGCAAGTTTCTCCTAGGATGTCTTTGTTTCCCCTTTTAATACTTACAAGCCTCTTAAGATAAATAGGGAAGGTTTGGGGAGTGGTAAAAGGATTGGTGGGCTTTGGATTATTTTTGGACCCACACTTCTGGTCCTGTAAAGACCACATCTGTGAAACAAGGTCAGTTTTGTTTTTTTTTTTTCAAAGACTTGGGTGGCTACCTCAATGATATTGGAGGACTAACATACCCATTTACCTGTGTTGGAAAGTTTTATTTTTCCTCATTTAGCTTAGGGGAGAAGGCCTCTTCCAAAATTCCCATCAGGCTCTGAATATCAGCTATGGGTAGTTTAGTCAGACCAGTGGCCTCCTATTTTGGTAATCTATTTACAAACACTTTTGAGGATCTTCCCTAGGTTTAAGAAATCTGTGAGGGCGGTTCCCTTGCCCCTCAAGGAACATAGTGGCCCCTAACTTAGTTAATAAATCTCTTCCCATTAAAGGGATGGGACAGTCAGGCACAGACAGAAAGGAATGTAGAAACACTGGCCATTGATGTTGCACAAAAGGGGTTCCAGGAATGTGTGCCCCTGCCCCTTCCCTGACACCTCCATTACATACTCTTTATAGTTACTAAGGTTTTCAGTCCTTTGGGTCGAGACCAAAAAGGTTGCACCAGTATCTATAAGCTAAATTCTATCCAGAGGCCTGCCACATCAATGACCACCCAAGGCTTGACATTAGTTACGTAGATGGTACCCCTACGCAGAGCCACTTTCAGCCTTGGGCTCCCTCAGTCTTCTGATTGAGAAACCATCAATGGCTGAGGGGCTCCCGTCGCTGCTCTCTGGCATCTGGGGCATTCCCTCTTCCAGTGCCCTGGCTGTTTGCAAAGAGCACATCGATTGCAATCTTCCCTCCAGTACCCCTTTTGTCCACACTGGGTACACTGGTCCTGTCTGGGTACCCATGGGCCTAGTGGTCTGCCAGGGCCAGATAGGCCTGGAAAAGCTGGTCTCCTAGTTAGTGGTCTTTGAGCAGACAAAGCCACTGCAATCATTTGGGCCTTTTGTGTATTTCTCTGAGTGGTTCAGCCTTTTCGACCGTATCCCTATCATTGAAAACCGAATAAGCCAATTGGAGCAAAGCATTCATTGGGGTCTGAGGACCAGCAGTTGCTTTCTGAAGTTTGCACCTGATGTCTGGGTCAGACTGGGCCATGAAATGCGTAGCCAGAAGGGCCTGTACCTTGGGGGAAGAGGGGTCCATGTTCGCTCGGGATCCATGGCCCTGTAGGGTGAGGTCCCCTAGTTGGCATTCTAGAGATTGTAAGAACAAACGGTTTTGTACGTCTCCAGCAGCTTCCATGACTGGGCTAGACTGAGATGTTTTCTGTGCCACCGTGGTGTTTGCCACAGAATATGGCAATATCTAATATCTATTATATATTAGATAATATTATCTATCTAATATATCATCTATTTATCTAATATCTATTAGAAAGTCAGTCAACTTGTTCCCCACCGTCATTGTTACCTGGGGCTCTTGTGGGGAAATTAGAATTGGATGCCTCAAGTCCAAGGGAGTCCCCTGGACTCTTACAGGATATTGGCGCAAGGGAAATTGCCCTGCTGTGGAAGTGGCTCCTGGTCCAAATTGTGTGCTCTGTTGGTTCTTAGATGGTGATACTAAACCAGGTTCCTGGGTTCCAGGGGTTAACATAGAAACTACTATTTGATCCCCATGGGTAGGGGAAACAGGAGGCGGTGAATATGTTGGCGGCATGGGGGGGCAGTTGGAACAACTGCAGGTGCAGCCTGTTCAGCTGTTGGGGGAGCTGGATAGGCTGGAGGAGGGGGGTTTAAGTTTTGAAATAATACGTCCCCACTCTCATTTTCTCCCTCTTCTCCTTGTAGAATAGCTTACCCATAGGTTTTCTTTCTGACTGCTGCACCATAAGGTGGCAGCTCTCTGACCCTTTTCCTCCTGATGCAATAGCATAAATGCTTCTACGTATGGAATCTCATGTCTTTTCCCCACTCTTTTGCAAAACACTTCTAACTGCGAGATCATAAAATAATTGAGTGACCCATTCAGGGGCCATCGTTTTTCTGATCCTAACATATATTGGATCCACACCCTATTACAATAGTATATCATGTCTTTCTTAGTCATAGGCTCATAGCTATGTTTTGCCCGTTTATCTAATATATGCCACAAAGCTCTCCTTCAGGATAGATGGAGTATTTCCCATTTCTATAAGCTTGAGAACATCAAAACACAAAAGACGCAAACAAATTCCAACACAAAAAGCACAAATTCCAACGTCGATGCACACAAAACCAAAAGCAAAACCAACAAACCGGTTCCCAGGGTCAGGGTAGAGTCCAACAACGATTCCCCTCTCCAACAGGGTACCCCAACCAAACAAATTGGCTTGTCCTGTGAAGGAAAAGCCCAAATTGAGGGGGGAATATGTTCCCGGCGTGCACGCCAGAGCAAGTTACCTTTCAAAATCAAGTCGGTCGACTCATAGACTGACTTGATTCGTAGTTGAAGCAGTTCCTTGCTCCAACTGCCAAGCGCTGGGGTAGCTGGTGCCCCTTCGGGGCATTTTGAAGGGAAAATCCTTAGGACACATGGTTCCGGCAGCTGCTAGGGCTTTGCCCCAATGTTCCCTGACGGGGACCGGCTAGCCACAAGCTGCAGGGCTCCTGGCTGGCTAAGCCAGATTTGTTACTGAGTCCAAGCTCGCTCTGCTCGCTGCACAACAGATCAATAAGTAGGAGACGAGGTCCTGAGGCAAGGAAGACGACTTTATTTGCAA